>NC_134689.1:329836168-330138668 GCF_050947455.1 Rhinoderma darwinii
AACGGAAAGTGACAGCACAGCTTCCGTTTCCGTCAGCATTAGCGCAGTCGACTACGCTATTGATTCTGTCCGAAAACCTGCCGGAACGGTGACTAACGGAAACCATTAGCGATGTTTCCGTCACCATTGAGATCAATGGTGACTGAAACGGAAGCTGTGCTGTCACTTTCACTTTCCGTTGCGGGGTTCACCCGACAGAAACCTCAGACGGAACCCCGGAGCGGAAGCAAACGGTGATGTGAACAGGCCCTGACACAAAAGTTTAGTATTTTTTTAAGCTGGTTCACAAAAAAAAATTATTCCAAATTCTACTGGACCAACTGCCTATTTAGAGACCGGCAGCAGCTCCAGGAGCGACATCATAAGGAACACACTAGGCGGATATGCGGAGTAAAACTCCACAGCTTATCCGCCCCGGTAGCCGCAGGGAATTCTGCCAGCAAAACCGCACCAAATAGTGGCGCAGGTTTGGTGAGGCATGTCCGCTGCGGGAATCCTGTAGGGAAAAAAAAGTTTAGACTTGCCCCGGCCGTAGTTTAGGTGACGCATCTCTCTCTTCTGAACGTAGCCCCGCCTCCTGGGATGACGCTGTAGACCATGTGACCGCTGCAGCAGTCACATGGGATGAAACGTCATGACAGGAGGCG
Source organism: Rhinoderma darwinii (assembly GCF_050947455.1). Taxonomy (NCBI): domain Eukaryota; kingdom Metazoa; phylum Chordata; class Amphibia; order Anura; family Rhinodermatidae; genus Rhinoderma; species Rhinoderma darwinii. Next base: position 329,836,816 of record NC_134689.1, read on the forward strand.
GGGCTGCGCTAAGAATAGAGGATCGCGTCACCAGGACTACGGCTGGGGCAAGTCTAAACTTTTTTATAAATGTAAAAAAAGTACCTTTTTTTTTCTCATTTGTGATTTTTGCGGCAGAACCGCAGCATTTCCAGAGGAGCGGCGATTCCACTGAATAAATTGACATGTTGCGGCTTAAAAAGTTACACGGCAGGTCCATTGTTTTTGCAGCGTGTGGATGAGATTTGTTCACATCTCATCCCCTCTGCTGCCACTGTGATACGCTGCGGATTTTCCACAATAAAATGTGTTGCATAAAATCCGCAGTGTTCATGCCTAGTGTGTTCCTACCCTAAGGCCGGATTTACACGAGCGTGTGCTTTTTGCGTGCGCAAAAACGTGGCGTTTTGCGCGTGCAAAATTTCCATAACCACTCCGTGTGTCAGCAGCGTACGATGCGCGGCTGCGTGATTTTCGCGCAGCCGCCATCATTACGACACTGTTTGTATGTTTGTAGCACGTGGTGCTTTTCTGTTTTCATTCATAGTTTATACTGCTGCGGAAGTGCTGGGCGGGATTTTCACGCACCCATTGACTTCAATGGGTGCGTGATGCGCGAACAATGCACAAATATCGGTCATGTCGTGAGTTTTACGCAGCGGACACACGGACACACTCTGCATGAAAATCACTGACAGTCCGCACGGCCCCAGAGAGTAACATAGGTCCGTGCGAGGCGCGTGAAAATCACGCACGTTGCACGGATGTATTACACGTTCGTCTGAATAAGCCCTAACAATAAGGCCCAGTTCACAGAGTTTTTGGGCCTTGATATTGACTCGGACACTGCGTCAGAATCGGCACCAAACAACTTCCAAAACCGCCTCCCATTGATTTAATCTGAAATCAATGGGATCCAGTCGCGGAAAAAATAAAAAGCAGCACGTCCTTTCTTGCCGCGGAAAAAATAAAAAACAGCACGTCCTTTCTTGCCGCGGTTCCGCCTCTGACCTCCCATCCAAATCAATGGGAGGCAGAAAATGCATTTTTCGCTGCGTTTTTTGTCTGCTGTCCTCAATCGCAGCGGGCAAAAAAACGCAGCAAAAAACGCGGCAAGATAGTGTGGGCAGGTCAAAATCTGCCTCAAAATTCTGTAAGGAATTTTGAGGCAGATTTTTTTCTGCCTGCAAAATACTCTGTGTGAATAGGGCCATAACTTAAACAGCACTTTCAACACTTTACTCACTGTTTCTGAAGAGCTGCTCCCACTCCAGTCCTCTTCAGGCGATGTCTTTGGTCCAGACGTCCAGTCCTTCACCTCCAGGCTCCAGAAAATGGCGGGGATCGTGTAACTCCTGCCGCCGCGGAAGAACTGGACTCCTCCCCCTCTCCTTACGCAGCTACGCTCTGGAGAAGTCGGACGAGGAGTCGGACGAGGAGTCGGACGTGGAGGAGGACGACGAGGAGGCGGAGTCTGAGGTGGGCCAGCAGGTAAGTAAACTGTGCGCCGCTGCTGTCCTTCCCCGTAGATCGGACTTGTGTTGCGGGCGCACCGCCTCCCTCTCGGTGGCGCGCCTGGTCGTTCGCGCGTGGGCGGTCGTGCGTGGGTACGCGCAAGCGGTCGTGTGCGCGCGCAAGCGGTATTTCGCGGCGGTGATGAGGGGGGCCCGCAGCTCACGACATTGTTTTGGTGACAAGAACAGGCCCCGTTGCAGGGGCCTGTTTTTTTCTACCAAAGGCAAGTCGCGGCCCCCCTTTCAATTAAGTTTGGCCGGGCCCCCTACACTAGTACCCCTAATACCCCCCTGATGGCGGCCCTGGATATATATATATATATATGTATATGTATACCAGTTAGTTTGTGTTTATAAAAAAAAAAAAAGTTTGTTGTGTTAGTGACGTTATGGCGAGGAAGTTTTTTAGTGCGGAGGAGGCACACGCCATGCTGTGGTCTGAGTCTGAGACCGCATCAGAGATGGCATCAGAGTTGGAACCTGTTTTAGGTAGTGATGATGATCGCGTCACTTCAGGTTCATCTTCAGGGGACGTTGCCCCTGACGCAGTTGAAACTGCAGAACATGGAAGCGCAGGGCCTAGTAACGCTGTAGCACGGGACAGCCTGGTCCCTCCAGTTCAGGCTCTTGTATGGGCACCTGCCCCATCTTTTGGGCCTAGAATCCACGGATTTACTGCCACTCCTGGCATAACTGTGGACAATACAAATTTTATCCAAATGGATTACTTCCATTTATTTATTACTGACGACATCCTAAATGTGATTGTCCACGAAACAAATTTATATGCCGCTCAGTATATAAGGCAGAAACCTTCATCCACTCATGCCAGAGCTTGGACGCCCACCAATTTGCAGGAATTAAAAAAAAAAAAAAAGCCACCCCAGTATTCTGCAGTAATGCCCAGGTCTCGTTATGAGACAATGATGAGGTTCCTCCACTTCAATGACAATGCCCATGCCCCCCCCCCCAAGTACCGATGCAAACCGTGATCGGTTGTTCAAAATAAGACCGATAATAAATTCCCTCAATAATTTATTCCTGCAACTCTACACCCCTGAGCAGAATGTAAGCGTGGACGAATTCCTCCTCAACTTCCATGGAAGACTTAGCTTTCGCCAATATCCACCTTCCAAAAGGGCAAGATATGGCGTTAAGCTTTACAAATTGTGTGAAAGGGGGTCAGGATATACCACCGCCTTCAGGATTTATGAAGGGCGAGACCGCACAAAAAATGTTCCTGGATGCCCCCCTGATCTTTCCACCAGCAGTAAGATCATGTGGGAGATAATGCAGCCTCTGCTTCACAAGGGGTACCACCTGTACTGCGACAATTTTTATTCCAGTGTGCCCCCATTTAGGCATTTGCATGCTGCAAGGACTGGGGCATGTGGTACCATGCGCAAAAACCGAATTGGTTTTCCGCAGCAATTAGTGGGGAAGCGCATGGTAAAGGGGGACTCCTGTGCTTATGCATCTGAGGAATTGCTGGCGGTCAAGTACAGGGATCGCAAATATGTGTATGTACTGAGCAGGATTCATACCGCAGGAACAGTGGCAGTGAGGGAAAGAGGGGCAACATCGGACAAGCACAAACCAGTAAGCGTGTCCGAATATAACAAGTACATGGGGGGGGGTGGATTTAAGCGACCAGGTTTTACAGCCCTATTTATTAAAACGCAAAACAAAAACCTGGTACAAAAAAGTGGCCATTTATTTGTTACAGGTGGCAATCCACAGAGGCAGAGACACATACCTGGATTTCCAGGAGAAAATTATTGAAGGCCTCATATTTGACGTTCAGGACACCAGAGAATGCCCCGTCTGAGGATGTCACGCGACTGACTGAAAGACACTTCATCAGTCGGATTCCCCCAACACCAACTAGAAGCAACCCCCAGAAAAAGTGCTGCGTCTGCAGAAAAGACGGGCACTGCAAAGATTCCCGATATTTCTGTCCCTCATGTACCTCGCAACCAGGCCTGTGCATTGACCCATGTTTTAAAAAATACCACACTGTTCTGCATTATTAGATTTTAGTTAATTAATTGAAAATATATTTGCCCTACATTACATTTTTATTTTCCCCCCGATTTTACTCCAAGGGTGAGGGAGGGAATGGGTGGGTGGGGGGTGGATTTCATGTTTGCATATTTTCTAAATGTCATCTGCTGGAGAGCTCCATTTGCATAAACCTGCAATTTTTTATTTTAGAAAGCCCCCCCAAAAAATTCCCATTCTACCCCTAGATAAATATTTTGGGATCTCTGCTTCAAGAGCAGATATTTTGGAAGTGTTATAGAAACTCTGAGTTTTGTAAAACCAGCTTTGAAAAAAGGCGATTTGTGAAATAAGCTTCTTCTATCGTCCGTCGAGGAAGGTCAAGGGGTTGACCGAAACGTCGCACTGTCACTGGCTACAAATAAATAATTTGTTTGGATAAATAACTCCATATTGGTGTGCATAGTACTTCTTATGCCCGTGAATAAAGCACACCTATTTGGTATCCCCATGCACGGGAGAGGTGGAAGAATGTGAAAGGAGATTAATTTTGTCCGTGGTCTATACTGTGTGTGAAAAATGCTAGCATGAACTGACGCATTTGCTAAAAAAATGCACATTTTATTTTGTTCCATCTTATTCAGGAAACTTTCAGAAGAAAACTGGACTTTCTAAAAATATGATAAACCCCTTGAAGGAAACCTTGTGGGGTCTACTTGTGTGAATGAAGTCATTTATGGGGTGTTTCTAATGTTTCAGCAGCATTACGCCCCCCAGAAAACAGTATGCGGCTATAAAATCAAGTGCAGAATTCCTGGACCGAAAAGGCCAAAAAGCCTCCTTTTATGCCAAGCCCTGGCACATGCCCGCACAGTGAATAAAGCACACATATTTGGTATCCCCATGCACGGGAGAAGTGGCGGAATGTGAAAGGAGATGAATTTTGTCCGTGGTCTATACCGTGTGTGAAAAATGCTGGTCTAAACTGACGCAATTGCTAAATTCTTATATATACTGACAAATGCCACTAAAACAAAGCCCTATCTGTCCTTTGAATTTTACACTCTTTTTAAAGAAGAAACTTTATTCACCTGCAGAGTTATAGTCATCTAAAGAAGCGCATAGCAAAATTGTGACATTTGCTCTGGTCATTTAGCTGTAAAACAGCCTAGTCCTTAACCGGTTAAACTTTTCGCGCCTTCTATGGTAATTTCTGTTTACTCTATGATGCAGGATCTTAACCCCGCCCAGCGCCGCCGCCTGTCCATCCCTAAATGCCGAAATCTGGCGTTGTACAGAGGAGTCTATGTCGCTGACCAATCAGCGTCATACACTTCTCTCCGTTCATTTCCTCAGCGCATAGGGATCCTGCTAGATCAGTATGTGCTGTCTTATACTGACACATTAACGTTATTGAAGTGTCCTGACAGTGAATAGACATTCCTTCCAGCTAGGACGGGCTGTCTATTCACAATCCCGACACTTAACGTTTCTGTGGTATTTACAGCAGAGCAAGCGTAATCTCGCTGTAACCTGTTATTTACAGCGTGATCTCGCGAGATTACGCTTTGCTCTGCTGTAAGTATCACAGAAACGTTACGGATGTCGGGATTGTGAATAGACATCTAGTCCTGGCTGGAAGGAATGTCTATTCACTGTCTAAACACTTCAGTAATGTTAATGTGTCAGTATAAGACAGCACATACTGATCTAGCAGGATCCCTATGCGCTGAGGAAATGAATAGAGAGAAGTGTATGACGCTGGTTGGTCAGCGTCATACACTCCTCTGTACAACGCCCACTTGGTCAATAGTAAAAACACGCCCAGTTGGGCATTAAGAAACTAATTAGCATAAAGCTAAAATCGCTAATAACGTGGTGAAAATAGATCGTTTTTCTAAATAAAAAGCACTGCTGTCATCTACATTATAGCGCTGATCTCCTTATGTAGGAGATAGGGCACTTATAATGTGGTGACAGAAGGTGTGATCTATTCACACAAGGTTCCCTGTCTGGAGAAGCTGGGCATTGCCAGCCTGTGGGAGGCAGAAGTTCTGGTAAGAACACGTTTGCAGTGATGTGCTAGGCAGAAGGCCTTTCACCCTGATAGCTAGGGAAGCTGTATGTTTAGTTAGATGTTGGAAAGGCCTAGGGTTTTTATTTAACTGTTTTGTAAAACCGCTTTTCATGTATGAAGACAATAAAGCTGGTTGTGGCCAGTTTCAAACCAATTCAACTGTGTTGGAGTGAAAATTCTTTAGTGTGCCAGCCATATTACAATGGAGATGGCGATCCTGTGAGCAAACTTACCCCAAGTTGTCACAATATCCATAGATTGTGTCTATATATCAGTAAACTACAACATGACAGATCAAGTGATTCGCAATGACCCCATGTATACTGTATATGTCTGTATGTATGTATATATTTCAATTTTTTTCCCTATTGAGGAAGTAATGCATTTTTTTTTTCTTGGTAATGCAGTAATACATATGGTCAGTCACTCGCCTTAATGAGGTGGTGAGCTGCCTTATATACTCCAGTCCCTCTTAGCTTCAGGCCTGGTGCATGTTCTCCGGTCTCATAACCTTCAACAGCGACTGACTAAAAGATAAAGCAACACTTTCTTTAAAACAGTATCTTTACCTAGTAAGAAGAATAATACTGCATGATCTGAACGATCATGTGGTTCTTCTACCATTGGTAGAAACTAGGAAAACCATGAATGTAGCCCCTCATGGGGACTTTGAAATAAACCATTGTATATATGCCATCAAACTAAGAGATAATACTCACCCAGGGATTGCTGAATGTGATCCAGGATTTTACTCGATCACCAAATTTCTCAAAGCACAAGTTGGCGTAATCATTAAAGTAAGTGACCATTGTGATGTTCTGCCAACCACCGAACTTCTCCTGCAGGGTCTGAAAGATCACAACCAAAATATTAAACTCGGATATCATAATCTGGTAAGAATGGCTTTTTATAGATGTAAATGGACTTGAATCCAAATATCTTTTCCTGATCTAGATATGGAGGTTGCACACAGAGAATTGTTTTATGTTCATAATTTATGCGGATGATTTCGATATAGAACATATAAGTTACTCCAACAACAATATTTAATGTCATTTGGCTAAGGACAATCTACCGAGTCCAGCAATGATCCAGTTGCTCTATTTTCATCTGAAGGCTAACTCCATTGGGAAGTTGTCAAAACTCTCCTCAATGGTCTTACTGTTCATAGGAATTATCACATGAATTTTTCCAGTGAATGGCATAAAATTCTTTAAACTTTAGTTGTCAAAGAACCATAGTAATAAAGTTATAAACAATGTTTCCGCTTACGCACTTTGAGGTGTAAGTAGCACTTAATCATCTCTGCTTACAGCGCAAAACACGTAAGCGGAAACATTGTTTTTAACTTTATTACTATGTGGCTTTGATAAATAAAGTTAGAAGGATTTTATGCCGTGTGCCGGAAAAATTAATATCAAAATTCAAGGCTCCAGCCTTGTGGTCCGTGCACTGGAGCAATGAATTAGTTGGAGAAGATGGTTGAGATAAACTTTTTTATATTATTATGTTCACAGGAATTGGTAGTCATGAAAATTACTAATAAATTTTAATGAAGGTTCATATTTTTCTTCAAGACAATACACATAATTACTGGTATTAACATTGTAGAATGTTGATCCATTGATTTGTTCAATTGCTAGCAGGGGGTTTAGGATGGAATTTTTAGATACCCTTGCAAAAAATAAAAATAAAAAAAAACTTGTTTGACAGTTCCCCTATGTTTACTGTCTGGGGAAAGAATAAATTGGCATGTTGCTTTACAACATATCCGAAACTTTGTTCCCCCGGGGGATAGGCAGCAGTCAGAGGTGTTTGCAGCAGTTTATTCCCCCTTCCCGATGGCTGAGTAGGCAGGGGTCCCCAGAGACACGTGGTCTAGAGTCACTGGTTAGGGAACACTAGCCTAGGGTGTGGTAAAATAATATCTGGTAGTGTATTCGTAGATATTGCAAAATAAACTGGTGTATTAGTGTATGTGGTATATAGTAACACTAAGCACGACATACCTGTGGCAAGTCCCAGTGATATAAGGTGACCACTGGGGTAATCTTATTTTCAAGCAGAACATTGATTAAATCACTGTAGTATTTTATTCCCTTCTCATTAACACTTTCAGCTGTGGAAACAAATGTGGGGAAATTATAACACATATATGCGCAATTACCATTAAACTCAGTGTGTTATCTCTGGTACGATTTATAACTGAAAACTAGTTGTCCATATATAATGGACTTCATGCTCCTCTCACTGCCCGAGCTAAGTAGATTTTGTACATCATGTTTTACCCACTTACTAAAATGTTTTATTTTGGGGAGTACCAGAACATGTTAGGGTGGTTTATATGCTGTGGCAGAAAAATTAGGTATTTAATAGGCCATCTTGAGTGGAAGCACCTCTTATACTAAGGGGTTAACATCCTCTGCTCATCCATTGCTTACTTAGGTCTACAGTAATTGATGAATATGCATTTATTGTATGTTTACAAATGGGGAATTTTTACTGTTTGGGGTTTTGTGGGAGATCTTTTTTTTTGTCATATAGATTCTTATTGTAATACTACATTCATGTAAGTCAGATCAGGATTATCGATGAGAAATTGTTCAGCAGTTTGTTGTGAGTTACTCGTGCTTACCAGGAGGCCGGAAGACAATATTCCGTGTCGATTGCATAGGGTTTCAGTCATGTTAAAGCACAACTCCACTTTCGAAGACTCTTTAGAACATAAATCTACATAGAAGTTGACTAAATTTACAAATACTTTACTGTTTGTACCAATTTTCAGATATTCCATGTGTTCCATTCATGATTTTAAATGTGTGTAAATAGCTAAGCTCCCACAATGCACTTCTTACTGTAGACTTGAAGGCAGCAATACGACAACACTTTCTATAATAACAGATGTCCTGACAACCAGCTGATAGTCGCTGGTCTGGTTCCCGGAACCCCTAGCGATACACTGTTATAGCTGGGGCAATATTTGTATAGCCATACATTTCCTCTGTAGCGCCCACTGCAGGGGAAATGCAGTATTATATGTCATCTGCTTAAATGAGGGGCCAGTCATGTTACACCAGTGCTGCTCTTATTTAACGGCTCTGGCTCATAGTGGGGGTCCTGTACAGGGAATAAGTGGACAAAACAACCCTATTCACTATAGATGTGAATATAGGCGAAACATCATGAAGTGCTAAATCAGTACCCGGCAAGTATAGCAAAGCCTTTACAGTTACTCATTAATGGACTAAGTAAACTCACCTTTGATGCCTGTTGGGATTAAACGAGGCCAAGAGATAGAAAGACGATAATGCGAAACTTTCAGTTCCTTCAGCAATTCCACGTCTTCCTGCGATACATAATAAATCAATGTAAACCCATATCAGAGGTGGAAGACCGCAATCATGAAGCGAAGAATTCAACTCAAGCTCTGCACTTTGTTCATGTCCCTTAGGGTATGTGCACACACACTAATTACGTCCGTAATTGACGGACGTATTTCGGCCGCAAGTCCCGGACCGAACACAGTGCAGGGAGCCGGGCTCCTAGCATCATACTTATGTACGATGCTAGGAGTCCCTGCCTCGCTGCAGGACAACTGTCCCGTACTGTAATCATGTTTTCAGTACGAGACAGTTGTCTTGCAGGGACTCCTAGCATCGTACATAAGTATGATGCTAGGAGCCCGGCTCCCTGCACTGTGTTCGGTCCGGGACTTGCGGCCTGAAATACGTCCGTCAATTACGGACGTAATTAGTGTGTGTGCACATACCCTTATTGTTTCCACAAAAAGATGGTGGACAAACACTGCTACAAGACGTATAGTAAAGCAGGTTCAAGCAGAACCAAAACATACTTTATGGATGTGGCCATAGAAAAGAACATTTGGCCTTAATCAGACAAACGGATGGACTAATATTAGAACATTTCTTTGTGAACTACATACATGTAAAAGTATTATCCAAATTGTTCCATAAAAGGTTAATTTTCTGCTGGGTAATGTAGGGATAACGGCAATGACCAATAATAGTAATTTCTTGATGTCTATGGTTGTTTCCTGTCCACGATCATTGATGGCTCATAGAATATCAAGGCGCATTAATTCCCTTCCTTGGTATCTATCAACTCTCCACTGAACTCTTGAATGAGAACAGCGAAGGAGCTAAAAGCAGCAGTATGGAGATAAGCTGCTCTCACCTTGACTTTGTAATACCCGTCACATGTGGAATCTGCAGTCTGGTTCATGAATGTTTTTCCCTTCTTATGTGTGAACACATCCCAAATACTCTGCCCTTTTCCATCCTTGTCCCAGGCACCTTCAGTCTGGTATGCAGAGCTACCCACTCCCCATGTGAAATCTGTAAGGAAGAGATAGACTGTCACATAGTACAAGTAATATGCTTTCCACAGAAGATGATTGACTAAAAACTTACTGGGTGGGAAAGTGCCATAATAAAAGGATCCTCGTTCAGTCTGTGTCCACTCAAATTCCTCCTCGCCCCAGCTACATAGTGCCAGGAGGAGTAGCTGGGTCACACAGATGAGTGGAACAATCATTCTATGGCAGAAGTGATGGTCAGCTCACAGTATCTCTTAACAGCAGATGTTTGAGTTATTCCATTTCTGTGACATTGAAGACAGCTTAAGTAAAACAAATAATCTTCAGTTTTATTCTTTATTTTACTTAAAGGAACAGTGTCATCACAATTTTTTTTTTAATATGTTAAAGATGTTAGTGCTTTATTAAAAACGTTTATATTTATTTGTGTGTTTATGTGTTACTTTTTCTTATTTTTACACTTTTTCTTCCCTATGGGGGCTACCATTTTTTTTCCATTTCTGTGTGTCGATTAACGACACATACAGACATGGAATACGGCAGCTCCAGTCCCATAGGGACTGCGAACGGGTCCCGTCCCATCCACTTCTGTGTACGCCGTCTGTGTGGGAACGGCGCATGCGCCGCTCCCACACAGTCCAATTTGAAATGCGCGCCGTCCGGCGCCATTTTCCTGTGGACCGGAAGTCGCGGCCGGACAGTAAGATTACTACTTCCGGTCGCGGCTTCCGGACTTGTGCACTTGGACCAGCGGCAGCAGACGGAGCGGACGGGCCGGAGGGAGCCGCGGCGGCAGGAGCAGGTAAGAGATTTCTATGTATGTTCGTGTTTTACTGTGTTTACTATTGTATGTAAACCTACTACACTGTGTGTTAGCTCAAAAAATGGCGACACACAGTGTAGGAGGTTAGACCGTTCAATCCCCTCGTTTATCCCGGCACTAGCCAGGATAAAGGAGGGGGGGATTCTCAGAGCTCACTAGAGCGAGTGCTTTTTTCCAAATTTTTCAGCAAAAAGCAATGTGGTTGCTTTACCACAAGCAACCACATGCAATGCTGCAATTTTGGGAATAGCTCCATCTAGTGACCAGTGCTGGGAAATATTATAAATTAGAATCTAATTTATAATATTTCCTGACTCGTGAAAAAAATAAAAAAAATTTGAACAATGTTTAATCACCTACACACTAAATGTTTAACTAAAAAAAAAAATACATGTTTTGCTGGCAACACATTCCCTTTTAATATATTTTGCTCAGACATTTATGAATCCACCATTTTCACATACACTTACTGTTGTCAACTTTAACAACCCATCTAGTTTGATGAAAATTAATGTAATGCGGTCACAGTCTTGCCCCATTGCAATCATCTCTGAATAATGAAGCTGCCCAAAGATAAGATGATCACAAGATACCCAGAGGCTCTTTCACCAGTTTATAAGTGCCCTATCTCCTACTTTATCTGATAGGCGCCGTAATGTAGATAACAACATCGGCCAGCTTATGTCACTGCACAGGGTGATCTTGTGAGATCATGCTGTGATGGGACTTCCTCCCACAGGTCCTTCACCGGAGCCATGGAAGACTGAACAGCCGCTGCAGATTCAGATAAACGTCTTGGCACAGCTGGAGGCGATGTGTTGACTCTTCGATCCCTCCGGTGACGGACATGTGGGAGGAAGCTCCGTCACAGCGAAACTTGCTGGGCTGGAATGAAGAGAAGTGTATGATGCTGATTGGTCAGCGTCATACACTCCACTTTACAACGCCCACTTGGTCAAAAATTAAAAACGCCCAGTTGGTCATTAAGAATGAATTAGCATAAATTTAAAATTGTTCATAACTTGCTCAAAAATGATAGTTTTTCAAAATAAAAACCACTGTTGCTATCTACATTACAGCGCCGATCAGATTAGGTAGGAAATAGAGCACTTATAAATTGGTGACAGAACCTTTTTAATTCCCCTTCAGCACCACCACTGGAGAAACAAAGTATTACATAGGGCTGGGCAATTATGACCTAAATCAAAATCACGATTAATTGAACATGTAACCTCGATTACGATTATTAGGCCACACCCTTTTTTGCATAACGCGCCTATTTTAATGCTATGCAATTGAATTAATAGTTATTGCCTGGGCCTGCTGTATACTACTGTATATAATATACCCCCTGACGCTGATCCCCACACAGTATAATGCCTCCATAGTGCCCCCAAACAGTATAATGCCCCATACTTGCCCCCACACATAATGCCCCTATAACTGCTCTACACAGTATAATGCCCCTATAGCTGCCCCACACAGTATAATGCCCCCTATAACTGCCCTCCACACAGTATAAGGCCCCCATAGCTGCCTCTACATAGTATAGTGCCCCCATAACTGACTTCCACACAGTATAATGCCCCTATAGCTGCCCTCATGACTTCCACGCAGTATAATGCCACTATAGTTGCCCTCACACAGTATACTGCCCCCATAGCTGCACCCAACCGTATAAAGTCCCCCCATAGCTGCCCCCACGCTGTATAATGTCTCCACAGATGCCCCCAATAGTGCCTGATTAAAAATATTATATATACTCACCTAACCCTGTTCCAATGATGAGTGGAGGAAATCCCTCTGCTCCTCTGATTTATGCAGCTTGGTGCATGACAGGCGCGATGATGTCACTGCCTCGCGTCCAGTGATACATAGTGAATTGTAGAGCAGGGACCTTACGGTCTCCTGCTCTACCATTGGTTTCAACTGTATCTGCGTCCTGAAGATGCAGATACAGTTTAATTAAGGAGGAAATAATTGATAAAACCGAAATTCCCAAGATGACGTAGATTAATTGCGCTGATTTGCTATTATTTTTCTATTAATTGCCCAACCCTACATAGTGCTCAATTAAATCTTTGGGCTGTCTGTGTGATGCATAGGCATGCTAGGTCCTCCAGAGCTAGAGACGCTCTTTGTAGCTGCTCTAGTTGATAGGTAAGAGTCCTGAACATTAATTAAAAATATTTGAAAAATAGTTTTCTAATTCAGACAAACCCCTTTGGGGAGTCTTATAGGTTCCATGTCAATGCTGAAATTTTGCCCACTAATATCCCCTTTAAAGTATGTAAACATATCTCGAGAAGGTATAATGGAAAAATATCCAACACATTAAAATTAAATTGCAATTTTTCTACAAAGAATAACTAAAAATGTGTATATTACTTTTGTATGGTTGATTCATATTGATGCCACTTTTATCACTTTTAGATAGATCTTTATCTTTGGTTCCAAATTACATTTCTAAACACAAAGCTAAAAAAAATATATTATTCATAAATGAAACATTTTTTTTAAAAAATCTCTTGGAATGCTATATATTTTGTAATAGATTCAGGTCACGAAAGATGCGGAAATTACAAATTAACCATTTCTATGCCCAATTTCACTTGTACTTTTTTTCATTAAACCTTAATGAAATTTCTATTATATTATATTTGGTATTATTATATTATAGGGAATGTGTTTTTTTGTTTTTTTCCGTTAAACAATCATTATTTGATTAAAATGATTACACATTGTTTTAATTTTTTCAATTTTTTTCACAAGTCAGGAAAGATTATAAATTAAATTCTGATTTATAACATTTCCATGTGCTGGTCACTAGAGGGAGCAATTCCCAAAATTGCAGCATGGTCAATGTGGTAAAGCAACCTCATTGCTTTATGCTGCAAATTTGGGGTAGACACACTCGCTCTAGTGTCCTAACACAATCCCCCCTCCCTTATTCTGGCTAGTGCCAGGAGAAGGAGGGGGTTCAGTCTTCAAACCTCCTACACTGTGTGCCGCTATTTTCTGAGCGAATGCACAGGAGGATTAGAGGATTAGATACAGTGCTAAGCAGACCGTATAACACTAACATACACGAATATAATACACACATCACATACACGAACATAACTTACCTGCTCCTGCCGCCTCCGCTCCTATTCCTTGCGTCTTCGCTTCCTTGAACATATGGCCGGAAGCCGCGGCCGGAAGTCGTCCTCTTACTGTCCGGCAGCAGCTTCCGGTCCACATGAAAATGGCGCTGGATTTCGCTCTGCTAACGAGCTTCGTTTGGTCTGAGTGGGAGCGGCGCATGCTCCCGTTCGCATTCTCTATGGGGATGTATGTGCCGTATTCCATCTCTGTATGTGTCGTTCATCGACACATACAGAGATGAAAAAAAAAAATGGCAGCCCCCATAGAGAAGTAAGAAAAAAAAAATAAGAACACAAGAACACAAATACAATTTATTTTAATATCACACTAAAAGCAATATTATAAAAAATAAATACATTTCATGACACCTTCCCTTTAAGGATTACAAGATCAATTAAATTTTCAGTGGACCAATATAAGAAATAGGGAACAAAGCTTTTAAATCTCAATTTTGGAAAAAAAAGGTATTAGAAAAAAAGTTTGAAATAAATAATAATTTCTTAAAATAAATTAGGCATCTGGTGGCTCTAAATTCTATAAGTGTGAAGAATGTACCTACCTTACTGACGTCCATGAAATGACAAAGACTGTATTACGTGTTTCTACCTGATCTCCCGCAGATAATCTGTGCAGTCTGAAATACAGGAATGTCAGTGAGTTTTTAATCTCACAGGATTCTCATGGGTAATGGAATAATTAATCTTTTTAGTTATTATTGACAAGAGCTAATTTCTTAACAAAGAATTGGGTTAAGATGTCAGGACTTCTAAACTAAACTACTGTTCCATGACAAAAACAAGCTCATGATTTAAGAACATTCCATGTATATTATATTACTACATGTATATATGTAATATTGAGGTTTTTTTTTTTGTTTTTTTTTTAAATTCACTTCCTTTTTGTGTGTTTTATGGCAATGAGACGTTGTATTCCTGGCTTGAGAGGGCATTCTAACCGAGATAGGACAGGGGAAGAGGGTGTGGGGGAAGGGACAATTCAGTTATCACTTTTTATAGGGCTCCATCGATCACTTGGGAGGACCCATAATGCAGTTAGAAAACATTCATATTACACAATCCCAAACCTCATAGTTTAGATTGTGCAGTATAGGGTATAAGACAGATTACTTCTATCAGAGGGTACAACCCAGAGGGATGGACCCATAGAAAAAGTAAAATGCAATCCCTTTTTGTGCGCTCTAGATCAGTGAACCTTCTGTCTATTTAGACCTGCAGTAACAGTCTACATAACCCTACAGATCTTGTGAAGCAGAAGGGGATGCAATCTTTCCCAAATCTGGAATACGTACTTGGGGGGGTTCCTTGGACACAAAACTTCTGGGCCCAAAAGCAGCGATGTGGCCTGTCTTTATTTTATGTATGCCAATGGCTCCTGTACTAGACTTGAACAAGTATGCTCATGTTATTTCATAGTATTGTATTCCCATAACACTGAAGCTCCTCAAACTGGGAAAGACAAAAAAAGAAAACAGAAACACAAACGCTATCTATCTATCTATCTATCTATCTATCTATCTATCTATCTATCTATCTATCTATCTATCTATCTATCTATCTATCTAACAGTTGATGGATACCAATAACCTTTTAACAAATTTAAGTATGAAGTACAAGTATATACAGACCCAAATGTGTCATTTTTAGTTCGTGACAACATGCTGACCTTAATGTTTAGTGTGGTCTCCATATAGAAAGTCAGTGTGTGATTGAATTATGGATGCGATTATCAGATCACAATGTATATAGGGCAGCTACGCTGTTTATCTTATACAGAATTCACTTCATTATTATATGTGCTGATCATTCCCTTACCTTCAGTCTTAACGGATGTCTTCATACAGTTCTTCCCATAAATTCACATCCAATAAATTACCCCTAAATCAAAGAGTGTCACTTCTGCTCTAACTAGCAAAATCCCATAGAAGCGTCTCGTCCCTCAGCCCTCTAACTGCAGCAAAACCCCAAACAAAACAGAACTATCCAGGCTGAATGAATCAGCTGAAGCCCACAGAATGTAGTGCAGAGGCTGCTGGGAGGGCTGCTTGGCCAGTGTAAATACAGCAAGGGGTCCCCATTCTTTCATATCAGATGTGTTTAGACCTATATCCTAGGTAAAGGACACCGAAAAAGGCCATACTTACAAATGGACACAGCCAGGTCTGAAACGCTGATGAAGGCGAGTGAGCAGGTGCTTTAAATAATAATAGCCACTCCCACTAGTCTTGAGGGGAGTGGTGTGTAGTGCATGGGATGTGTAGTAAGAAATAATAAATGAATAGTGTATGTGCAAGTGTAATAATGTAAGTGAAATATAGGGGGCAGTAATGAGTAAAGTGCCTAAAAAATAAATGAATAATGGGATGCAAGTGTGTGAAACATGGAGGGATAGTGTGTAGGTCATGAGGCGCAACGTGACTAGCCAGGTAGAAGCCTATTTGTGACGCCTTGATAATTCATAGAGCGGGCTACCCTGCTTGCTAGGCCAAACAACAACACACCATGCTCTCCCAGCATCAAAGACCTGGCTGTGTCCAAAAGAAGCGAATATAAGTAATAATGAAAAATACCTGGGGTATTAGTGATCATTTTGGCCAAAAGGACGCAAGCTCGCAATCCACGACAAGGATCCCCAGACTTGCGAGTCCCTAACTGGAGCGAAAAGCTCCTGATGTACAGACAAAACAGATAAAAACAAGGACATTTATGCAAAAACACCGAAAAAGGCCATACTTACAAATGGACACAGCCAGGTCTGAAACGCTGATGAAGGCGAGTGAGCAGGTGCTTTAAATAATAATAGCCACTCCCACTAGTCTTGAGGGGAGTGGTGTGTAGTGCATGGGATGTGTAGTAAGAAATAATAAATGAATAGTGTATGTGCAAGTGTAATAATGTAAGTGAAATATAGGGGGCAGTAATGAGTAAAGTGCCTAAAAAATAAATGAATAATGGGATGCAAGTGTGTGAAACATGGAGGGATAGTGTGTAGGTCATGAGGCGCAACGTGACTAGCCAGGTAGAAGCCTATTTGTGACGCCTTGATAATTCATAGAGCGGGCTACCCTGCTTGCTAGGCCAAACAACAACACACCATGCTCTCCCAGCATCAAAGACCTGGCTGTGTCCAAAAGAAGCGAATATAAGTAATAATGAAAAATACCTGGGGTATTAGTGATCATTTTGGCCAAAAGGACGCAAGCTCGCAATCCACGACAAGGATCCCCAGACTTGCGAGTCCCTAACTGGAGCGAAAAGCTCCTGATGTACAGACAAAACAGATAAAAACAAGGACATTTATGCAAAAACACCGAAAAAGGCCATACTTACAAATGGACACAGCCAGGTCTGAAACGCTGATGAAGGCGAGTGAGCAAGTGCTTTAAATAATAATAGCCACTCCCACTAGTCTTGAGGGGAGTGGTGTGTAGTGCATGGGATGTGTAGTAAGAAATAATAAATGAATAGTGTATGTGCAAGTGTAATAATGTAAGTGAAATATAGGGGGCAGTAATGAGTAAAGTGCCTAAAAAATAAATGAATAATGGGATGCAAGTGTGTGAAACATGGAGGGATAGTGTGTAGGTCATGAGGCGCAACGTGACTAGCCAGGTAGAAGCCTATTTGTGACGCCTTGATAATTCATAGAGCGGGCTACCCTGCTTGCTAGGCCAAACAACAACACACCATGCTCTCCCAGCATCAAAGACCTGGCTGTGTCCAAAAGAAGCGAATATAAGTAATAATGAAAAATACCTGGGGTATTAGTGATCATTTTGGCCAAAAGGACGCAAGCTCGCAATCCACGACAAGGATCCCCAGACTTGCGAGTCCCTAACTGGAGCGAAAAGCTCCTGATGTACAGACAAAACAGATAAAAACAAGGACATTTATGCAAAAACACCGAAAAAGGCCATACTTACAAATGGACACAGCCAGGTCTGAAACGCTGATGAAGGCGAGTGAGCAGGTGCTTTAAATAATAATAGCCACTCCCACTAGTCTTGAGGGGAGTGGTGTGTAGTGCATGGGATGTGTAGTAAGAAATAATAAATGAATAGTGTATGTGCAAGTGTAATAATGTAAGTGAAATATAGGGGGCAGTAATGAGTAAAGTGCCTAAAAAATAAATGAATAATGGGATGCAAGTGTGTGAAACATGGAGGGATAGTGTGTAGGTCATGAGGCGCAACGTGACTAGCCAGGTAGAAGCCTATTTGTGACGCCTTGATAATTCATAGAGCGGGCTACCCTGCTTGCTAGGCCAAACAACAACACACCATGCTCTCCCAGCATCAAAGACCTGGCTGTGTCCAAAAGAAGCGAATATAAGTAATAATGAAAAATACCTGGGGTATTAGTGATCATTTTGGCCAAAAGGACGCAAGCTCGCAATCCACGACAAGGATCCCCAGACTTGCGAGTCCCTAACTGGAGCGAAAAGCTCCTGATGTACAGACAAAACAGATAAAAACAAGGACATTTATGCAAAAACACCGAAAAAGGCCATACTTACAAATGGACACAGCCAGGTCTGAAACGCTGATGAAGGCGAGTGAGCAGGTGCTTTAAATAATAATAGCCACTCCCACTAGTCTTGAGGGGAGTGGTGTGTAGTGCATGGGATGTGTAGTAAGAAATAATAAATGAATAGTGTATGTGCAAGTGTAATAATGTAAGTGAAATATAGGGGGCAGTAATGAGTAAAGTGCCTAAAAAATAAATGAATAATGGGATGCAAGTGTGTGAAACATGGAGGGATAGTGTGTAGGTCATGAGGCGCAACGTGACTAGCCAGGTAGAAGCCTATTTGTGACGCCTTGATAATTCATAGAGCGGGCTACCCTGCTTGCTAGGCCAAACAACAACACACCATGCTCTCCCAGCATCAAAGACCTGGCTGTGTCCAAAAGAAGCGAATATAAGTAATAATGAAAAATACCTGGGGTATTAGTGATCATTTTGGCCAAAAGGACGCAAGCTCGCAATCCACGACAAGGATCCCCAGACTTGCGAGTCCCTAACTGGAGCGAAAAGCTCCTGATGTACAGACAAAACAGATAAAAACAAGGACATTTATGCAAAAACACCGAAAAAGGCCATACTTACAAATGGACACAGCCAGGTCTGAAACGCTGATGAAGGCGAGTGAGCAGGTGCTTTAAATAATAATAGCCACTCCCACTAGTCTTGAGGGGAGTGGTGTGTAGTGCATGGGATGTGTAGTAAGAAATAATAAATGAATAGTGTATGTGCAAGTGTAATAATGTAAGTGAAATATAGGGGGCAGTAATGAGTAAAGTGCCTAAAAAATAAATGAATAATGGGATGCAAGTGTGTGAAACATGGAGGGATAGTGTGTAGGTCATGAGGCGCAACGTGACTAGCCAGGTAGAAGCCTATTTGTGACGCCTTGATAATTCATAGAGCGGGCTACCCTGCTTGCTAGGCCAAACAACAACACACCATGCTCTCCCAGCATCAAAGACCTGGCTGTGTCCAAAAGAAGCGAATATAAGTAATAATGAAAAATACCTGGGGTATTAGTGATCATTTTGGCCAAAAGGACGCAAGCTCGCAATCCACGACAAGGATCCCCAGACTTGCGAGTCCCTAACTGGAGCGAAAAGCTCCTGATGTACAGACAAAACAGATAAAAACAAGGACATTTATGCAAAAACACCGAAAAAGGCCATACTTACAAATGGACACAGCCAGGTCTGAAACGCTGATGAAGGCGAGTGAGCAGGTGCTTTAAATAATAATAGCCACTCCCACTAGTCTTGAGGGGAGTGGTGTGTAGTGCATGGGATGTGTAGTAAGAAATAATAAATGAATAGTGTATGTGCAAGTGTAATAATGTAAGTGAAATATAGGGGGCAGTAATGAGTAAAGTGCCTAAAAAATAAATGAATAATGGGATGCAAGTGTGTGAAACATGGAGGGATAGTGTGTAGGTCATGAGGCGCAACGTGACTAGCCAGGTAGAAGCCTATTTGTGACGCCTTGATAATTCATAGAGCGGGCTACCCTGCTTGCTAGGCCAAACAACAACACACCATGCTCTCCCAGCATCAAAGACCTGGCTGTGTCCAAAAGAAGCGAATATAAGTAATAATGAAAAATACCTGGGGTATTAGTGATCATTTTGGCCAAAAGGACGCAAGCTCGCAATCCACGACAAGGATCCCCAGACTTGCGAGTCCCTAACTGGAGCGAAAAGCTCCTGATGTACAGACAAAACAGATAAAAACAAGGACATTTATGCAAAAACACCGAAAAAGGCCATACTTACAAATGGACACAGCCAGGTCTGAAACGCTGATGAAGGCGAGTGAGCAGGTGCTTTAAATAATAATAGCCACTCCCACTAGTCTTGAGGGGAGTGGTGTGTAGTGCATGGGATGTGTAGTAAGAAATAATAAATGAATAGTGTATGTGCAAGTGTAATAATGTAAGTGAAATATAGGGGGCAGTAATGAGTAAAGTGCCTAAAAAATAAATGAATAATGGGATGCAAGTGTGTGAAACATGGAGGGATAGTGTGTAGGTCATGAGGCGCAACGTGACTAGCCAGGTAGAAGCCTATTTGTGACGCCTTGATAATTCATAGAGCGGGCTACCCTGCTTGCTAGGCCAAACAACAACACACCATGCTCTCCCAGCATCAAAGACCTGGCTGTGTCCAAAAGAAGCGAATATAAGTAATAATGAAAAATACCTGGGGTATTAGTGATCATTTTGGCCAAAAGGACGCAAGCTCGCAATCCACGACAAGGATCCCCAGACTTGCGAGTCCCTAACTGGAGCGAAAAGCTCCTGATGTACAGACAAAACAGATAAAAACAAGGACATTTATGCAAAAACACCGAAAAAGGCCATACTTACAAATGGACACAGCCAGGTCTGAAACGCTGATGAAGGCGAGTGAGCAGGTGCTTTAAATAATAATAGCCACTCCCACTAGTCTTGAGGGGAGTGGTGTGTAGTGCATGGGATGTGTAGTAAGAAATAATAAATGAATAGTGTATGTGCAAGTGTAATAATGTAAGTGAAATATAGGGGGCAGTAATGAGTAAAGTGCCTAAAAAATAAATGAATAATGGGATGCAAGTGTGTGAAACATGGAGGGATAGTGTGTAGGTCATGAGGCGCAACGTGACTAGCCAGGTAGAAGCCTATTTGTGACGCCTTGATAATTCATAGAGCGGGCTACCCTGCTTGCTAGGCCAAACAACAACACACCATGCTCTCCCAGCATCAAAGACCTGGCTGTGTCCAAAAGAAGCGAATATAAGTAATAATGAAAAATACCTGGGGTATTAGTGATCATTTTGGCCAAAAGGACGCAAGCTCGCAATCCACGACAAGGATCCCCAGACTTGCGAGTCCCTAACTGGAGCGAAAAGCTCCTGATGTACAGACAAAACAGATAAAAACAAGGACATTTATGCAAAAACACCGAAAAAGGCCATACTTACAAATGGACACAGCCAGGTCTGAAACGCTGATGAAGGCGAGTGAGCAGGTGCTTTAAATAATAATAGCCACTCCCACTAGTCTTGAGGGGAGTGGTGTGTAGTGCATGGGATGTGTAGTAAGAAATAATAAATGAATAGTGTATGTGCAAGTGTAATAATGTAAGTGAAATATAGGGGGCAGTAATGAGTAAAGTGCCTAAAAAATAAATGAATAATGGGATGCAAGTGTGTGAAACATGGAGGGATAGTGTGTAGGTCATGAGGCGCAACGTGACTAGCCAGGTAGAAGCCTATTTGTGACGCCTTGATAATTCATAGAGCGGGCTACCCTGCTTGCTAGGCCAAACAACAACACACCATGCTCTCCCAGCATCAAAGACCTGGCTGTGTCCAAAAGAAGCGAATATAAGTAATAATGAAAAATACCTGGGGTATTAGTGATCATTTTGGCCAAAAGGACGCAAGCTCGCAATCCACGACAAGGATCCCCAGACTTGCGAGTCCCTAACTGGAGCGAAAAGCTCCTGATGTACAGACAAAACAGATAAAAACAAGGACATTTATGCAAAAACACCGAAAAAGGCCATACTTACAAATGGACACAGCCAGGTCTGAAACGCTGATGAAGGCGAGTGAGCAAGTGCTTTAAATAATAATAGCCACTCCCACTAGTCTTGAGGGGAGTGGTGTGTAGTGCATGGGATGTGTAGTAAGAAATAATAAATGAATAGTGTATGTGCAAGTGTAATAATGTAAGTGAAATATAGGGGGCAGTAATGAGTAAAGTGCCTAAAAAATAAATGAATAATGGGATGCAAGTGTGTGAAACATGGAGGGATAGTGTGTAGGTCATGAGGCGCAACGTGACTAGCCAGGTAGAAGCCTATTTGTGACGCCTTGATAATTCATAGAGCGGGCTACCCTGCTTGCTAGGCCAAACAACAACACACCATGCTCTCCCAGCATCAAAGACCTGGCTGTGTCCAAAAGAAGCGAATATAAGTAATAATGAAAAATACCTGGGGTATTAGTGATCATTTTGGCCAAAAGGACGCAAGCTCGCAATCCACGACAAGGATCCCCAGACTTGCGAGTCCCTAACTGGAGCGAAAAGCTCCTGATGTACAGACAAAACAGATAAAAACAAGGACATTTATGCAAAAACACCGAAAAAGGCCATACTTACAAATGGACACAGCCAGGTCTGAAACGCTGATGAAGGCGAGTGAGCAGGTGCTTTAAATAATAATAGCCACTCCCACTAGTCTTGAGGGGAGTGGTGTGTAGTGCATGGGATGTGTAGTAAGAAATAATAAATGAATAGTGTATGTGCAAGTGTAATAATGTAAGTGAAATATAGGGGGCAGTAATGAGTAAAGTGCCTAAAAAATAAATGAATAATGGGATGCAAGTGTGTGAAACATGGAGGGATAGTGTGTAGGTCATGAGGCGCAACGTGACTAGCCAGGTAGAAGCCTATTTGTGACGCCTTGATAATTCATAGAGCGGGCTACCCTGCTTGCTAGGCCAAACAACAACACACCATGCTCTCCCAGCATCAAAGACCTGGCTGTGTCCAAAAGAAGCGAATATAAGTAATAATGAAAAATACCTGGGGTATTAGTGATCATTTTGGCCAAAAGGACGCAAGCTCGCAATCCACGACAAGGATCCCCAGACTTGCGAGTCCCTAACTGGAGCGAAAAGCTCCTGATGTACAGACAAAACAGATAAAAACAAGGACATTTATGCAAAAACACCGAAAAAGGCCATACTTACAAATGGACACAGCCAGGTCTGAAACGCTGATGAAGGCGAGTGAGCAGGTGCTTTAAATAATAATAGCCACTCCCACTAGTCTTGAGGGGAGTGGTGTGTAGTGCATGGGATGTGTAGTAAGAAATAATAAATGAATAGTGTATGTGCAAGTGTAATAATGTAAGTGAAATATAGGGGGCAGTAATGAGTAAAGTGCCTAAAAAATAAATGAATAATGGGATGCAAGTGTGTGAAACATGGAGGGATAGTGTGTAGGTCATGAGGCGCAACGTGACTAGCCAGGTAGAAGCCTATTTGTGACGCCTTGATAATTCATAGAGCGGGCTACCCTGCTTGCTAGGCCAAACAACAACACACCATGCTCTCCCAGCATCAAAGACCTGGCTGTGTCCAAAAGAAGCGAATATAAGTAATAATGAAAAATACCTGGGGTATTAGTGATCATTTTGGCCAAAAGGACGCAAGCTCGCAATCCACGACAAGGATCCCCAGACTTGCGAGTCCCTAACTGGAGCGAAAAGCTCCTGATGTACAGACAAAACAGATAAAAACAAGGACATTTATGCAAAAACACCGAAAAAGGCCATACTTACAAATGGACACAGCCAGGTCTGAAACGCTGATGAAGGCGAGTGAGCAGGTGCTTTAAATAATAATAGCCACTCCCACTAGTCTTGAGGGGAGTGGTGTGTAGTGCATGGGATGTGTAGTAAGAAATAATAAATGAATAGTGTATGTGCAAGTGTAATAATGTAAGTGAAATATAGGGGGCAGTAATGAGTAAAGTGCCTAAAAAATAAATGAATAATGGGATGCAAGTGTGTGAAACATGGAGGGATAGTGTGTAGGTCATGAGGCGCAACGTGACTAGCCAGGTAGAAGCCTATTTGTGACGCCTTGATAATTCATAGAGCGGGCTACCCTGCTTGCTAGGCCAAACAACAACACACCATGCTCTCCCAGCATCAAAGACCTGGCTGTGTCCAAAAGAAGCGAATATAAGTAATAATGAAAAATACCTGGGGTATTAGTGATCATTTTGGCCAAAAGGACGCAAGCTCGCAATCCACGACAAGGATCCCCAGACTTGCGAGTCCCTAACTGGAGCGAAAAGCTCCTGATGTACAGACAAAACAGATAAAAACAAGGACATTTATGCAAAAACACCGAAAAAGGCCATACTTACAAATGGACACAGCCAGGTCTGAAACGCTGATGAAGGCGAGTGAGCAGGTGCTTTAAATAATAATAGCCACTCCCACTAGTCTTGAGGGGAGTGGTGTGTAGTGCATGGGATGTGTAGTAAGAAATAATAAATGAATAGTGTATGTGCAAGTGTAATAATGTAAGTGAAATATAGGGGGCAGTAATGAGTAAAGTGCCTAAAAAATAAATGAATAATGGGATGCAAGTGTGTGAAACATGGAGGGATAGTGTGTAGGTCATGAGGCGCAACGTGACTAGCCAGGTAGAAGCCTATTTGTGACGCCTTGATAATTCATAGAGCGGGCTACCCTGCTTGCTAGGCCAAACAACAACACACCATGCTCTCCCAGCATCAAAGACCTGGCTGTGTCCAAAAGAAGCGAATATAAGTAATAATGAAAAATACCTGGGGTATTAGTGATCATTTTGGCCAAAAGGACGCAAGCTCGCAATCCACGACAAGGATCCCCAGACTTGCGAGTCCCTAACTGGAGCGAAAAGCTCCTGATGTACAGACAAAACAGATAAAAACAAGGACATTTATGCAAAAACACCGAAAAAGGCCATACTTACAAATGGACACAGCCAGGTCTGAAACGCTGATGAAGGCGAGTGAGCAGGTGCTTTAAATAATAATAGCCACTCCCACTAGTCTTGAGGGGAGTGGTGTGTAGTGCATGGGATGTGTAGTAAGAAATAATAAATGAATAGTGTATGTGCAAGTGTAATAATGTAAGTGAAATATAGGGGGCAGTAATGAGTAAAGTGCCTAAAAAATAAATGAATAATGGGATGCAAGTGTGTGAAACATGGAGGGATAGTGTGTAGGTCATGAGGCGCAACGTGACTAGCCAGGTAGAAGCCTATTTGTGACGCCTTGATAATTCATAGAGCGGGCTACCCTGCTTGCTAGGCCAAACAACAACACACCATGCTCTCCCAGCATCAAAGACCTGGCTGTGTCCAAAAGAAGCGAATATAAGTAATAATGAAAAATACCTGGGGTATTAGTGATCATTTTGGCCAAAAGGACGCAAGCTCGCAATCCACGACAAGGATCCCCAGACTTGCGAGTCCCTAACTGGAGCGAAAAGCTCCTGATGTACAGACAAAACAGATAAAAACAAGGACATTTATGCAAAAACACCGAAAAAGGCCATACTTACAAATGGACACAGCCAGGTCTGAAACGCTGATGAAGGCGAGTGAGCAGGTGCTTTAAATAATAATAGCCACTCCCACTAGTCTTGAGGGGAGTGGTGTGTAGTGCATGGGATGTGTAGTAAGAAATAATAAATGAATAGTGTATGTGCAAGTGTAATAATGTAAGTGAAATATAGGGGGCAGTAATGAGTAAAGTGCCTAAAAAATAAATGAATAATGGGATGCAAGTGTGTGAAACATGGAGGGATAGTGTGTAGGTCATGAGGCGCAACGTGACTAGCCAGGTAGAAGCCTATTTGTGACGCCTTGATAATTCATAGAGCGGGCTACCCTGCTTGCTAGGCCAAACAACAACACACCATGCTCTCCCAGCATCAAAGACCTGGCTGTGTCCAAAAGAAGCGAATATAAGTAATAATGAAAAATACCTGGGGTATTAGTGATCATTTTGGCCAAAAGGACGCAAGCTCGCAATCCACGACAAGGATCCCCAGACTTGCGAGTCCCTAACTGGAGCGAAAAGCTCCTGATGTACAGACAAAACAGATAAAAACAAGGACATTTATGCAAAAACACCGAAAAAGGCCATACTTACAAATGGACACAGCCAGGTCTGAAACGCTGATGAAGGCGAGTGAGCAGGTGCTTTAAATAATAATAGCCACTCCCACTAGTCTTGAGGGGAGTGGTGTGTAGTGCATGGGATGTGTAGTAAGAAATAATAAATGAATAGTGTATGTGCAAGTGTAATAATGTAAGTGAAATATAGGGGGCAGTAATGAGTAAAGTGCCTAAAAAATAAATGAATAATGGGATGCAAGTGTGTGAAACATGGAGGGATAGTGTGTAGGTCATGAGGCGCAACGTGACTAGCCAGGTAGAAGCCTATTTGTGACGCCTTGATAATTCATAGAGCGGGCTACCCTGCTTGCTAGGCCAAACAACAACACACCATGCTCTCCCAGCATCAAAGACCTGGCTGTGTCCAAAAGAAGCGAATATAAGTAATAATGAAAAATACCTGGGGTATTAGTGATCATTTTGGCCAAAAGGACGCAAGCTCGCAATCCACGACAAGGATCCCCAGACTTGCGAGTCCCTAACTGGAGCGAAAAGCTCCTGATGTACAGACAAAACAGATAAAAACAAGGACATTTATGCAAAAACACCGAAAAAGGCCATACTTACAAATGGACACAGCCAGGTCTGAAACGCTGATGAAGGCGAGTGAGCAGGTGCTTTAAATAATAATAGCCACTCCCACTAGTCTTGAGGGGAGTGGTGTGTAGTGCATGGGATGTGTAGTAAGAAATAATAAATGAATAGTGTATGTGCAAGTGTAATAATGTAAGTGAAATATAGGGGGCAGTAATGAGTAAAGTGCCTAAAAAATAAATGAATAATGGGATGCAAGTGTGTGAAACATGGAGGGATAGTGTGTAGGTCATGAGGCGCAACGTGACTAGCCAGGTAGAAGCCTATTTGTGACGCCTTGATAATTCATAGAGCGGGCTACCCTGCTTGCTAGGCCAAACAACAACACACCATGCTCTCCCAGCATCAAAGACCTGGCTGTGTCCAAAAGAAGCGAATATAAGTAATAATGAAAAATACCTGGGGTATTAGTGATCATTTTGGCCAAAAGGACGCAAGCTCGCAATCCACGACAAGGATCCCCAGACTTGCGAGTCCCTAACTGGAGCGAAAAGCTCCTGATGGAGCGTCACAAATAGGCTTCTACCTGGCTAGTCACGTTGCGCCTCATGACCTACACACTATCCCTCCATGTTTCACACACTTGCATCCCATTATTCATTTATTTTTTAGGCACTTTACTCATTACTGCCCCCTATATTTCACTTACATTATTACACTTGCACATACACTATTCATTTATTATTTCTTACTACACATCCCATGCACTACACACCACTCCCCTCAAGACTAGTGGGAGTGGCTATTATTATTTAAAGCACCTGCTCACTCGCCTTCATCAGCGTTTCAGACCTGGCTGTGTCCATTTGTAAGTATGGCCTTTTTCGGTGTTTTTGCATAAATGTCCTTGTTTTTATCTGTTTTGTCTGTACATCAGGAGCTTTTCGCTCCAGTTAGGGACTCGCAAGTCTGGGGATCCTTGTCGTGGATTGCGAGCTTGCGTCCTTTTGGCCAAAATGATCACTAATACCCCAGGTATTTTTCATTATTACTTATATTCGCTTCTTTTGGACACAGCCAGGTCTTTGATGCTGGGAGAGCATGGTGTGTTGTTGTTTGGCCTAGCAAGCAGGGTAGCCCGCTCTATGAATTATCAAGGCGTCACAAATAGGCTTCTACCTGGCTAGTCACGTTGCGCCTCATGACCTACACACTATCCCTCCATGTTTCACACACTTGCATCCCATTATTCATTTATTTTTTAGGCACTTTACTCATTACTGCCCCCTATATTTCACTTACATTATTACACTTGCACATACACTATTCATTTATTATTTCTTACTACACATCCCATGCACTACACACCACTCCCCTCAAGACTAGTGGGAGTGGCTATTATTATTTAAAGCACCTGCTCACTCGCCTTCATCAGCGTTTCAGACCTGGCTGTGTCCATTTGTAAGTATGGCCTTTTTCGGTGTTTTTGCATAAATGTCCTTGTTTTTATCCTAGGTAAAGGGTTTAAGACCCCAGAAAATTATTAGATCACTTGGTATTATTTTACCAATATTTTGCGCAGCTTAAATGAGTTTCAGATCTATCACACCTTTTGCTGCCCACCTAACCCCTCACATCAGATGAATATTTGTTATAATACCCAGTTAATACTGGTAAAAAGAAATAACCAGTCTATTGGGTATTCGTAAACTTTCATTCTCTTTCCCATGACCAGTTACATGGAACTTGACTGGCCCCAGGACTAAGGTGGTTGTCCCTAGATGGTCCGATTAATTGATTCCCTGACTCACACAATGAGAATAGATGGAGGTACAGTTGCTATGGGCAATGGCAACACAGAAAGTCACTAGAAACGTATATCGAAAGGTAGGATGGCGATTCAGGCCAGTGATCGGTAACAGAGGTCAGGCAGGATTGGGTATGCAGTACTGCAGAATAAATGAGTATAGTAAAACAAGGAACGGTTCAGGTAATGGAGTCAAGAAGAACCGGGTATGGGGTACTTGGGACGGGCGAGGGGATAATCAGATGAGTCGAGGGTCAGGTAACAGAGGATCAAGATATGATACAGAGGAGAATTCAATAGAGTAGTCAAGAAAACCAGATCACAACAGTCAGGATCAAGTTCATTAAGTTGCACAAACTATATTATGGTAATAACACCTATAACTGGTTGTAAGGCCAGTTTATCGCCACTTTAAATACTCTGACCTTCACTATGATTGGCCAGACAGCCATTCAGCATCCTATTTGGAAAACCCAAACTTATGTAAAATGTCCCTCTGTTATCACCGGAGAAATGGCTTGTGCATGCTCAAATGAATTATTACACGGTGCCAATTAAATCAATGCACTGTGCACTTCCTTCAGAGATAAGGCTTCTCTTTGCAGTGGCCCTCTGTTCTGCATTATATAGTAGAATTCTGAATAGGCATTTGGAAATGGGTTGTGTAAGACTTGCCCTTTATAGCATTTTAAAGTAATGGGTAAATTGGACCATAGCTGAGACCTGCTCCAAGGAAAGCCCATTCATTTAAATTGGACAATTTGTAATGCAGCTGCAGAGACATAAGCAAACCGCATCAGGTTTCCCACAGTCATTGAGGGACCCAGCAAAAGACAATCGGGGAATATATCAACAAGTTTCAGCTAGTTTTCTGGTGTAAAAAAAAGAACTAATTTTGACGGAAAATGCACCAAATGTATTAAGATGTGCACACTTCATACATTTGGCGCGTTTTCCGCCAAAGTAAATAAGTTTAAGACTGGAGTTTAACTATTCACGTCATTTCAGCTTACAAGGGGCCTTCTACTTAAAAAAAACATGCAGAATTTTACATGAATACACGTTACTGAAACAGAAACTATTTTATATGGCTTTGAAAGTAAGCATAGTGTGTGCGTGCGTGCGTGCGTGCGTGCAGTATATACATAATGTCTTCACCTTCAAGTTTTTATCAGCAGCCGCTCAATTGAGAACATTTCTGACTAAATAATAATTTAGCCACCAGATGGCGTCCATAGAACATTTTGTACAATCCTCCGATCGAAATGCTGCAGGGTCCAGGGGGTCCTCCGAAGCAGTGCTCGGGCATTTTTTTAGCTTCAATCAGAAGTAGCTGTTTGGAAGCTAGAAAGAGGAAACCATCTCTAGAAGAATGAAATAGATTCTCAGGATTGTTAATAAGGGAAAGAGAAATAGTTCTGTTCAGAAATGAGCCCTTCCCCTAAGGAAGCACCCTGCCCTAAGCATTTTAGATATAGTGTTTGCAGATGCACTTAGCCCTGTTTTGTCACAGCAAGAATGATCTGTAATTGAGAGCTCCGTAGATAGTGCCATATCCCCTGTAGATAGTGCCATGCAGTGCTCTTTGTACATAGTGCCACACAGTGCCCTCTGTAGATAGTGACACCCCCCCTTCTGTAGATAGTACCACACAGTGCCCTATGTAGATAGTGCCACACCCCCTATAGATAGTGCCACACAGTTCCTTATGTAGATAGATCCACACCTCCCTGTACATACTGCCACACACCCCTATAGATAGTGCCACAAACCTGTCAGATACATTTCTGAGATGGAAATGCAAGATAAATTTACAGGCTGTGGAGTTTAAATTTAGGTGCAGGTATTTACTGTTGGTCTCTTCATTAATTGTGTGTGAAGGTCTGATGAGGGCATTTGCTAGGCTCATATGTTCCCCCTATTTAGTTAATCGCAATGTAATGTTGGTCTGTCCCTAAAATAGTTTTGTATATCTCTTTTTTTCAAAGTGAGGTGATTACATAGGCTGTGGAGTGTCGATTTCTACACGTGTTTTACTGTAATTGATAGTTTTTCTGTTTGACAGTAGTCTTCCTTGTTCCCCACATAGGAACTCACTGAGAATTGGTCGGTTCTCTGTAGTGATACAGGTGCTTAGTAGCACGAAATAGTAGTTTCTTCTTGACAGGATGTTTTGCTTGTCTGTATGTTTTCTGTATTTCTTTTTTTTCATGCTGTTCTATAGAAGTGCACTGTATATATGGAGTGTTCGGGATATAATTAACGTCATTGATATGTTTGTGGGCACCACGGCGACAGATGTGAATTTATTTGGCTTTACAGCTAGCAGCATCAGGGGTCTCCTCGAGTTCTTGGATAATGGCTGATTTTACTATTTCATCCCTGAACGTGAAGGGATTTAATGTTCCAGAGAAGAGGTCGCAGATCTTGTATTCCTCGCACAAACGGAGGACCCAGGTTCTTTGTTTACAAGAAACACATTATCAGACGGATCATGTTCCAATGATAAAAAATAAATATTACCCGATAGGCTATCATTGTAGTAACCCGAATGGTAAAACTAGAGGTGTTTTCTGTCTTTTGTGGTGGATTCCGAGGTACGGTTTATCTTCCAGAAATGTGAATTGGGTGATCGCACCGTCACGGTGGCTAATGTTTATGCTCCTATCACTAACCAAGTCCCTTTTTTCCTTAAAATGTTAGATGCTTTGGGATCCTTTTCATCAGGCACTCCTATTTTGTGTGGGGATTTTAATTTGGCCATTAACCCCTTGATTGATACATCTTCCGGGCGGACTTCATTGGCATATGATAAAGAAAAGATTGAGGAAGAGACTTAGAGATATGCAACTTTGTGATGCGTGGAGATTAGCTCATCCAGATGATAGGGATTTCTCCTTTTATTCTTTTGCTCATAACTCCTATAGCAGGATAGATTATATCTTGGTTCATCATAGCTTATTATCCTTCGTGGTGGATACCTCCATAGGCAATGTGTTTTATTTCTGATCACGCTCCGGTGTCTTGTGTTTTACGCTTTTCACCATAGTGGCGTAGAGCATTTACCTGGCGTCTCAACGAGTCTTTATTGAAGGATTCCTTGTGTATGTTGGAGTTGAAAAGGACAGTGGAGAATTTTCATGAGGATCATGCACGAGATGTTACTGCTCCTGCCGTGAAGTGGGAGTCCCTCAAATGTGTTCTTAGGGGGGTCCTTATTAAGCATGGTTCTCGTCTCAAGAGGGAGCAGGGGGTGCAGCTTAACACGCTTTTAGCCCAGTTGCAGGCTTTGGAATCCCAACATAAACAGATGTTGCAAGTGCGTACACTTGGGGTACTTACTAGAACACGCCATGACATTCAGCTTCTCTTTGATAAGAACAGTGCTTCAGTGGCTGCTAGCGGAGCCTCCGGCCATGGGGGGGGGGGCCCGTGCCGGCGGGTGCAGGCCCCGTAGAAGCCGCTACAGCTGCTATAGCGGTAGTTACGCGGCTGACTCCGGTGAAGCTGCAAAAAATGTTCCCTTGGCTAAAGCGTTACCCTGACAGGTAGAAAGCTAGTTTGATTTTTCATGGTTTTAGTAAAGGTTTTGAGATTCCTGCTTATTTAGGCACAGGCTGTTCGTGGGTTAACAATTTAAAATTGGTTAATCTTCATTTTAAAATTGTGAAAGATAAATTAACCCCATGACGCACTGGTAAGCCATGGTGCGGGGGTGATGTTTGGAGCACGCTCCATATGCTGCGGGAGTCGGCTGTGTTTTACAGTCGACACCCGGGATTAACAGCAGGGAGCAGCGATCGCTCTTTTTAGGCTAATTAACCACTCAAATGCTGCAGTCAGTCGCGACCGCAGCATCTCAGGCGTTGATAAGAGGGGAGGGGCCCCCTCCGACAGCTCACCCGCCTCCCCCCGCAATGAGATCGGGGGGTGACGATGGTTGTTATGGCAGCCCATGGGCCTAATGAAGGCCCCCCCAGGGCTGCCTTCACTTTGCCTCTGTTAATCCCTGCCTGTGGCAGGGCTTAACAGATGCCTGTAAAAATGACGATATACTGCAATAAATTAGTATTGCAGTATATTGTACCAGCGATCTAACGATCGGTGGTTCAAGTCTAGGGGGGCTAATAAAATGTGTAAAAAGAAGTGAAATAAAATTTTTAGTAGTGCAAAAAAAATACAAAAAAATTCAAAAAAACCCTTTTCCCATTTTTCCTCTAAAGTAATGTAAAAAATCAAAAAGTAAACAAAATTGGTATTGCTGCTTCCGTAACAGTCTGAACTATTACAATATAGCATTATTTAATGCACACGGTGAATACCGTAAAAAATAAAAATTGTAAACCGCCAAAATCAGTTTTTTGGTCACATTAGCTCCCAAAAAAATGTGAATAAAAAGTGATCAAAAAGTCATAAGTACCAACAAATGGTGCCAATAACAACTACAGCTCGTCCCGCAAAAAATAAGCCCTCACACCGCTCAATGCACTGAAAAATAAAAAAGTTATGGCTTTCAGAATGTGGTGAAACAAAACTATTATTCCTTGTAAAAAAAAAAAATAATTGAAACCGCCAAAATCGCTGTTTTTTTTTGTCACCTTAGCTCTCCAAAAAAAAATTAATACAACTTTTTAATCACTTTTTATGGTACCAAAAAATGGTACCAATAAAAACTACAGCTCGTCCCACAAAAAATAAGACCTCCCACCGCTCAATTAACCGAAAAATTAAAAAAGTTACGGCTCTTAGAATGTGGTGAAACAAAACAATTTTTATTTTAACCAATAGATTTTTCTTTGTAAAAGTAGTAAAATATAAAAAAAACTTTATGAATTTGGTATCACTGTAATTGTATTGAGCCGCAGAATAAAGTAAAGTTTTCGTTTTTATCGCACGGCGAAAGCTATAAAAACGAAACCCTCAAAAAATGGAATCCGATTTTTTTTCCCAATTTCAGCCCGCAAAGAATTTTTTTTCAGTTTCCCAGTACATTTTATGGTACTTTAAATGGTGTCAATAGAAGCTACATCTCCTCCTGCAAGAAATAAGCCCTCACACCGCTCTATTGATGGAAAAATAAAAAAGTTATGGCTTTTGGAAGGCAGGGAGTGAAAAACGAAAATAAGAAAGCAAAAAATGGATCAGTCCTGAAATGTTAATTCATGTTTAATGAAAAAAACTTATGACTTGCATATGGGGTATTTCCATACTTGGGAAAATTGCTTTATAAAAAATGTTTTTTTTTTCTCTTTTATCCCTTGTGAAAATGAGAAAATGCAACATTTTAGTGGAAAAAATTCTGATATTCATTTTCGTAGCCTAATTCTAATAAATTATGCAAAACACCTGTGGGGTCTAAATGCTCACTATACCCCTAGAAAAATTCCTTGAGGGTTTTTCCAAACTGGGGTCACTTTTGGGGGGTTTCCACGGTTTTGGTCCCTCCAGTGCATTGCAAACGCAACATGGCACCGAAAACCAATCCAGCAAAATCCGAGCTCCAAAATTCAAATGGCGCTCCTTCCCTTCTGAGTCCTGCCGTGGGTCCGATCAGCAGTTTATTACCACATATGGGGTATTGCCGTAATCAGGAGAAAATGCTTTACATATGTTGTGGTTCTTTTTTTTTCCTTTATTCCTTGTAAAAATTAAAAATGTCTGTGTTTTTTCAGAAAAAAAAAGTAGATTTTCATTTTCACAGACTAATTCCAATATATTTAGCAAAAAACCTGTGTGGTCAAAATTCTAACTATACCCCTTGATAAATTCCTTGAGAGGTGTAATTTACAAAATGGGGTAACTTTTGGGGTGTTTCCACTGTTTTGGTCCCTCTAGGGCGTTGCAAATGCGACATGGCACCGAAAACCA
Source organism: Rhinoderma darwinii (assembly GCF_050947455.1). Classification (NCBI taxonomy): domain Eukaryota; kingdom Metazoa; phylum Chordata; class Amphibia; order Anura; family Rhinodermatidae; genus Rhinoderma; species Rhinoderma darwinii. Next base: position 329,871,170 of record NC_134689.1, read on the forward strand.
TTCCAGCAATATCAGAAATCCAAAATCCAAATGGCGCTCCTTCTCTTCTGAACCCTGCTGTGGGTCCAAACAGCAGTTTATTACCACATATGGGGTATTGCCGTAATCGGGAGACATTGCTTTACAAATGTTGGTGTGCATTTTCTTTGTTATTCCTTGTAAATATTAAAAAGTTCTGTTTTTTCAGAAAAAATATATTTAGCGAAAAACCTGTGTGGTCAAAATGCTAACATACCCCTAGCTAAATTGACAGGTGTAGTTTCCAAAATGGGGTAACTTTTGGGGTGTTTCCACTGTTTTGGCACCACAAGACCTCTTCAAATCTGACAAAGTGCCTAAAATATATTCTAAAAAAAAAGGGCCCAAAATCCACAAGGTGCTCCTTTGCTTCTGAGGCCTGTGTATTAGTTCAGTAGCATGTGGGATATTTCTAAAAACTGCAGAATCCAGGCAATAAAATATTGAGTTACATTTCTCAGGTAAAACCTTCTGTGGTACGAAAAAAAAAATGTAGTCTAAATGAATTTCGGCAAAAAAAATAATTTGTAAATTTCACCTCTACTTTGCTTTAATTCCTGTGAAACGCCTAAAAGGTTAACCCCTTCCCGACATTTGTCGTAAGTATACGTCATGGAAAGCCAGTGCTTCCCGCAAAATGTCGTATACTTACGCCAAACGGGAAAACAGTTATAGATAAAAATGAGAAAGTTTTAAAGTAATGATGGCTGCTGTTCATAACAGCAGGCCATCTGTACACGATGCCCAGGGGGGTGTCGGCGATCGCCGCCATTGGCCGGTCAATTCAGACCGGCCAATTGCGGCCGTTTGCGGCTTTAGCCAATTAATGTGCCACAGGGCACAGTGATATGGTGGTGATTGGTGCTGTCTAGGACAGCACCAATCACTACCATGTTCCATGTAAAAAATGGCGGTGATTCCAGCCCTCCGATTGCTACGGTTGGTCGGTCTGCACCGACCGACCAATCGCAGCCATGGCGGGTGTTTGAAACACCCTTCACCAGCCCTGCCCACCTCATTCCGGTTAGGAACGGTGAGCAGAGCTGGTGTGACCGTCTGTGAAGCCAACTTACCGAATCTGAGGCCTTCTGTGCTGCGATCCTGCTGTGACGTCTTCATCTGACTGCTTCCTGCTGCAAAGTGAACCGTCATCATCATCATCTGTGCTGCTGCTGATTTTATTTTTTTTTCTTAGCAGCAGCACTTGTTTTTTCTTAAAATTCTTATCCCTGTACCATCCCCCCCTCCCCCTCTTTCCCTTTTTACGTCCTGCGGCCGCTGAGTGCGGATCAGTGACTGCCATCACTGACCGCCAATTTTTGGCACAGGACTTTCTTTTTATTTTTGTATTTTTGCACCTCCCTGTGTGCGCCACTGAGTGCTGATCAGTGACCGCCATCACTGATCAGCATCCGTGGTAATTTTTTTTGCCGCAAGTTTTTTTATTTTTTGGCCTTTTTTATTACTGCACCTTATTTTTGCGTGCACCCTGCAGCTACTGAGTGCTGAGTCTAATAATCAGCCTCAGTGGTAATTTGTTTACGCAGGTTTTTTTTTGGGCCTTTTTAATTTTTTTTTATAAAACTGTAAAAAAAAAAAAAAGTAGCATTAGAGTAGCGGACGTTTACGGACGTCCGTTTTGTAAAAAAAAATGTATAGCAGAAGTTATAGCTATATATTTTTTATTCAGTTTGAATAAATTTACATCTTATAGTTAGCGTCCATTTAGTGACGGACATTCAGTCCGTTCACTAAATTTTTGATAGCGTAGCGACAGTTTTAGTATAAATTTATATCTTATAGTTAGCGTCAGTTAGTGACGGACATTCAGTTTTTTTAACTGAAGTAAGTTCACAAAATTTTTGATAGCGTAGCAACAGTTTTAGAGTAAATTTACAGCGTTATAGTCAGCGTTAGTTATTTATTTGTTAGTGTCAGGTAGTCAGGAATTTTTCTTCTCTTCCTTTTTTTTTTTCAATAAATTTCATATACACGTGTAAAAGCACAACACACACAACCACCTCTATAAAAATAAATTATTACGCGTGTTGAAGCACTACATACCCCCCTAATAAAAATTTCCCAATCATCCCAAAGGGTCTACTCAGCCGAGGAGGCATACGCCATCCTGGCCTCTGATACTGAATCGGCCAGCGAGGGAGAAGAGGAAATTGCCCCATTCCTCTTGAGTTCCTCCTCATCCAGTGATGTGGAACCCCCACAAAGGCGCCCCAGGACATCAGCTCAGGCAACCCCCCAAATTAGTGATATCGTGTTGAACCCACCCCCTGATAATTATGAGCCTCACATTCCGGATTTCACAGGGAGCTCAGGAATTCGGTTAGAGACTACAGGCCTCACGGAAATTGACTTTTTCAAGGTCTTTTTCTCTGAGGATTTTGTTAATTTAATGGTGGCCCAAACAAATTTATACGCCCAGCAATTTTTAGCCCAAAACCCCACTTCATCATTTGCTAGGTGGACCCCCATAGAGGCAGCAGAAACGATGAAATTTTTGGGCCTTGTTCTACATATGGGCCTAGTAAAACAGCCAGAGATTAGGCAATACTGGAGTGCGGACATTTTATACAGCACCCCATTATACCGCATGGCAATGACCCGGACACTATTTGAAATTTTTCTGAAATGTTTGCATTATAGTGATAATTCACAGTGCCCACCCCGTGATGACCCCACATACGACCGCCTATTCAAAATCAGGCCAGTCATTGATCATTTCTGCACCAAATTTCCTGAAGTGTACACCCCCGAAAAGAATCTAGCAATAGACGACTCCCTTGTACATTTTTATTTATTTTTTTTAAAACATCATTTTTATTAACAGTTTTCACATTTTCTTACAAACATTTCACGCAAAGGTTGCATCATGAGTGCGCAGCACTCAACTGTCATTGAATTAACCTTGAATTAAATTCAACATAACATAACATACAAACATGGCATAAGTGTCGATCTTCATATAGACCGAAAACATGACTTCCCCCATCCCCGACACGACTTAGGTCATCAATGAGTATCTACTTATCATTTATCCCCCGACTAGATCACAGTTGCAAACCCCCTAAAGTGCCTGCCAAGAGCTGCGTATAATACCACTTTGTGTGCCTGAAAGGCGTAACAATTTCCACTACTACGGCTGCTGTGCACTGCGATTCTATGAATATTTGCCATTTATCGAATAGCTTCTTTGTTCCCGTTTCCTTCCGTCTTTCCACCTCCACCCTCTCAAGAACTAATAACTGCTTCAGACGAGACACAATCAGTTCTAACCCCGGCGTGTCTGTTTCCAGCCATTTACTCAGGAGGCATCTCAAGGCCACCTGTAAAATCGTGTGCACCAGCAGGGGAGGTGATCTCACCCCTCGAGCACCCTCTTCCTCCGGTGGCCGCGCCTGATGGAACAATAGCGCTTGAGGCGTCATTGGGAGGTTCGTTTTCCAATGATCCGTAATATATTTGTGTACCATCCCCCAAAATCGCTTCGTATGTACACACCCCCATACTCCATGCCATAAATTTGTCAGGGGTGTGTTGCATTTGGGACAACACGTAATGCGGTCGGGGAAGGATTGTGAAGGCAAAATATTAAAGCCATATATAGCTGAATGCATTAATTTAAAATAGGTTTCCCTCCAGCTCTCGTTTATAACACTCTTCCGTACCGTCTCCCAACCCCCCAATATGATCTCACCTATACCTGGATCTTGGGTCCTCCGTTCCCAGACTTTGAAACTAACCCTTGATTGTGGACGAACAAAACCATCTCCCAGTGCTCTATACAACCCTGAAATAGTCGCACGCCCAGTTGTTGGACCTATGACCTCATCTAGAGTGTGCGAGGTGGCTTCCTTATTCAAATCCCTGAGCCTAGAGGTGCAAAATGCTTGTGCCTGAAGAATTTGTAAGAAATTAACCCTACCTTCTAGGGGTCTGAGTTTAGTGGTGATTTCCGCCCCGGTTAACCACCTCCTTTCCTCTATATGCATAAGATCCCCTGCGTTATTAATGCCCATCGTTCCCCAAGAGGCAAATCTGTCTCCCTTGCCTACTCCTGGTAAAAATTCCGGGTGTCCTCTCAACGGCATATGTTTCGATACTAGGTGAGGTAGATCAAAATGCTTACGTACCGCTTTCCAAGCTAGGACTGTATCTCTCAATACAATGGAGGTTTTGAGACGGCACGGAAGAGAGGCAACTCTACAATGTAGCAAAGCCTTCAGGTTCCAGGGTGAGGCATACTCCCCCTCCAGATCTATGTTGGAATAATGGCACGTTTCGTGAAGCCAATCTACTACATGACGAAAAAGACATGCCACGTTGTAACCCCTGATATTCGGGAAGTTCACACCCCCTTCTTCTTTGCCCATCATGAGCTTGGTAAGTGCAATGCGAGGCCTTTTTCCTGCCCATATAAATTTTGTGAATGAGGAAGTCAGTTTAGAGACATCCACATGTTTCAATAGGAGAGGGAGTGTTTGAAAGGGGTATAGCAATCTGGGGAAACTAACCATCTTAATCAGGTGGCACCTCCCCAGGAGGGATAACGGCAATTGGCCCCATCGGGTGAGTTCCGCTTGTATTTTTTTAAATAACGGGGGATAATTTAGGCCATACAGGGTGTCTGGCACCTTCCCTATCTTGATGCCCAGATAAGTAATGCAATGTTCAACCGGGGATATCCCACATCCCAAGGATTGCCAAAAGGTCTTAGGCAATGGTTTGCCCAACTCCAGCAGTTCGCTTTTAGCTAGGTTGACTTTATATCCCGAGCATTGCCCAAATTCCTGTAAAAAGTGAAAAACCGGCATTAAATGCTCTTGAGGATTTGACATAAAAAGTATAACGTCATCAGCAAACAGGGCTAACTTAACTGCCAGAGACCCTACCTGAATACCTCTGAACATATCAGATTCCTCCAGGAATCTAGCCATAGGTTCCAATGCTAGATTGAATAACAGGGGTGACAGGGGGCATCCCTGCCGGGTTCCTTTATGTAATTGAAAGGGATCCGACAGGAATCCTGAGGAGTGAACGCGTGCCTGTGGATTATTGTAGACACCCTTCAAGAAGACCCGGAAGGCTCCCTGGACGTTCATTTTGTCCAGCACCATCCCCAGCCATTCCCATTGTATGTTATCAAAGGCTTTCTCTGCGTCTAGCGCTAAAAGTGCCGGCCGGGTACCTGGCTGGGGATCGTGCCTGACTGTTTCTAGCACCGTCAACACTTTGCGTAAATTAGTCACTGCTGCCCTGCCCTTTACAAATCCTACTTGGGATTTTCCCACCAGTGTGGGTAGATACGTAGCCAGACGATTGGCCAAAACTTTTGTGAGTAATTTCTGGTCTTGGTCTATCAGTGATATAGGACGGTACGACCCCGGGTCAAGAGGATTCTTCCCCTTCTTGGATAATACCTTTATATGCACTATTTTGGCCTCTGCTGGGAGAGCACCGGTCCTTAGTAAAATATTATAGTATGCCACCAAGGTAGGGCTAATTTCTTCTCTCAGAGATTTAAAAAACTCTCCTGTAAATCCATCTGGACCCGGGGCCTTTCCGTTAGATAAGGTCTTAATGGTGCTCTGGATTTCCTCTAAGGTAATCTCTGCGCTCAAGTGGTCGTTCTGCTCCTGAGTGAGCCCTGGTAGCTTTACCTTCTCCAAAAATTCCCTACTTTTTGGGGGTCTATGGGCGTGTCTGAGTAAAGGGCTTGATAGTATTTACTTAATATAGTGTTAATTTTTTTGGGGTCTGATGTAGGATTTCCATTGGAGTCGTTAAGTGTTGAAATGTGTGACGGTGCAAATCTCCCCTTCGCTAGTCGCGCTAATAATTTGCCCGCTTTATTGCCGAAACGCATTAGATCGGCATCAAATTGGGACCGATAAATACTTTCTCTTTTGTCTAACCACTGATCAAATTGCCGCTTAGCTTCCCTCCATTTCTCCCCCAAAGGCGTTGATGGAGAGTGTAGAAATGCTGTGTATGCGCACCGTAATCGGTCGCTCGCTGCCTTGTACCCTTCGGTAGTCTTGCGTTTAAGATTAGACATAAATTGCATAATTTTCCCTCGTATTACCACTTTGGCTGTACGCCAATACAATGACGGGTCCGAACGATGTGATACATTATCACCATCAAATTCCATCCACCACCCCTTAAGCTTCTGTATAAAGCCCTTATCCTTTGCCAGAAAGGCAGGGAACCTCCAAATAAAATCCGTTCCTCTAGCTACTGTGTCGGCCAAGGTAATGGTAACCGTGGCATGGTCCGAAATAACTAGATCCTCAATCGCCGCTTCACGTAATCGTCGAGATAATGCGTCATTAACTAGCAAGTAATCAATACGCGACCATGACTGATGAACATGAGAAAAATGTGTGTATTCCCGCGCATCAGGGTGTAGACTCCTCCAAGCATCTGTTAGGGCAGTGTGTCTTAAAAAGTCTGGCAAGATCTTATCCCTATTTCTCTGCGAACTAATCCCTGCGCTCCTATCTTCCCTGGAGGACCTTACAGTGTTAAGGTCTCCCCCTAGAATTAAAAGCCTAGTGCGATCCTGCTGGAGTTGGGTTTCCAAATGACCAAAGAAACCTGTGTTAACCGTATTTGGACCATACACATTATGAATACTGATAGTTTCCCCTGCATGTTCCATCACTAGATGAATCCAACGGCCCTCATCATCACGCTCCTGGGACACCAGCGTAAACGCAAAATTTTTATGTACCAAAATTATAACTCCCGCCTTACCCTCCCTTGCCGGCGAGCCAAAAACCTGGCCCACCCAGAATTTTTGCAAGTACTTAAAATTCTGGCTCGGTAAGGTGAGTTTCCTGTAATAGGGCTACATCTGGGTGTAATCGTTTCATGTGTCGCAAAAGTTTGGTCCGTTTCTGTGGGGACCTCAACCCTTTAACGTTCCATGAGATTATTTTCATGTTATTGGGCAGTGCATAAGATGAGCTAAAATGTCTAAAAGTCGTGATAGGTTCGGGGAGTCAGATCCATCTTTTTCCAAGAGCCATGCGTAAACATTAAGAACATAGCCAAAACCCGGCTTATAAACCAAAACTAAACTCCATATCAAGGCCATCAGGCCATTACCTAAAAAAAAACGAAAAATCACCTGCGGCAAGGGTTATCAGCCCCTTAATACCCATTGGCGTAAGAGACTTCACTTTTTTCTGTTGTGCCAAAACACGTCCCTCCCTCCCCCTCCCCCCCAGACCTGCATATATATCTCCTTCAATGAGTAAGCTGCACCTGCCCTTGCCACCTCATTAACCCTTTGTCGCCTGTGCACAAATTTATACATTCTTATACCATCGGTTTAACATCCTAGAGTCCGTTTGGATTATATCATCACATGTCAAAATGAATCCTGTTTCACCTCTAGGCTTCCCTGCCTCCTTTTCCCAGATCTCCTACCTAACCTTCCCCAAGTATGCGATCTGTGGCAGATATAACTAATCCCTTGCGTAGGGGAGGCATTGTATCATTCCCGGTCGAGCACGCCCACAAGGAGGGATCTCAGAGCTTGCCCTAACTCACTCTCTAATCCCCTGTAATGAAAATGCGGGAAAATACCAAAATGCATACATTTTAACATTATAACGTTATAACATTAGGTCAGCTGCTGACCGGTACAAGGTGTCGTATAAGACCGCCAAATGCCGCCCTCAGAACTTTAAAATTATCTGCAAACTTATCTGCAGCCGATCGGAACCTGCGATTGGTCTACAGCGTCCACAAGACCATCATCACATCAGATAAAATGGTGCTGAGAAGAACTTCGCCCGTCAATCAGGAGACGCAGATCGGGTGCGGTCCCGCGTTCGCCTCTGCGGCTTCGGAGAGTCCCCTCCATTTCCGGATCGACCCCCCCCCCCCCCCGGGATCTTCCTGGTGTGGGCATTAAAGCTTCTGCCCAGGTTCGCTCCATATCTAGTCGATTCCGTTTGGCTTCTCTTGACTTGCGATCTGGACTGTGTGTTGGACTGCGACGCTCCTCGTGCTGGGGTCTGTGTCTGCAAAGCTCTGTAAGTGCGTCCTCCGCTTCCTTCGGTGTGGTGAAAATCTTGGTCCGCCCGTTTTCTTGAAACACCCGTAAGATGGCTGGGTACTGCAGGTTAAAACGTATTTTCGCTTGGAACAGCGCGGTGCAGATCTTGCTGAAAGAACGCCTTCGTTTTTGCGACCTCCGTAGAATAGTCCTCGAAAAGTAGCACTTTCATGCCCATTATTTCCAAAGGACGCGATCTGCTGCGGAATGCCTTCATAAGTGCCACCTTATCATTGTAATCCAACAGCTTAAAGATTACTTGTCTGGGACGAAGCGAACTGTGGTCATCTGCTGCTGGGAGATGTCTGGGGTCCGGCCCTACCCTGTGTGCCCTTTCCACCCGGCAGGGACGTGGAAGACCTAACGCTGCTGGCAATGTCCTCTCACATAATCGCTGTAAATCAGAAGAGATCACCGCTTATTTCAGCCCCACCAGTCGCAGGTTGCTCCTCCTGGAGCGGTTTTCCAGATCCTCCACCTTGTCCCCCAACTGCGTAGTAGCAGACAGCACCACTTTAAGTTTGGATTGCAGGCGCTCATTTTCATCCTCCAGCAACGTCATACGCTGTTCTAATTCATCAGTCCTGGAAGTGACTTGTGCCAGCTCCGCATGCACGCGGTTCAGGGAATCTTGCACCGTTTTTTCCAGTGCCTTTTGCAGGTCTGGCGCTATCTGCTTGGCCACTTCACGGGCCAGGGCTATATAATCAATGGGTGCAGGATGAGAAGAGACTATGTGCTCTGCAGGGCTTGAAAGCTGGGACTGAGGGTGCTGCAGCTCATCTTCCTGTGTGTATAGCAGGGGCGCAGTGGCAGGAAGCGCCGCCATCTTACCTCCCTTTTCCACGGCCGCGGCTGAATCTTCCATGGCTGGCTTATGCGCACTTCTGAGGAGGTACCTGTCCATACAGGCACCACCGGGTATGTTTCTGTGTGCAGGGCTGGTGGCTTCACAGCTGATTGTCGTCGCCGGAGCGACTATTGCAAGCAAGCAGGCTGGACAGGAGCGGGAGCTCAGTCACTCGCGTCCTGCATCGCCAGCGCCGGAACCGGAAGTCGCCCTTGTACATTTTAAGGGGAGACTAAAATTCCGCCAATACCTGCCAAGCAAGAGGGCGATGTACAGAATTAAAATGTACAAGCTGTGCGAGAGCAGCTCAGGGTACACCTACAGGTTTAGGGTTTATGAAGGAAAGGACACCAGGATAGAACCCCCAGAATGCCCCCCTGTCCTGGGAGTTAGTGGGAAAATAGTGTGGGATTTGATGCACCCACTGCTGGACCAGGGTGATCACCTTTACGTGAATAACTTCTACACCAGCATCCCACTATTTAAATGCCTCTCCACCAGAAATACTTCAGCATGCGGCACCGTGCGCAAAAACCAGAGAGGCCTCTCTAAAAATCTGATTGGGCAACCAATAAGAAAGGGAGAAAGCAGGGCACTACACAGCGATAACTTGTTGCTGGTCAAGTATAAGGACAAGAGGGATGTCCTTATGTTGACCGCAATACACGGTAGCGGCAGCACCCCTGTACCTGTCCGAGGTACCACCACAATGACCTCCAAGCCAGATTGCATCCTCGGCTACAATAAGTACATGGGAGGGGTTGATCTCTCTGATCAAGTACTAAAGCCATACAGTGCCATGCGGAAAACAAAGGTGTGGTATAAAAAGCTGGAAGTGCACATGGTGCAGATGGCATTGTATAACGCTTACGTGCTATACCAATGTGCAGGCCGGACAGGGACATTCCTTAATTTTCAAGGCCCTTGTATTTTGGAACCAGGAAGGGGGGGCCCAGTACTTCTAGAAACGATGGTCCACGTATTGTACCAGGACAACACTTTCCCGGCGAAATCCCCTCCACTGGTAAAAAGGGAAGGCCCAAAAAAGGTGCAAAGTCTGTTACAAAAGGGGGAGAAGACGAGACACCATTTATCAGTGCAACCCCTTCCCTGACAAACCTGGCCTGTGTATAAAGGAGTGCTTCAAAGTTTATCACACATCCATGGATTTTTAATTGGATCATTTATTTAAATGCTCACTATACTCCTAAATAATTTCCTTGAGCGGCATGGTTTCCCAAAAGGGGTCAATTTTGGGGGGTTTCCACTGTTTTGTCCCCTCAGGGGCTTTGCAAATGCAACATGGCCTCCGCAAACCATTCCTGATAAATTTGAGCTCCAAATGGCGCTCTTTCCCTTCTTAGCCTTGCCGTGTGTCCAAACAGTCGTTTATGACCACATGTGGGGTATTGTTTTACTCGGTAGAAATAGTTTTACAAATTTTGTAGAGCTTTTTCTCCTTTTGTCCTTGTGGAAATTTAAAAAAATATAGCTAAGCCTACATTTTATTTGAAAAAATTTAGATTTTCATTTTCACGACCTACTTCCAATAATTTCTGCAAAAATCCTGCGGGGTCAAAATGCTCACTATACCCCTAGATAATTTCCTCAAGGGGTGTAGTTTCCAAAATGCGGTCACTTGTGGGGGGTTTCCACTGTTTTGTCCCCTCAGGGCTTTGCAAATGCGACATGGCCTCCGCAAACCATTCCTGATAAATTTGAGCTCCAAAAGCCAAATGGCGTTCCTTCCCTTCTAAGCCCTGCCGTGTGTCCAAACAGCAGTCTATGACCACATGTGGGGGTGCTGTTTTACTCGGGACAAACTGCTCTACAAATTTTGTGGTGCTTTTTCTCCTTAAGTCCTTGTGAGAATGAAAAAAAAATGAGCTAAACCTACGTTTTATTGGGAAAAATGTAGATTTTAATTTTCACGTCCTGCTTCCAATAATTTCTGCACAAAACCTGTGGGGTCAAAATGCTCACTATACCCCTAGATAATTTCCTCAAGGGGTGTCGTTTCCAAAATGGGGTCACTTGTGGGGGTTTCTACTGTTTTGGCACCGCAAGAGTCCTTCAAACCTGATATGGTACCTAAAATATATTCTAATAAAAACAAGGCCCCAAAATCCTCTAGGTGCTCCTTTGCTTCTGAGGCCGGTGCTTCAGTCCATAAGCACGCTACAGCCACATGTGGGATATTTCTCAAAACTGCAGAATCTTGGCAATAAATGTTGAGTTGCATTTTTCTGGTGAAACTTTCTGTGTTACAAAAAAATGGATTCAAAATGAATTTCTGCAAAAAAACACAATTTGTAAATTTCACTTCTACATTGCTTTAATTCCTGTGAAACGTCTAAAGGGTTAAGAAACTTTCTAAATGCTGTTTTGAATTCTTTGAGGGTGCAGTTTTTAAAATGTGGTGACTTATTGGGGGTTTCTAATATATAAGGCCCTCAAAGCCACTTCAGAACTGAACTGCCCCCTGTAAAAATAGCCTTTTTACATTTTCTTGAAAATGTGAGAAATTGCTGCTAAAGTTCTAAGCCTTGTAACGTCCTAGAAAAATAAAAGGACGTTCAAAAAGTGATGCAAACATAAAGTAGACATATGGGGGATGTTAATTAGCAAGAATTTTGTGTGTTATAACTGCCTGTCTTACAAGCAGATACATTTAAATTGCAAAAAATGCAAATTTTTGCAATTTTTCACTATATTTTGGTGTTTTTCACAATTAAATACTGAATGTATCAACCAAATTTTACCACTAAAAGTCCAATGTGTCACGAGAAAACAATCTCAGAATCACTTGGATAGATAAAAGTATTCCGATGTTATTACCACATAAATTGAAACATGTCAGATTTGAAAAATGAGGCTCTGTCAGGAAGGTCAAGTGGCTAAAGAGGGAAGGGGTTAAAACACTTTGTGAATGCTGATTCGAATACCTTGAGGGGTGCAGTTTTCAAAATGGGGTGATTTATGGGGACTTTCTAATATGTAAGGCCCTCAAAGCCACTTCAGAACTGAACTGCCCCTTGTATAAATAGCCTTTTGAAATTTGCTTTAAAATATGAGAAATTGCTGCTAAAGTTCTAAGCCTTGTAACGTACTAGAAAAATAAAAGGACGTTCAAAAAATGATGCAAACATAAAGTAGACCTATGGGAAATGTTAACTAGTTAATATTTTCTGTGGTGTTACTATCTGTTTTACAAACAGATACGTTTAAATTTGGAAAAATGCACATTTTTGCAAATTTTCTCTAAATTTTGGTGTTTTTCAGAAATAAATACCGAAGTTACCTACCATATTTTTTCACGAACATAAAATACAACATGTCATGAGAAAACAATCTGCGAATCGCTTGGATAGGTAAAAGCATTCCGAAGTTATTACCACATAAAGGAAGACATGTCAGATTTGAAAAAATCGGCTGTGTCTTGAAGACCAAAACAGGTTGGGTCCTTAACCCCTTAGTGTCTAAGCCTGTTTTGGCCTTGTGGACACAGCCGATTTTTGCAAATCTGAGATGTCACTTTATGTGGTAATAACTCCAGAATGCTTTTGCCTATCCAAGCAATTCTGAGATTGTTTTCTCGTGACATGTTGTACTTTATGATACTGAAAAAATTTCGTCGTTAAATTCAATATTTATTTGTAAGAAACGCCAAGATTTAGAGAAAATTTGCAAAAATTAGCATTTTTCTAAATTTAAATGTATTTACTTGTAAAACAGATAGTAATACCACACAAAATACTTACTAGTTTATATTTCCCATATGTCTACTTTATGTTTGCGTCGTTTTTTGAACATTCTTTTATTTTTCTAGGACGTTACAAGGCTTAGAACTTTAGAAGCAATTTCTCATATTTTCAAGAAAATTTCAAAAGCCTATTTTTTTCAGGGACCAGTTCAGTTCTGAAGTGCCTTTGAGGGCCCTATATATTAGAAAGTCCCCATAAATTGCCCCATTTTGAAAACTGCACCCATCAAAGTATTAAAAATAGCATTCAGAAAGTGTTTTAACCCTTTAGGCGTTTCACAGGAATTAAAGCAAAGTAGAGGTGAAATTTACAAATTTCATTTTTAGTCTTCGAAAATGCATTTGTAATAAATTTTTTCTGTACCACAGAAGGTTTTACCCAAGAAATGCAACTCAATATTTATTGCCCAGATTCTGCAGTTTTTAGAAATATCCCACATGTGGTCCTAGTGCGGTAATGGACTGAAACATCGGCCTCAGAAGCAAAGAAGCACCTAGTCGATTTTGGGGCCTCCTTTTTTTAGAATATAGTTTGGACCCACAGCAGGCCTCAGAAGAGAAGGAGCACCATTTGGATTTTGGATTTCTGATTTTGCTGGAATAGTTTTCAGTGCCGTGTCGCGTTTGCAATGCACTGGAGGGATGAAAACCGTGGAAACCCCCCAATAGTGACCCCATTTTGGAAGCTACACCCCTCAAGGAATTTTTCTAGGGGTAAAGTTAGCATTTTGACCCCACAGTTGTTTTGCTGAATTCATTGGAATTAGTCTGTAAAGGTAAAAATCTACTTTTTTTTCGGTAAGAACTTAGACATTTCTAATTTTTACAAACAATAAAGGAGAAAAAGCACCACAACATTTGTAAAACAATTTCTCCTGATTACGTAAATACCCCATATGTGGTAATAAACTGCTGTTTGGACCCACACCGGGGCTTAGAAGGGAAGGAGCGCTATTTGGCTTTTGGAGCTCAAATTTAGCTGGAATAGTTTTTGGGTGTCATGACGAATTTGCAAAGCCCCTGACAGACCGAAACAGTGGAAGCCCCCCAAAAGTAACCCCATTTGGGAAACTACACCACTTAAGAAATCTATCTAGGGGTATAGTGAGCATTTAGGCCCCACACGTCTTTTGCAGAATTTATTAGAATTAGGGCGTGAAAATTAATATCAACATTATTTCCACTAAAATGTTGCATTTTTTCAATTTCACAAAGGATAAAAGGAAAAAATGCCGCCCAACATTTGTAAAGCAATTTCTCCCGAGTACGGCTATACCCCACATGTGGTCATGAATGTTTTTTCATTAGAAAGTAATTCATGTTTTGCTTTTTCCTTTTTTGTTTTTCCTCCCCGCTTTCCGAGAGCCACAACTTTTTTCTTTTTCCGTGAATAGAGTGGTGTGAGGGCTTATTTTTTGCGGGACGAGCTGTAGTTTTTATTGATACCATTTTTTGGTACATAAGACTTTTTGAGCACTTTTTATTACATTTTTTGGTAGAGCCAGGGTGACCAAAAAACTGCGATTTTGCCATTTAAAATTCTTTATTTTTCATGGCGTACACCGTGTGAGTTAAATAATGGTATATTGTAATAGCTTGGACTTTTACGGATGCAGCGATACCAATTTGTGTATTTTTTTACATTACTTTAGAGAAAAAATGTGAAAAGGGTTTCTTTTTGAACTTTAAATATTTATTGAATTTTTTCCACTAATAATAACTATTTACTTTTGTTTTTACATATTTTATTAGTCCCCCTGGGAGACTTGAACCAGCGATCGTTAGATCACTGGTAGAATATACTGCAATACTAATGTATTGCAGTATATTGTGATTTTTACAGGCTCCTGTAACAGCTTGATTGCTGTTTCTGTCAGTTAGTCCCGGGTATCAGCTGTAATACACAGCTGACACCCGCAGCGTATGGCGCAGGCTCAGCGCGTGAGGTGCTCCATATATCACCCCCCACACCACGACATTCTATTAAGTCATGGTGCGCGAAGGGTTTAATGCGCAACGGATGGTGCAGAGTGAAAATTAAAATTTTCCACTGATGTACATTTTAGTGCACTATATGTTGTGCCCAGTTTGTGCCAAAAATACCACATAAAATATTAACAGGGTTCTCCCGTGTATGGCGATGCAATATCGGTGGATGTAAACGGCTGTTTGGGCACGCTGTAGGGCTCAGAAGGGAGGGACACCATTTGGCTTTTGGAGCGCATATTTTGCTTGGTAGTAGCTCTGGCGTTTTGCTGGTATTTCAGTTTATAATGTGGGGGAACATGTAGGCTGGGCAGAATACATCAGGGCATAATAAGAGGGTATAATAATGGGGTAAATAAATAATAATCTACAGATATGTGGCCAGTGTCGCACTTATAAATGGCACCCGATCCTATCCGCTTTTGGAACGCTCTGTACATTTTGCATCGCCATAATCTGGGAGCCGGAACTTATTTTATTTTTTCACCACCGGAGCTGCGTGAGGGCTTATTTGTTGCGGGACAATCTGTAATTTTCATTGGTACCATTTTGGGGTACATGCGATTTTGTTGATCACTTTTTATTCCATTTTTCGGCAAGCCAGGTGACCAAAAACCATCAATTCTGACACTGATTTTTATTTATTTTTGACGGCGTTTACCCTGGGCTATAAGTGACTATTATACTTTATTCTGCGGGTTGGTACGATTATGGCGATACCAAATGTATATACGTTTTTTTATGTTTTGCAGCGTTTGCACAATAAAATAACTTATTTAGAAAATAAATAATTTTTTGTGTCACCATATTCTGAGACCCATAACTTTTTTATTTTTCAGTCAAAAAAGCTGTGTAAAGGCTTGTTTTTTTGCGGGACGGGTTGTAGTTTGTATCGGTACTATTTTGGCGTACATGTGACTTTTTGATCACTTTTTATTGCATATTTTGGGAGGGGCGGTGACCAAAAAATAGTGATTCTGGCATTGTTTTTCGTTTATTTTTTTGCGGTGTTCACTGTGCGGGAAAAATAATATTATAGTTTTATAGTTTTAATCGTTACGAACGCGGTGATACCAAATATGTGTACTTTTTTTTTTTACGTATTCATTTTTTTTCCTATAATAGACTTATTATAGGAAAAAAAGCAGTTCTTGTTTAGATCACTTCTAACTTTTATTTTTACACTTTTTTTAAAACATTTTTATTCTTTTTTTTACTTTTTTCACTTGTCCCACTAGTGGACACTTAGACTTGCAGCTCTGATCGCTGCTGGAATACATTACACTACACATGTAGTGTAATGTATTGTAACTGTCATTGTGACGTAACAGTCACACTGACAGGAAGCCTACGACGACCACCCTCCGGCTGGTCCTCATAGGCTTCTGTACATGGCAGCCCGGAAGCCATTGTCTGGAGTCCGGTTGCCATGGGTACCATCGCCAGCCCCCGTGATTTCACGTGGGCGCTGCCGATCGACACTATTAAACACCTTAATTGTGGCGTTCAAAATCGAATGCCGCAATTAAGGGGTTAATTGCCGATATCAGCGGCGATGGGCCGCTGATCGGCAACGGGGAATGCAGGGCAGACACCCTGCACAGTTAACCGCTGCTGCGGTGTAGTGCCGCGCGGCGGTTAACTGTCAAAGCACAGACGTAACTGCACGTCAAGGTGCGCGAACTTACTGCTCACCTCGACATACAGTTACGTCAAGGTGCGGAAAGGGGTTAAGGGGTTAAAAAATTGTAAACAATAAAAAAAAAATATGATGAAGTTGACAAAAATATGTCATCAGTTGAATATGCTTCTTTTGATCAAGGGGTGGATTTACTTAGGATTTGTGGGCACAGGTCCTTGTTAGCAAAAGCGGACATAAAATCTGCTTTCAGGTTTATTACTTGTGCATCCAAAAGGCTTCAACTCCTTGGGATTTCTGTTTGATAATGAGTTTTATTTTGATAAATGTCTACCAGGGGGATTTACTATGTCTTGCCGTTATTTTGAGGCTTTCATTCATTGGGTAATTGAATCTGAAAGTTCAGGTGGAAAAATTCTTCATTATCTTGATGATTTTTTTTATTTATAGGTCCTTATGACTCTTTGTTTTGTTCTCAGTTGTTAAATACGTTTTTTGAAATTTCAGAATGCTTTGGTATTCCTGTAACTAGCGATAAGACAGTTTATCCTTGTTTTAGTTTAGAATTTTTAGGGATCATTATTGATTCGGAAAAGATGGAGTTTAGATTGCCTATAGAAAAATTAGATAAAATACGTTCTTTATTGATATCTCTTATAACAAAAAAGAAGACGACTTTGAGAGAACTACAGTCTGTGCTAGGTTTATTAAACTTTGCTTCCAGAGTTATTCCAATGGGAAGAGTTTTCTTCAAAAGACTGTATTTTGCCACTAGGGGGCTTATTGCCCCAGGCTCTCATGTAAGATTAACAAAACATTTGAAGGAAGATTTAGGAATTTGGCTTGAGTTTCTCAGTAAGTTTAATGGCCATAGTTGTTGGCAACAGGAATTTCAAGATTCGGATTCTCTCTCATTGTTTACAGACGCTGCAGGAAGTATAGGTTATGGTGATTTCTGGAATGGACATTGGTCAGCTGAGCAATGGCCTTTGTCGTGGATTAAAAATGGTGTTACCAAGAATATAGTTGTTGTTTTTTTTTAAACTTCTTTTTATTGAAAATTTTTCCAAACAATTACGTTTGTGGGGAAAACAGAAGGAAAGAAGGGAGGGGGAACAATGTAATACAATCAGCAGTCCGGAGGATCAGTTAGATTTCTAGTTAGCACAAATTACACATCCTCAAGAAATTGACGTAATAATAATCTTTATTTATATAACGCCAACATATTACGCAGCACTTTACAATTTAGAGGGAACATGAAACAAACAATATCAGACATTACATAGTGACAAAGTTCATTTACAATTCAAACAATTGTTTGGGGTAGCGCATTCCAGAGGACGGGTGCTGCACGAGAGAAATCTTGGAGACGGGAGTGGGAGGTTCGGATTATGGAGGATTTTAATCTAAGGTCATTGGCAGAACGTAGAGCCCGAGTAGGGTGGTAGACAGAGATGAGGGAGGAGATGTAAGGAGGTGCAGCACTGTGGAGAGCTTTGTGGGTGAGAGTAATAAGTTTGAATTTTATTCGGAAGGGGATGGGCAACCAGTGTAGTGACTGGCACAGATTAGAGGCGTTGGTGTAGCGGTTGGTCATAAAGATTAGCCTGGCTGCTGCATTGAGGATAGATTGGAGAGGGGAGACCTTAGTGAGGGGAAGACCGACTAGTAATGAGTTACAGTAGTCAAGACGAGAGTGAATCAGAGCAACAATGAGAGTTTTGGCGGTTTCCTCCGTAAGAAAAGAGCGGATTCTGGAGATGTTTTTGAGGTGAAAATGACAGGAGCGTGAAAGTGATTGTATGTGAGGAGTAAAGGAAAGATCTGACGTAACTGGCCAAGCAGGATAAGTAGATGCTGGAGGGCGGGGAAGGGGGGGCGAGAAGGGGGGGGGGTGGAAGAAAGGAAAACAAGAATATAGTTTTATTGGAATTATTTCCTGTAATTGTTTCTATTGTGATCTGGGGTTCTAATTTTAGGAATAAAATAATTTTAATTAATTCAGATAATAAAGGCGTTTGTTTTGCTATCAATACTCTGTCCTCTAAATCGGACTTAGTGGTTAAACTCTTGAGGCATTTAGTTTTATGTTGTATGTGTTTAAACGTTTGGCTAAAAGCTCGTTATATTGAAGCTAGGAAGAATGTTATAGCTGACTGTTTACCTCGTTCCCAGTGAATGGGGTTTTCGGGAGCTAGTGCCAGATGCAGATCCTGTCAGAGAGCTTTGCCCCATTCACTTATGGGTTTTAATATGAGAGTAATTATGGACAGTATTCGATGTTCCATTGCCCCTAGAACATGGGCCGATTATTCAGCCGCATTGAATGATTGGTTGCAATTTTGTAATTGTCATAAAATTGATTATTCAAATTCCGATGTTAGTTCATGTCTGTTTTATTTATTTGAATTAATGAATAAAGGGTTATCTTTTTCTTCCATTTCTAAAAAAAATGGCAGGCATTTCTTTCTTTCTTAAGTTATATGGTAGTCAACCTTTTTCTGCTTTCTTTCCTGTTAAAGAGGCTCTGTCACCAGATTTTGCAACCCCTATCTGCTATTGCAGCAGATAGGCGCTGCAATGTAGATTACAGTAACGTTTTTATTTTTAAAAAACGAGCATTTTTGGCCAAGTTATGACCATTTTTGTATTTATGCAAATGAGGCTTGCAAAAGTACAACTGGGCGTGTTTACAGTAAAAGTACAACTGGGCGTGTATTGTGTATGTACATCGGGGCGTTTTTACTTCTTTTACTAGCTGGGCGTTAGGAATGGGAGTGTATGATGCTGACGAATCAGCATCATCCACTTCTGTTCGTTAACACCCAGCTTCTGGCAGTGCAGACACACAGCGTGTTCTCGAGAGATCACGCTGTGACGTCACTCACTTCCTGCCCCAGGACCTGCATCGTGTCGGCCACATCGGCACCAGAGGCTACAGTTGATTCTGCAGCAGCATCAGCGTTTGCAGGTAAGTAGCTACATCGACTTACCTGAAAACGCCGATGCTGCTGCAGAATCAACTGTAGCCTCTGGGGCAGATGTGTCCTCGCTCGTCCGACACAATGCAGGACCTGGGGCAGGAAGTGAGTGACGTCACAGCGTGATCTCTCGAGAACACGCTGTGTGTCTGCACTGCCAGAAGCTGGGCGTTCTGAAGAGAAGTGGATGATACTTCTCGTCAGAACGCCCAGCTAGTAAAAGAAGTAAACACGCCCAGATGTACGCACATAATACACGCCCAGTTGGACTTTTACTTTAAACACGCCCAGTTGAACTTTAGCAAGCCTCATTTGCATAAATACAAAAATGGTCATAACTTGGCCAAAAATGCTCGTTTTTTAAAAATAAAAACGTTACTGTTATCTACATTGCAGCGCCTATCTGCTGCAATAGCAGATAGGGGTTGCAAAATCTGGTGACAGAGCCTCTTTAAGCAAGTTTTAAGGGTTATAGTAGATCACTTCCTTTAAAGGAAAGGAGAAGACCTATTTCTTTAGAATTGTTGAGCCGTCTTTGGTCAGTTTTAGAAAAAACCTGTTGTAATAAGTTTGAGTTGGTTTTGTTCAGATCTGCTTTTATAGTTGCGTTCTTTGCAGCACTACGTATCCGCGAGCTTGTGGCAGCATCAAAATATGTTATTTCTGGTTTAGGAATAAATGATGTTAGAATCAAAGAGGATGTTTGGATTTTTATAAAAAAAATCTAAAACTGATCAATTAAGTCGAGGTTCCTTTGTTAGTTTATATAAATTAGATGGTTCCTTTCTTTGTCCAATTGCGAATTTAAAAACGTGGTTGCTTATCAGGCCTTCTGTCATTGGCCCTTTTTTCCTTCATGAGAATTTGTCACCATGGACAAAATTTCAGTTTAATTCCGTGTTGAAGAAATGTTTAATTTTGTTAAAATTAAGTCATCCTAAAATTTCGTCTCACTCGTTTCTAATAGGTGCAGCAATGGAAGCTGCTAGATTAGGTCTAGAGGAATCCATTATAAAAAGAGTTGGTACATGGGAATCTAATAGATCTAAAATTTATGTTAGACCTGACCTTTTGTTTAAAAGCTCATTTTACTTTTTCTTTAGCTTCTCCTTTAATTATTTGGATAGTGGGGCACTCTTTTATTTTTTGGGCCAGAAAGAGAGCAGAAAACTGAGTTACACTGAAAACCCTTCTTTAAATTCAATGAACGTTAATATTCTCTGGTGTGGAATCAGAGGCCTTCTCTGGAGAAGATTAATCGGAGAAGTTAGAAAGCTTATATCTCGTTGGCCTACTCCAGATGTTTTGATTTTGCATCTAGGTGGTAACGATGTAGCAAATTTAAAAACTTTAGATTTAATGTGGCAAGTTAAACGGGATTTCGCTCTGCTAAAATGCATTTTCCAGGATGCTATTTTGGTTTGTTCAGAAATAATTCCTAGACTAATTTGGGCTGATAAGGAGAGTTTTTATGGAACACATTCGAAAACAAGTGAACAGATCTATTAACAAATTTCTCCTTTGCCTTGGAGGATTTAGTTATAGGCATATTTATCTAGAAGGTTTTTTAGTTGGCCTTTACAGGTTAGATCAGGGGTCTCAAGCACGCGGCCCCTGGGGCTGTCATCTGCGGCCCGCGGGACACAGCCGCTAGTATCGGCTCTGCTCCGAGACTCTGGAATTCCCTGACATCGCTGCCCACATATGAACAGCGATGTCTCAGGCTTCCCCAGAGCCGGAGTGCCGGGCAGAGCGCTAGTACAGGCTCTGCTCCGGGACTCTGTGGAATTCCCTGACATCGCTGCCCATATATGGACAGTGTGTCAGG
The DNA here is from genome assembly GCF_050947455.1 of Rhinoderma darwinii. NCBI lineage: Eukaryota > Metazoa > Chordata > Amphibia > Anura > Rhinodermatidae > Rhinoderma > Rhinoderma darwinii. The sequence goes on from NC_134689.1 coordinate 329,892,324, forward strand.
ATCTTCCCCAGAGCGGAGTCCCGGGCAGAGCGCAGGTATCGGCTCTGCTCCGGGACACTGCGGAATTCCCTGACATCGCTGCCCATATGTGGACAGTGTGTCAGGGTCTTCCCCAGAGCGGAGTCCCGGGCAGAGTGCTAGTATCGGCTCTGCTCCGGGACTCTGTGGAATTCCCTGACATCGCTGCCCATATATGGACAGTGTGTCAGGGTCTTGCCCAGAGCGGAGTCCCGGGCAGAGCGCTAGTATCGGCTCTGCTCCGGGACTCTGTGGAATTCCCTGACATCGCTGTCCACATATGAACAGCGATGTCTGCGGCTTCCCCAGAGCCGGAGTCCCGGGCAGAGCGCTAGTACAGTCTCTGCTCCGGGACTATGTGGAATTCCCTGACATCGCTGCCCATATATGGACAGTGTGTCAGGGTCTTCCCCAGAGCGGAGTCCCGGGCAGAGCGCTAGTATCGGCTCTGCTCCTGGACGCTGAGGAATTCCCTGACATAGCTGCCCATATATGGACAGTGTGTCAGGGCCTTCCCCATAGCGGAGTCCCGAGCAGAGCGCTAGTATCGGCTCTGCTCCGGGACTCTGTGGAATTCCCTGACATCGCTGCCCATATATGGACAGTGTGTCAGGGTCTTCCCCAGAGCGGAGTCCCGGGCAGAGCGCTAGTACAGGCAGCATCTACAGAGAGCACTGTGGCAGCATCAACAGAGGGCACTGTGGCAGCATCAACAGAGGGCACTGTGGCAGCATCAACAGAGGGCACTGTGGCAGCATCAACAGAGGGCACTGTGGCAGCATCAACAGAGGGCACTGTGGCAGCATCCAGAGAGGGCACTGTGGCAGCATCCAGAGAGGGCACTGTGGCAGCATCAACAGAGGGCACTGTGGCAGCATCAACAGAGGGCACTGTGGCAGCATCAACAGAGGGCACTGTGGCAGCATCAACAGAGGGCACTGTGGCAGCATCAACAGAGGGCACTGTGGCAGCATCAACAGAGGGCACTGTGGCAGCATCAACAGAGGGCACTGTGGCAGCATCCAGAGAGGGCACTGCGGCAGCATCCAGAGAGGGCACTGCGGCAGCATCCAGAGAGGGCACTGTGGCAGCATCACAGAGGGCACTGCGGCAGCATCCACAGAGGGCACTGCGGCACTATCTAAAAAGGGGCTGCCCAATCTTGACATGTGTGCTAACTGAGCCGCCGGACTGCATTTAGCGACACTTAAACTGGAAAGCTGGATTGTTCAAATAAGCATGTGGAGAAATATCTCAAATTTTAAACCTAGCGGTATTATTATAGTAATGTAGTAGTATTATTATTATAGTAATATAGTGTTATAATAATATAGTGTTATAGTAGTTCAAATAACTAATTGATTAACAATAATTTTGTATTGTATCAAATTTGAAAGTAATGCGGCCCGTCAACTTCCCATTTTTTCTATATGTGGCCCACTTACCCGGCCGAGTTTGAGACCCCTGGGTTAGATGGTATTCACCTCTCAGATGTTGGTTTAGACGTTTTTAATTTAGAAATACAAAACATGGTTGAAAGGGGTCTGCAATGCTTTGTGGGGGCCCTGTCTTGAGTCAAGGCTTGTGGGGTTTTTGTCTCCCTATTGCTGGGTGGACGGGTTTATTAAATCTATATATTTTATTGGTTTTAAATATTTATGGTTATTTTATATGTTGATAATTTATTATTATTATTATTATTATTATTATTATTATTGGTAACCCTTAACCGCTTCCGGACCGCCCACTGTATATTCACGTCGGCACTTGCTGGGCTCTGTGCAGTGCCGACGTGAATTCACGGTGGGTGTTAAAAGCGCGATCCGAGTGTCTCAGAGTAGCGCTGACACCCGGATCGCGCTGTTATCACCTGCCTCTGGTCCCGGAGATATGATCGGGACCTGATTAGTTCAGGTCCCGGTCATGTGATCGCAGGGAAAGTGTGTTGTAGCAACTAACTGGAAAGTTTGTTGCTATAACAAACTGGAAAGTTTCCTGGGGACCGATTGCGGGTGCTGCAGTCGGTTATAAGGCAGAACCGGGGGCCATATACAGCAGCCTATGAGAACCAGCCGGATGCTGGTTCTCATAATCTTCCTGTCAGTGTGACTCTCAGCGTCACACTGACAGTTTATAATACGTTACACTACCTAGGTAGTGTAATGTATTATAGCAGCGATCAGTGCTGCCAGGCTTCAAGTAAAACAAGTAAAAAGTAAAAAATAAAGTAATAAAAAAGTTTTATAAAAAAGTGTAAAAACAAGTTATAAAAGTTACAAAAAAAAAAGAATGCTTTTTTTCCTATAATAAGTCTTTTATTATAGGAAAAAAATGAAAATGTTAAAAAAAGTACACATTTGGTATCACCGCGTTCGTAACGACCCAACCTATAAAACTATAATATTATTTTTCCCACACGGTGAACACCGCAAAAAAAATAATTAAAAAACAATGTCAGAATCACTTTTTTTTGGTCATCAACCCTCCCAAAATATAGAATAAAAAGTGATCAAAAAGTCGCATGTACCCCAAAATAATACCAATAAAAATTACAACCCGTCCCGCAAAAAACAAGCCCTTACACCGCTTTTTTGACGGAAAAATATAAAATTATGACTGAATATGGTGACACAAAAAAGTGATTTTATTGCGCAATCGCCACAAAACATAAAAAACCTATATACATATGGTATCGCCGTAATCGTACCGACCCGCAGAATAAAGTAAAATGTAATTTATACCGCACGGTGAATACTGTAAAAAAAAAAATACAAAAAACATTGTCAGAATTTGTTTCTTTGTCACTTTGCTTCCAAAAAAATCTAATAAAATGTGATTAAAAAAAATCACATGTACCCTAAAATGGTACTAATGAAAAGTACAGATTGTCCCGCAACAAATAAGCCCTCACACAGCTCCGTTGGAGAAAAAAGAAAAAAGTTCTGGCTCTCAGAATATGGCGATGCAAAATGTACAGAGTGTTCCAAAAGCGGATAAGATCGGGCGCCATTTATCAGTGCGACACTGGCCACATATCTGCAAATTATTATTTATGTACCCCATTATTATACCCTCTTATTATGCCCTGATGTTCTCCGCACAGATTACATATGCCCCCACATCATAAACTGAAATACCAGCAAAACCCCAAACAGAACAGTTACCAAGCAAAATCTGCGCTCCAAAAGCCAAATGGTGTTCCCTCCCTTCTGAGCCCCACAGCGTGCCCAAACACCAGCTTACGTCCACATATATGACATTTTATATCCGGGAGAACCCGCTCAACATTGAATGAGGTATTTGTCTTCAGTGGCACAAACTGGGCACAATATATTGGACATTAAAATGGCATATCAGTGGAAAATTTTAATTTTCACTTTGCACCATCCAAAGCGCATTAACACCTTGGCGCACCACGACTTAATAGCATGTCGTGGTGCGAGGGGTTATTTATGGAGCGGGCTCATGCGCTGTGCACGCTCCATATTCTGCAGGTGTCCGCTGTGTATTACAGCTGACACCCGGGACTAACGGACAGGAACAGCGATCGCGCTGTTACAGGAGCCTGTAAAATGACATTATACTGCAATACATTAGTATTGCAGTGTATTGTACCAGCGACCTAATGATAGCTCGTTCCAGTCCCCTAAAGGGACTTTTGGGAGGTTTCCACTGTTTTGGTACCTCAGTGGCTTTGCATATGCGACATGACACCCGAAAACCATTCCAGCTAAATTTGAGCTCCAAAAGCCAAATATTGTTCCTTCCCTCCTGAGTCCTGCCGTGGGTCCAAACAGCAGTTTATTACCACATATGGCGTATTGCTGTAATCAGGACAAATTGCTTTACAAATTTTGGGGTAATTTTTCTCCTTTATTCATTGTAAAAATTAAACATTTCTATGTTTTTTCAGAAAAAAGTAGATTTTCATTTTCACGGCCTAATTCCACTAAATTCAGCAAAAAAACTGTGGGGTCAAAATGCTAACTATACCCCTAGAACAATTCCTTGAGGGGTGTAGTCTTCAAAATGGGGTCAGTTTTGGGGGGATTCCACTGTTTTGCTTACTCCAGGGCGTTGCAAACGCGACATGGAACTGAAAACCAATCCAGCAAAATCTGCGCTTCAAAATCCAAATGGCGCTCCTTCCCTTCTGAGCTCTGCCGTGGGTCTAAACAGTAGATTTTCACTTTCACAGACAAACTCCAATAAATATAGCAAAATACCTGTGGGGTCAAGATGCTAACTATACCCCTAGATAAATTTCTTGAGGTGTGTAGTTTCCAAAACCGTCTCACTTTTGGGGGGTTTCCACTGTTTTGGTACCACAAGACCTCTTCAAACCTTACATGGTGCATAAAATATATTCTAAAAAAAGGAGGCCCCAAAATCCACTAGGTGCTCCTTTGCTTCTGAGGCCGATGTTTCAGTCCATTACCGCACTAGAGCCACATGTGGGATATTTCTAAAAACTGCAGAATCTGGGCAATAAATATTGAGTTGCATTTCTCGGGTAAAACCTTCTGTGTTACAGAAAAAAATGTATTACAAATGAATTTCAGCAAAAAAAAAAAAAATGTGTAAATTTCACCTCTACTTTGCTTTAATTCCTGTGAAGCGCCTAATGGGTTAAGAAACTTTCTGAATGCTATTTTGAATACTTTGAGGGGTGCAGTTTTTAATATGGGGTGATTTATGGGGTCTATCTAGTACATAAGGCCCTCAAAGCCACTTCAGAACTGAACTGGTCCCTGTAAAAATAGCCTTTTGAAATTTTCTTGAAAATGTGAGAAATTGCTGCTAAAGTTCTAAACGTTGTAACGTCCTAGAAAAATAAAATAATGTTCAAAAAACTATGCAAATATAAAGTAGACATATGGAATATATAAAATAGTAACTATTTTGTGTGGTATTACTATCTGTTTTACAAGCAGATACATTTAAAATGAGAAAAATCATAATTTTTGCACATTTTCTCTAAATTTTGGTGTTTTTCACAAATAAGCAATGAATTTATTGACCAAATTTTTCCACTAACATAAAGTACAATATGTCACGAGAAAACAATCTCAGAATCGCTTGGATAGGCAAAAGCATTCCGGAGTTATTACCACATAAAGAGACACATGTCAGATTTGAGAAAATGGGGCTGGTCATGAAGGTCAAAATGAGCTCGGTCTTGAAAGGGTTAATAAAGCATTGCGGCCTTTTTATCCACATTTTCTGTCTTTGTGTGTATTTATGTTATTATAGTTGCTATGATATTTTGGAATTGTGTTTTGTGCCATCCTGTATAGTCTGTGACGGCTTTGGCCAGTCTACCTTCCACCCACTTGCTCTCAGTCTGATTGAAAGGTGAGCTTTTTTTTTGCCTGTTCACAGTTATGGTGCTGTGTGGTGATCTTTGTTACTGCAGTGCTGTGTCTGCGGGGAGATGTCGCTCTGCGCAGGGGGCTTAGTCCTGCAGCAGGTATGCTGTTGGGCTGCTCCCTCTGCAGGTGTTGTGTTGCAGTGGCATAGGTCGCTGTGCGGTACTGCACATTATATTACTGCACATAATATGACAGTAGTGACCCACTGAAATAGTTTGCCTCGAAGTGGCAAATACAGTTTGATTAAAATAAACCTTTTCTTTTTTTTTTAAATGTTGCTAAGAAGCAAGAGATCTTTTTGAAATGGAAAAGATTCACTGATGTACTGAACATAAGGATCTAAGGGCACTGACGTTTTTAGTTTTCACTGGAAGTACGCTTTACGGTTAGGTCTCCTTGGCAACTTGATCGCTGTGCAAATGTTGATTACTGCGACCATTGCACCTCAATGTTTCTCTATGGATAGTTGTACATCTGATATGAGAATTTTTGCGATCATTGAAAGCCTTTCATGAATTTTTACCCCACAGTGAAACACTGAGGTTACACAATGGTCACAGTAACCCGTTATTTCACCACAAAGGTAGTACAACCACAAGTTATCGCGGAGCCCTGGCCTAATAGACTGGCAACTGCACATTCTTGTGTAGATCCAAAGTGCTCCCCCTGATTTAGGGGGATCTGCCAACAATCTATTGAATTTGTGTGCCTCACGAATGTGTCCCGACAGCAGTTGTTGGGGAAAAAGAAAGCTTTATCGTTTCTTCTGCCAGGAGATAAGCTGCTGCCAGAAGTGTTTGACAGCAGCTTGTCTCCCTCTTCCCTATTAAATGGACATGGATGCTTATTGGAGGTTGATTTTTATGCAGGAAGGCTAATGTCTCCCAGCTGAAAGGTTTCTGTTCGGAAAACTTAACGGTTTTAATATTTTAACTGATGTGACATGTATTTGGCAATCTGACAAGTCGTAAGCAATAATTCACTCTGAGGAAAATATTAGTTGCAGAATCAGGGCCCGCACCAATTTTTCTGTTTTGCAGTTAGGTTTCCACAAACCGAGGATCAAGCATGTACAAAATAATACATGGATCACAATAAAGTCTTCTGTAGAAAGTTCTGAAACCTTGGACTGTTCATGTAAAAATAAACCATTCTTGTTACCACCCATTGTCCTTTGTTCAATGCTAAGCAATACTAAAACACTGTGAAAGGTTGAACTTGAAGGACCTGTGGCTTTTTTCAACCTTTGTAACTATTTGTACATACAATAATGTACTATGCAGAGTGGCTGCTACAAAAACAAGTTGCCTTAAAGCTGGCAGGGCAGCCCAGGGGGACCATGAAAACCGTGTGCTTAGTGTTGCAAGGACTGAGTTGAACGGACAGGACGCCTGAGAGCGCGGGGAAAAAGGCCACACTCCCGGACCTTATAATTAAAACTTTCCTGTCGTAGAGCTCATGTTGTTGGTGGAAACAGACCCAATTAGGGGCCACTTCAGAAGCTGGAATAAGAGAAAGGCCAATGTTCTGCTTTTGGAGAACAGAACTAATGAGTACCGCTCTGCCATACCGACCCATGTTAACTGTTTTGAAACACAGAGAACACACACCATCTTTTCAACAAATTTTGCCAATATTCTCTTTTTCCAACTTCAGAAAATTACCATTGCTTTATTTAATGGGGCTTGTGCGACCGTGTTGGACATATACCTTTTTCATGATGAGCCATCCTATTACCCCGCTTGTAAATAGGGTAATTACAATGCTGAAGAACAGATATGTAGCTTGAAGCAATTGGGTCTCAATGCAAAATCACTATATAAATACACCACCTAGTAGGTGTCAACGTTGTGATCCACCTTACACCCCTTTCACAATTCCGTCATGGTCTTTGTTTGACGTTTACGCCAGGAAAAGCTCCCGTCACTCATAGATTAATATGGGATCCGTTGAATTCTCATGACCTTTTATAACATATCCATTAAACGGATCCTATAGCAGTCTATGGGTGATGAGTGCCACTGCTAGGCATCCGACACAAGCATCCGTTTAACAGATACATAATGAAAAGCTACATTAAATGGATGCCTGTGATAGAAGCTAGAATAAAAGGAGCTGGGAAACATAGCGGTTTATCAACAGCAATGTGTATGGAGAAATTGTGCTGAAGAACAGGATGACCTGAAATTATAGTAAGATGGAAGGTAAAGTCTGCACACCCCAAACTATAAATGGGCTGACTTATCTGCTTACCTGCGGTGAAAACCCACTCAAACAGGCAGAACAAGGAAACCCCACAAACAGGGGTATACAGGTCGGAATGAAACCTTTCCCTCAGTGTTTCAATAAAGGAAACAGGCTAGTACTTAAGCAAAATGAAAATGTTTTCGCCGGAATCAATAGCGCAATCGACATCGCTATTGATTCCGTCAAAAACAATGGAACCCTGTCACAACGGTGACAAACGGAAACCATTAGCAAAGTTTCCGTCACCATTGAGAGCAATGGTGAAGCAAACAGAAGCTAAGGTTTCCGTTTGCCTTTCCATTGAGGGGTTACCTCCGGCGGAACCCCTCAGCGGAAAGCGACGCTGATGTGAACAGGCCCTAGAAAGCAAAGCAACACAAAAAATGGAAGACAAAACAAAAAAAATGAAAGCCACTATCAAATGCTGTAGTGTGACAAGGTTATGCTTTTAACTGTCCAGCAGAGGGTGCTGTAAATCAAGGAGCCATGAGATGCAGTTCAGCCATACTGAGAAAAGCTACAGGTAACTACTACATTGCCATATATACATTTTATAAAAATAGTTTTGCACTTTTGGATACATTTTACCACATTATAGGATACAGGCTCAACAAGTTTAGGGATGTATCAGCAAAATTAGGATAATGCCTTTATTTATCGCACAGTAATGTTTTTGTAAATAATGTATATAAAAACCAAAAATTACTTTTACAAAGAATGTGACACATTTTGCACCCGTTGTGGTCACTAGTCTATAAACCTATTGTATCAAAAGTGGTCTGCGCATGGTCCGCTTCCATCCACAATATAATGACCTTACATTATGCGGACAAGGCATGTGGCGTAATCTGCTGTGCAGAGTTTATGCTCCAGGGCTTGTGTATGCTGCATTGGACCCTGCATAGCGAGTCCGTATTATAGTCCTGTAGGCGCTCTGTGTGCTGCGTTATGATGCTGCACAGAGGCATATTTCAACTACTTAAGAATATCTCCATCAACCAGAATGGGATGCCTCAAGCCACTTTTTATATCAAATCGGAGGCACAGTATGGGCCTGTAGCCTTCTATGGACACCATATTCAGGATCTGTGATATGAGTCTTGAATGCAGCCATGCGCTTGAGGCATTTATCAAGAAAACTGCAGTATACAGTGACGTGCTAAGGCCTTGTTTCCACACTGCAGTATTGTAATGCGGTTTTGTGTGGACATGGCAATGACTTGAAATGACATGCCATTTTGTGGGTAAGGGCACTTGTATTGGCTAGGATTTCTCATAGATATCATTAAATCAGGTAATCTGTCTACAGGTGGCATTTAATTTGCTGCATTCGAGTTTGACATCTACCATGCCCTCCCCTTAACAATCGTTTCTTGGAAATTACATCAGTTATTATGATACTTCGACATGCAGATATTTTTATTGGTCAGATTCAAGTTTAGGACCCTAGTGCTGCAATCCCTTTACTGATTTTTTTTAAGTGACCTTCAAACTGATTTTCATCTTAATACTGTGATCTACATGGATGTGCCATCTCTGATAAATCACCTGGCGGTTGTGAGATAAACTGCAAACCCATTTATGCCAAGCAATAGCAGCATTTTTGTAAATCTGTTGTTTGGCCCCTTTCACACTGCACTTTGCCGATATACATATGCTTTGGTAAAGCTCCTGATGCTCCCATTATACTGACGGAGGCCAAAAATTTACTTTTGGCCTCTGTCAAACGGTATACGTCAGGTATACCGTTTCTTTGTTGGATAGAATAGCATAGTCGACTACGTTACTCTATCCAGATGCATCCAGTAAAAAACATACGTATCTTGGATGCTATAATAGTCTCAGGGTTATGGATACCACTGTATAGCATCAGTCATTGGCCTCCGTTAAAAAGGATCTGTCACCAGATTTTCAATACAAGCTGCATACAATATTAAAAAGATCTCTTCAGTCCTGATGAAGCTGGTGTACTAACTTTGAAAATCTGTGTAAGAATAGCTGCATAATCCTTTCTCAAAATGTTACTGCCAGATATTAAAATTAGCATTTTATGAGACCAAGTATATACATGAATGATATAATCTTAATCTCCTCTCACCTAGAGCTTCTATCGGTGTTCCTCCTAATCCGTACAATGCAGAAATCTCACACATGCTCAGTACAAGTTGCAGTTTACCTGACTCTGCAGTAGAAGAAAGTGGAATGGTAGATTTATTCGAAATAAGGCAACAAATTGAGATTTGTAACGTTTTGGCCAATACATCTGGCCTTCGTCAAATTCTATTTTGGTGTACAGATAAAGAAAAAGAAATAAAAAAAATATGCACTAAATGCACCCCTCAATAAAAATCTTTCAAAAAGTTAGATTCATCACTACTTTTAATTCTCAGTGGTCTGCAATGAGATCTATTTTTGAGAAACATTGGCCTATCCTACTTACAGCTAGGGATCTAGCACCCTACCATTACTTGGCGTAGGTCACGGAATCTCTGTGATATTTTGACAGCAAGCCATTATGTTCCCAAAATTGAAAGATTTGTTTTTGGAGGTCCCAAATGGGGTTCTTTTTCATGCGGGAATTGTGTAGCTTGCAAATTTATAGAAAGGTCTTTTGTATTTTGGAACTTGGCTAAGGACAAGGAGTATACATTTTTACACCATATCAATTGCAATACTGAAGCAGTAATCTATTTTGCTACCTGCCCTAGCAATTTGGTTTACATAGGTATGACAACTGTGACAGGGCCTCTCGTCATGTCCAAAGGTAATTCCTTGTTCTGACTTCATCTTCTGGCTATTGCTTCCAAGACTTTTCACACTGTCTCCTTTATACCGTATAGGTTTTCTTGAATAGCTATTACTCATATATTCATCTTTTTAATCCCCTATTCTGTGACATATCATCTTCTTCAGGGTTCATATATTGCCTCTACCTAGCTTATATATCTTTTTATTATAGGGGGCTATTCTCATATTGTGTAACACATTATCTACTAATAGTTTTTGTCTGGGTGCCAGCTCTTACGGTTGACATTGGTCCAAGTGGCCTTTTTGGGCATCATTACTCTCTGTTATGTCTATTACTGTCTGTTATCTTTAGGCCCTTTTTTCATCTCTGTGGCCCCATCAGAGCTTCTCTCCGATTTTATATATACATAGTCATATATCTATGTGGTATTTTTTTCTTATACATATTGTTCTGTGGTCATTCCTGCTCTCTTTTTGGTGGGTTATTGTATAGGTTCTCTGAATTCCACACTTTGACTTATGGAGGTATAATATAGTTTGTGTGTTCTTTTTATCTTAGCCTGTGGAAGCTACGTCACTGGGGCTACCCCAGAGAAGCTCCAGTGGAATAGCCTTCCCATGCAGAGATAAGGGGCTAGGGACTCCATAGGGTCATGAAAATTCATGATGACGTAACCGGTAAATGGATACCAATATAGCCTAGAATGACGGCCTCCCTTTAATGTATATGCTAAGACATTCTCATGGAGGACAAAAACTATTTTGATATGTCATACTATGAGCTCAACAGAATTTACCAATGGGGCCAGCATAGGTTGGCATCATCCTTCTTATTTGTGGGTGCTGTGAACCTGCCCAAGCCAATTCCTTGAAGCCAGCAACATAAAGATGGCAAACAATGGTGCAACCTGTCCAAGGGTTATTTATTTCCTACATGTGAAAGGGAGCCGACTCTTGTTGTATGACCCTGCTAGCCACTTAAAATGAACACTGCTCTTTTAACACAATATATATCCTGTAAACTGATACCACTTACTACTCCCAATTGCTACATATTATTAGAATTTGAATACGGGAATCAGAAAATGTAAATTTCAACAGCGGTCAACATGGTCCGTGCAGATTCCAGAATGAGCTCAGTACTCTGGCACAGCCTTCGGTGCCAAAATGACAGAAATTCCTGCCGTTTCCTATGGAACTAAGCATCCCATTCAGCACTAGAGATGACCTCATCCCAACCACTGCACCTGGGAGCGGAGGTGAACAGGCCAAAAACCTGGGGTGGAAGGATTTCAGGTACACTGCCAAAATCCAGAAAGCTACTACTACCTTCATAATAAGAGGCCTTGGATAAGCCTCCTCATATTTATAGCTAAATAAGTAACTTGCAAGTAGCGGGATTCATAAATTCATCCCCAACAGGTCTATACAGTATATTAGCAGGACAACTAAGAACTAACTTTGCCGTCTAGAACAGTCAACGGTCTGTAAATGCATAAAATGGAGTGCACCACCCTTGCCAGTCACAGCAATGCTTTGTTTTTTACGCTGACCCTTTTCCACTGCACTCTGTGGAATTCTCTGGCAGTGTACGGGGACAACAAGATTGCTGGGATTGTGCAGAGAAACCAAAGTGAAATGATTTGGATCAGCAGAACAATGCAGACATTCAGTGATGAGGCAGGTTACAGGAGCAGAATCAGCGTCTTCTGAACATCTCAAACATCAAAAGAAGGAGAAGTCTTCTGAGCCAAACCTCACCCCCCTCTACCCCCCAGGAACTCCTCTGCTTTCTGTCACGGTCACAGCCACAGGCAGTTCCAGCTCCATCTATTTCTGATTATTTCTTCTGGTTATTTAACCTGCCTGGAATGCAGCCTGTGAAATCACATTAAACTCTGCTTCTCTTCAGAGGTCTCAGGGCCTGGCGGTGCTTGCTGGAATCTGCAGACCTTCTTACTCAGCTACTGCCCAACTTAAGATTCCTGCTCTGGGATGTGAACTAAAGTGACAGTAAAACAGAATCGTGTGCTCTTCCCTTTCAGAATCTGGACTGGAGTGAAAGAGAAAAATGTTAATAATCTCTGTTTGGAATATCACATTTCCTTTCTGTTCTTCAAACATTGTGGATCGAGTAAGCGCATGCTCTGAGGCTAGTTCAGACAGCGATGGGAAAACAGAGGCTTAGGGTAAATATATGCCTCAACGTCCCACCAGACTAATGTCACAATAGAGTGCATGGTGAGATTTAGGATAATAAACACCATATGACGTAGACAGGGACGGAGAAAGCCTCGCTCAGGGGGCCCCATGAATCGGATTCCATGGCCTTTCTGGCCTGCATCATCCTGATTCTAAGGGCGGATTTACACAAACGTGCTATACGTCCGTGAAACCCGCGTGGTTTTCACGCGGCTCGCACGGACCTATGCAAGTCTATGGGGCAGTGCAGACTGTCCGTGAGTTTTGCGCAGCGTTAGTCCGCTGCGTAAAACTCGCGACATGTTCTATATTTCTGAGTTTTTTTGCGCATCACACACCCATTGAAGTCAATGGGTGCGTGAAAATCACACGCACCCCACAGACGCACTTCCGTGGGACGCGCGTTATTCGCGCAACAGCAGTAAAAGAATGAATGTAAACAGAAAAGCACCACGTGCTTTTCTGTTTACAAACATCCAAACGGAGTGTCATAATGATGGCGGCTGCGCGAAAAGCACGCAGCCGCGCATCCGTATGATCATGACACACGGAGCTGTCACGCACCTGCCATGTGCGCAAAGCACAGCGTTTTTTGCGCGCGCTAAACGCTCACGTTCGTGTAAATCCGCCCTAAATTAGTGTAGTACAGAGCTTCAACATTTTACAACCACTCTGAGATCCATTTTGTGGTGGTCAGAGGGTTGTCACTTCCCATGCCCCACACGGAAGTGGAGTGGCGCACTCCTATCCCAGGAACGTGACCTTACCAGGCAAGAATTGGATCACTATCCCAGATTGGTTCCAGAATTTAGGGGCAATTTAAACCCAAGAATGTGAATCCCTTCTTTTCTGCCACTTACTGAATGAATAGAAGTTCGGATAACAACTCCGTATTGCTAATATTTGCTATACAGGAGCCATTAGCTGAATACAGGCGCTATTAATAACAGTCAATGTGTTGCGGACAAGCATAACAGCCGAATGGAATGGAGAATGGAGATGTCGTAATGAGGCTGAACAAGATTAAAAATGCTGCAGGTTTTTCACAAATATGGTGTACACGTTAACTTGCATGATATTTTATATGCATGCTAAAAATTATTTCTGGAACATATATAGTTTAAATATATATATTTTTAATGCATATCTCACGTAGGCTCAATTCACATCTCGTTTTGTGCACACGATTGTGGTATACGACGACCTATACATTTTTAAAGTTACAAAAACGTATGCATTTGTAACATATGCTTACGTCGTATACAGTTTTTATACATTTGTGTCAGTTCTTACTTATAAAAACGTATACGTTTTTCTTGTTCTTTAGCTAAATCAAACTTTGTAAAGTCAAGATTTCCCATATAAGGTTACAAAAACGTATACGTTTTACATATACAAACGTAGGGTTTAGTTTTCATACGTCGTCCATACAACACCATTGACTTCAAAACAAATAAAAACGTATATACGTTTTGGAAAAGTACTGAAAATCGTAGTAGACTACGCTTTTCAGGACATGGAAAAAAAAAAAGGATACAACGTAAGCAAACAAAACGTATGTACAAACTACACTATTAGGGCGTCCGTCCGTCCTGACCATAGAAATCAATGCACACGCTGTGGTACACGTTTTGACACTGTTTACTCATGTCAAAACATGCACGTCATACATAGAGTAAAAACGAGATGTGAATTTAGCCTTACCCTTGTACACTAGTCCGACTAGCACAGGTAAGTGCATAACTAGCAATTCCCAAATACAATATTGTTGTTTAAATACACCCATAAATAATATGGAACGATCCAATAATAACACTGGCAGTGCTGTAGAGGATTCATGTCCCCTGCAGCAAGTGCATAGCTAAAGGCCCTTTTACACAGGCCGATAAGCGGCGAGACATCGCTCACTTGCTCCTGTCACTCGGAGCAATGGATGAGGACGAGCGGTCGTTACTCCGATCACTCGTCCCCATACATTATTATCATGTTGGCAGCGCGTCTCCGTTTTACAGGGAGATGTGATGCCGACAACGATAATAGTTTACTTTTTTAAAACGATACGACCAGCAGATGATTGAGCGTTTGCTCGTTCATTTGCTGATCGTTCCCGTTTACACAGGAGAATAAATCGGCAACAAACGTTATATGAACGCTCGTCTGTGTAAAACCCTGTTTAGGCAGCCGGTAAGGGGAACATGTCCTGGCTGCTAGGAAAGCCCCAAAATGCATCTCTTCCTTAGACAGAGTATTTCTCTATAGGGTTAGATTAGCATGCCCTGGATGAAGGAAAGCCTAGCTACGACCCTGCCTCTTTTTTTGACCCAGGCTTTAATCCTGCTTGTCAGCAACGCATTGACAGAATACAGCAATTTATTATGTACGCTGCTCACGGATCCTGTAGGGTTGTTAAAAACCCCCACTGGCAGATAATAGTTTTATATTTTATGAACTTTCAGCCCTCCCTAGCATAGTTTGTTATGTTACTAGAGTAGGCAGAGCAGCCCCAGGTAAAATAACGCTCCCCCAGGGATCCCACCCTGTATCTAGTGTCACAGTGTTCACAACGCCTGGCAAGTTATTAGTGTTAATCCACTTTTGTCTGTTGATTTTATGGGGTCATGAATAAAAATGTCTTCTAGATAACACTTTTTGAGAAGATTTTGCCAATTTGCCTCAGCTTTGCGTCTAAATATGTATGATGTATCACACGAGACCACTTATGACGGCCATTTCAACATTTATGAGACTTTGTGTCGTTTTTAAGCTTTATGCATATGCTTTTTTTTCTTTGTTTTTGGAAACAGAGCAACATAAAAATTAGGACCTGAATATAAATATATATATATCCTGGCTTATACATATGTCCTGTGTGGCTATAAATAAGGGTCATGAAGACAACCCCTGTCCACTTGCCCTATAAGGGCGTATGATCCTCATAGAGGGGGTCCCCCACTTGTAACCCCCGTTCTCTTAGCTAGAATGGAGCAATTGCTAGATTACAATTAAAACAGTCTGTACCCCAGACATCTACAGCTGCATGCCCATAAAGTTGCATTTATCTGCCATTGACTTGTAATAAAAAATGTATACTATGCTGTATACCTTTTTTTTGCATACACTTGCAATGATAAAAATATTTTTTTTTTTAAAAGGCGCAGACATAGATGTTGCAGCAGCAACAGGTGCCCCACGTTCACACTACCCGCTTGTGCCTCCTCCTAAAAAACTAATTTGCAGAAGTCACAAAATGGCAAACTTATGCCCCATTTGTAAAGCTTGGATGAGAACGTTTCCCTCCCCTGGCACTTTTTTATACGAGCCCCTGTGTATTTTTGCATCTTGAGACAGAACATGGCAGGAGAAAAGAAAGGAAAAACATTTAGTGAGGACATGGCAGTGCCCGCTGCCAGCAATAACAACACAGGCAGAACAGTGAGCGGCACGGGGTCAGCCCGCCTGGCAGCGAGGAGGTTAATGAGGCTGGCGCCTAGTTGCCCTCTTCAGAGGGACACAGGAATTCCCGGGACTGCGGAGTTATCAGTGTGTGGGAGCAGCCTGGAGACATGTTCCTGAGATAAGCAGCGGCCTCCCCTCATGGTGCGGGAAAGCAGCCAGCCCCCTCCTCCTCCCCCTTGTCACCTCTCAGTGATGTGGGGTCAGTCACAGTGACTGTAGACGCTGCCCAGATGCCACTGATAACCGCGCACATATTCCGCAAACCGGACGGCGCTGTGTCTAGTGTTAACCCGGTCACTGCCGGGCAAGAGTCCGAAATCTCGAGTTCTGAGAGAACCATGCTGTGCTTATAAACTGCCCATACCCGTGTTATTGCTTGTGATGTGACCAGCGTTCCAATATTTGTAAGTAAGGGGGCGCTGGTCCTCAAAGGGGCATACCTTGCAAGATATTTCCAGCAATTGATTATTACTCCCCTATCATCACTAATATACTGTGACTATTGCTGAACATGCACGATAACTGGTTAAACGCTATGATCGCAGCAATAATTGATTATTAAGCTTGAGACCTAAACCAATACAACCAAGAGAAAAAGTGTCGCTGGATGGAGCAGATCACTTTAGACTCTGGCTATATTCACACCACAGTGAAAAAAATGGCCATTAAAAACTGATCAACTGTCAATATTTCATGGCCATTTTGCATCAGTGTCTCCAAATTTTAATCCATTTCCAGCCCGTCTGTCCGTTTTTAATGGCCGTATGCCATCTGTTTTTCATAGTCGATAAAAAAGGATGGATTTAATTTGTCAGGGTTTTTTTTTGTCCCAACGCCCTGAAAACACCACAGTGCCCATTTAGTTTCGCAATGTCCCTGTAGATAATGCCCGCATAGGGCCAGTGCCCACATAGTACCACAGAGCCCACTGTAGATAATGCCAGCACCCACATAGATAGTGCCAACTCTAGATAGTGCCACAGTGAAGTGCCAGTGCCCACATAGTGCCACAGTGCCCACTAAACACAGTGCCAACATAGTACCACAGTGCCCACATATAAAGTGCCAGTGCCCACATAGTGCCACCGTGCCCATTGTATATAGTGCCACAGTGCCCACATAGTACCAAAGTGCCCACATATAGAGTGACATAGTAACCACATACAAAGTTCCAGAGCCCACATAGTGCCAGTGTCCCCTGTAGATAGTGCCACACCTCCCATATAGTGCCACAGTGCCCATGTAGATAGCGCCATTCCCTGTAGATAGCACCACCCCCATGTAGATAGCACCCCCCCTTGTAGATAGCACCCCCCTGTAGATATCGTAACTCCCTGTAGGAGCGGAATCCCTCTGATTCCACTCATAGACTGAGCACCTGACGTCTCCATCCATATATGGACAGTGACGCCAGAGGCTTTCTTTAAGAGCGGAATCCCCTGTCGTCGGCAGCCCTCTGGCCGGGGATTCCGCTCCAGGAGTAACCCCTTGACGTCACTGTCCATATATGGATAGTGACGCCGGTGGCTTCTTCAGGACTGGAATCCCTGGGCAGAGCAGGGTCTGGCGGCCGGGGATTACACTCCTTTTCCGGAGGGGGGGTTGCTATCTATAGGCAGGGGGTGCTATCTACATGGGGTCAGAGGGAGCCCCTGACTCCACTGTCCATATATGGACAGTGACGTCAAGGGCTTTCCCGGGCTCAGCGCTCAAAGTAGCGCTGTGTGCGGGGAGTCCTCATCCAGGCTCAGTTTTTACCGGCCTTTACAAGGATGCATTCCTGAAAAACGGCCGGTAAAAACTGATTCATTGACTTCTATGGGAGCCGTCTGGCCATGAAAACGGCCAAAAATAGGACATGTCCTATTTTTTTGATGGCTGGTATTCACGGGCCGTAAAAAAAAAGGCTGTGTGAATACACCCATAGAACTTAATTGTTCTGAAAACGGCCGTCAAACGGCCGGTTTTCGCTGTCATGTGAATGTACCCTTAGGCTACATTCATACGAACGTATCAGATTCACGCACGTGAACAACGCGCGTGAATCTGGTCCGTGTGTGTTGCGTTATTCATCAGTGTGCTTTGCAAGTACATCCGTGTGTGCTGTCCGTGGTTTTCACGCAGTCATTGACTTCAATGGGCGCGTAGGTGCGTGAAAACGCACTAATATAGGATATGCAGTGATTTTTACGCAACAGACTCTCACTGCATGAAAACTCCTGTGAGTGTAAAAGACCCCATTCAAATCAATGGATCCGTGTGCTGCGCGTGATTTCCATGCGCAGCGCACGGACGATAGTCACGTTTGTCTGAATGAGCCCTAAGGCTAAGTTCACACATAGTGTAAACACTGCAATGTATTACAGTAGCAGCAATGTGGATGAAATTTCTTCAAATTAAGGCCCCATGAACACGAACGTGCTCTTGCGGCCGCAATTCCCCCGAAAATTCACGTGAACAGCCCAATTGAATTGCATGGGTCCGTGTGCTGTCCGTTTTTTTACGGACAGCACACGGACGTATAATACGCTCGTCTGAATAAGCCCTTAGGCTTTGTTCTCCCATAGCAGGATTGCTGCAGATTTCTCGGTCGTATCTGTGGGCAGAAAATCCACAGTGTATTACAGGAAGGCTCAAATCTCATCCACACGCTGCAGAAGAATATGCAAACATCAGTTGGAAATTAGGGCATATTTATACAATGCGGTCAAGTCATGTTTTTTTAACGCAACTGCCGTGAAAATGTGGGAAAATTGTGCATATTATGCAAAATCATAGCTAAGCCACGGTATTTTGCTGCTTTTTCGCATCAGTCGCGGAAAAAAAATGTGATTAGACTGCACCAAGTTGCGTTTGATTTGATGCAGATTTTTGGACAGATTTGCCTCTGTGGCAAGAGAGAATTAAAAATACTCATTTCCCCTGGCGTTCCCATAGCAACGCGTCCCTACTCCCCCGTCTGGTCCGTCTTGAGCGGGCCTCCTGGGATGAGGTTGTGTCCCATATGACCCCTGCAGCCTATAAATCCGCTGGTCAATTTCTGCATTCATTTTTTTTCCATGGCATGTGGATAAGATGTTATTTCTCATTAACTTTGTTGCTACTGTAATACACTGTGAATTTTCTGGCCGCAGATACGACCGAGAAATCGGCAGCAATTCTGCTATGTGAGAACAAAACCTAAGGGCATATTCAGCGTATTATACTGTCCGTTAAAAAAAAAAAACAGACTGCACACAGACCCATGCAATTCAATGGGGCTGTTCACACGGCCGTTGTTTTAACGTACCGTGTGAAGGGCCGGTGAAAAAATAGGACATGTCCCTTTTTCGTCCGTTTTCACGGATCCCTCAATAGACTCAAGTCTACGAGGACTCTGTGAAAACGGGTCCCGCACAGGTGCGACCCTTGTTCGTCTGAGCAGGCCCAAAGACTGCCTGCCACAGTACCCTAGCAGAGCGACAATTCAGTTGTTAGTGGTTAGTACCTGACAAAGTTTTTTTTTCTATTCCTTACAGGCTCTGGGGCATTTGAATCACCCCCCCCCCCCCCCACCCAACACATCCATGAAAACCCCATTGAAACCATATAACCCCTTTAACCCCTTGTGGCAGAATCACATACATGCAAGCTATAGAAATGCAGCCATTCGCGCATTCCACCGTGCATGTACGTATTTCTGATCGTGCGGGCACAGAAGCTGCCTTCACGATCGCTGCAGATCTGTGAATGACAGCCGGGCTCCCGCTGCAACTGCTAGAATTGGAGAAACCTCCAACCCCTTAAATGCCGTGGTCATAAGCGACCGCAACATTTAAAGTGTAGCTAAACGTTTGACAAACTTCTGACATGTCATAGTGACATGTCAGAAGTTTGGATTGGTGGGGGTCCGAGCCCTGAGACCCCCACCAATCGCTAGAACGAAGCAGCTGAAGCGCTCGTGTGAGTGCTCAGCCGCTTCGTGTCTGTTCGGCTTTTTCCGTAAAGTACGAGCCCATAGACTCTATTGAGTCCGTACACCGATACATTTATTTCCGGAAAAAGCCAAACCGTCTCGAAGCGGCTGAAAGCTCACACGAGCGCTTCAGTTGCTTCGTTCTAGCGATTGGTGGGGGTCTCAGTGCTCGGACCCCCACCAATCCAAATTTCTAACATGTCAGAAGTTTGTCAAACGTTTAGCTACACTTTAAGTGGTTTGACAGGGAGCGTCCGCCAGTCGGCTGCCATGGCAGCCAGGTGCCTAACAAAGGCCATCAGGCCTGCCTTGGCTGTATGCCTATTAGGCTGTGCCAGAGGCATGGCCTAATAGATTGCCTGTCAGTTTTACACTGACAGTCTATAAATAATGCTTGGGTATATTAAAGGGGTTATCCGCAAACCAAAAATTACAGTGCATTAATATTTTTATATGAAAATAAGTCACTTACTAATGTTCTTTAGTTTAAAATTTGGTACTAAGTGGTGCAGTTCAAACCCGGTTGAATTGTTCCCGGAAGACCTGTAGCTTTTCTAATATTGATGATGCGCCGACCTAGCCCCACGTGACTGAGGACTTGCTTCCTGTGCTGTTCGTGTCAGCGTGTTATCAAGCGCATGATCGCAAGGAACTGTCACATTGTCTATTGCTGAAGTCCCCGAGCAGAGCATCAGCACTGCTCCCAACATTTGATCAGTGACTTCAGGGGTTTCCTATCGCTGGAGTTCCCGAGCGGAGCATCAGCTGATTCTCTGCCCGGGGACTCCAGCACTGCTCCCGATGTCACTGACCAAATGTTGGGAGCAGTGCTGGAGTCCCAAGCAAAGCGCTAGCTGATGCTCTGCTCGGGGACTCCAGCAATAGGCAGTGTGACAGCCCCTTGCGGTCATGCGATTGATAACACACCGATACAATCGCGTAAGCGTAATCTCGTTTGAAATGTCAGTTTACTGCGAAATCTCGCAAGATTACGCTTGCTATGCTGTAGTGTCGGGATTGTGTTAGCGAAGTGTCAGGATTCTGAATACACATCACGTCCTGGCTGGAGGTAATGTATATTCATTGTCAGGACACTGCAGTAACGTTATAGTGTGTTTATGTGGCTGCACATAGCGATATAGCTATATCGCTATGTGCAGAGTAAATGAATGGGGAGAAGTGTATGATGCTGATTGGTCACTGATTGGTCAGCGTCATACACTTCTCTCCACAATGCCCACTTGGTCAAAAAGTAAAACACGCCCAGTTGTCCATTAAGAAACTCATTAGCATAAAGCTAATATAGTTCATAACTCCGTCAAAAATGATCGTTTTTCTAAATAGAAAACACTGCTGTAATCTACATTACAGCGCCAATCACATCATGTACAATATAGGCCACTTATAATGTGGTGACAGAGCCTCTTTAACCCGTTAGTGACCGGCCCATCGTGTTTCTACGTCGGTCACTAACGGGCCTTATTCCGATGCCATAGACTTTTTACGTCGCGGCATCGGAATAAGTAAACAGAGCAGGGAGCTGTCAAATCTCCCTGCTCTCAGCTGCCAGAAGCAGCTGAGGGCTGGGAGCGTCCCTGCTCTGCCGGGTGAGATCGATATTAGTATCGATCTCACCCGTTTAACCCCTCAGATGCGGTGCACAATAGCGTGCACCGCATCTGAGTGGTTTTGGAGAGAGGGAGGGAGCTCCCTCTCTCTCCCACCGACACCCGGTAATACGATCGCCGAGTGTCTGTGTCGCTAATGGCAGCCGGGGGCCTAATAAAGGCCCCCAGGTCTGCCTGTAATGAATGCCTGCTAGATCATGCCGCAGGCATGACCTAGCAGATGCCTGTCCGTGTTAAACGGACAGGCAGTAATACACTGCAATACAAAAGTATTGCAGTGTATTATAAATGCGATGGCAGAATCGCATATTATAGTCCCCTAGTGGGACTAGTAAAAAAGTGAAAAAAAAGTTTAATAAAGTTAATTTAAAAAAAACGATACAAATTTTGTATTGTTGCAATCGTAACAACCCGCTGAATAAAGTTATTGTGTTATTTATATCACACGGTAAACGGCGTAGATTTAAGACGCGAAAAAGAGTGGCGAAATTTCAGTTTTTTTTCTATTTCCCCCCAAATAAAAGTTAATAAAAGTTAATCAATAAATAATATGTCCCCCAAAATGGTGCTATTAAAAAATACAACTTGTCCCGCAAAAAACAAGACCTTATACAGCTATGTCGACGCAAAAATAAAAAGGTTATAGCTCTTGGAATGCGACGATGGAAAAACTTAAAAAATAGCTTGGTTATTAAGGTTTAAAATAGGCAGTTCATTAAGGGGTTAAAGTACATTAGCAAGTGACTTCTTTTCACATCAAAATATTAATGCAATGTAATTTTTGGTCCCTGGCCGGATAACCCCTATAAGTATAGCAGAGCATTATTTCTGCGATCAAAAGATCACATTGTAAAATCCTCTAAAAAAAATTAAAATAGTTAAAGTTTATTAAAAAATATAACAAATTCACAGTCAAAATTTAAATCAAACCAGTTTTATCCATAAAAACTGGTTTTATTTACAAATGTAAAAAAAACAAACCAACACACACATATATGGTATCGCTGCGATCGTAACAACCCGATTAATAAACAAACCGAACAATACCCCAATTTATACTATTGGTCCTAGTGACTAATATAACAAAACCAGAAAAAGAAGCAAGTCACGACCAAGTATTTGAAAAAATACAAACAGTCTTTATTAGAGTCAATTAGACACAGAAAAAACATATAACAGTTATGCATAGTAAAATGACATGGATCCTCGAACAGAGATGGAATCCGAACATAAAAGCAGAGTGGCCCCCCAGATGTTAAAATGGTCAAAAAATCCTATATACGGCTAAAGTGCATAAATACATATTATTAGGCAGGTGCTAGGCATGATACGTTTGCACAGATGGACATATATGTATAATATAATAAATATAAAGTGCAGTCCTAGGTACATATAACATGCAGAGCAATATACCTACACCTACGTAGTAGAAGATTAATAGGAGATCAGGACCGGGAGAGGGGACCTTTTTTTTTTTTTTACCCGATTAATAAAGTTAACTTAAAGTTAAAATAAAGTTAAACGCTGTACAAAAAAAAGATAGAAACCAAACCAAAATACTTTTTTTCCATTCCCACCTTCAGAAAATAAAATAATAAGTCCCATGTACCCCAAAATGACACCACTGAAAACTACATCTCGTTCTGCAATAAACAAGCCCATACATGGTGACAATGACATACAAAATAAAAAGTTATTGCTCTTGGAAAGCGACACTTCAAAAACAAATATTTTTTTTAATTAAAGTGTTTTCATTGTGCAGAAGTAGTAAAACATAAAAAAACCTATACATATGTGGTATTGCCGTAATCGTACTGACCCATAGAATAAAATTAACAAGTTACTTATAGTGAATTACGTAAATTTGAAACGCGAAAAACAATGCTGGAATTGCGTGTTTTTTTTTTCAATTACTTCATTAAAAAAAATTAATAAAAGATAAGCAATATATTATATACGCCCAAAAATTGTGCAATTTAAAATTACAACTCATCCCGCAAAAAAACAGCCCTCATTTGGCTATGTCGACATAAAAATAAAAAAGTTGACCCTTGGAAGGCGGGGAGGAAAAACTAAAAAGAATGATTGGTCATTAAGGCCAAAATAGACCAGCTACTTAAGGGGTTAATGTTTTTCCTTTTCCTCCTAAAACTTTCTTACGGTAATAATCAATATATGTGGAATATTGTCAGATACCAAATTAGACTACACACTATAATCACATACAGCTGTAAATATATAAATACTAATGGCAGTTTTTTTTAGACGATTCAACAAGATATTTGACAATGACAGAAGTGATAACAAGAGAAGTCATAACCACACCATATGTAAAAGTTGCTATAGACCCAAAAGCAGATGAATATTTTGGTATTGTAAATTCTGCCTTGAAGTAATTGCTTGACTTCTGAATAATAGTTTACGACACTTCACAGATAAAATCAAAATAAAAGTTAACCAACTTTCCTTTAGGCTCTGTTCACACTAGCGTCATGGCTTACATTTATAATAAGTAATGAGGTAGCGGCCTCCAATTACACAGTAAATATGAGAGAGATAGACTACATTGGTGTACACCACCTACATAAGTATGATTAACTGGAGGGAGGAGAAGAAAAGTGTGTGGTCTTATAATATATAACTTTTATTAGTTTTTTTGAAATTAACAAATAATGGTAAAAGTTCCAATTAGTGCAACTGGGTATGTGTGAGTGACCCCTGAACTCACACTCCCCTAAGGGCCAAGAAAACAATGTAACGTGTGTGTTACTGTGAACTGTAGACCGCCGTCTAAATCAGAAATAGCACGTGGATGCTGATACTGGTAGTCGCCTGGTAGGCAGCAGTCGGAATATGGTCCGGACAGTGCAATCTCCCGCAGTGGCGCTCCATAAGGGGTCAGTAGAGCGGCAGTGCGGGGGATGGCGTCCGGATTTCCAAGCCGGCAGAAGCGAGAAGATCTCGCTGTACTATGCCCGTGTGGCTTGATACAAATCCCTGGTGCTGTGCAGCCTGCGTAACCGGAGCCACACCGGACAAGGCGGTTGTCTGCAGCGTCGCCCCAATCGGACTGAGCTGCGGCGGCGATGCAGGAGAGACCGTCCGGTGTGGAATGCCGGAGGGATTGACCTCCAGACGAAGCAGGAGGAAAAGACAGTTGAGCACTGATTTCCGCTCCACTGCTGAGTCAAGCCCAGCGAGGCTACGCTCTGTTGTCTTGAGACTTTGCTGGTTCGCATCCAGAACAGCTGATAGATTGTCTGGATGTAGCAAAAATCTAACTACGTCCACAATATGTAGAATCGTAGTGGACTGGATAGCTAAAGGCCCTATTGTTGCACAATGGATTATTAAAAGTACTGAGCCCCCGACGAGCATTTCGTCAACATTCTGGCTTCTTCTGGGGGTGGGGGACCGCCACTACACTGCCCTATAAATAGGGTCAGGGTTGATTGACAGCCTAAGCGACCAATCAAAAAGTCTTAAAAACTGAATAATGTATGGCTCATGTTAGTATGGTGAGCTGCTAAGTTAAATAAATATTGCTAATATGAAGCACCATGACTAGGATCAAGCAGAATTTTTTTTTATATGTAATGAGCACTTATCATTGTACCTATCCTGATTAATTACAGCAAGATCACAACCGCAAGGAGTGGAACGTTTAGTGCAATTATGATCCGATGGGTATTATTAGTAATAAAAGGAATCCAAATTGGTCTTTATTAGTAGAGGGAATAGATCACTAGGAAAATTGTGACCGGATTGTGCAGTGCTTATTGAGACATAGAAAAGGAAAAAGCGTTGAGAGGGGTCAGTAAGAACGTGATAATTCCTTGATTTCACATTTAGAGAAACCAACCAAAGCCAAAATTCTCATTGAATCCAAATGGATTGACTGTGTTCAAATAAAAATCCACTCGCTCACTTTTTTTTGGGGCCTTTTTTTTGGGGGATTTTGGGGCCTTCTTTTTATTAGTTTATATTTTAAAAAACATGTCAGGTTTAAACAAAAAGAAACAGCCAAAAAAAGACCCCATTTTTGAAACTACACCCCACAAGGAATTCATCTAGGAGTCTAGCGAGCATTTTAAACCCACAGGTGTTTCATAGATTTTATTAGAATTTGGACGTGAAAATATATTTTTTTACATTTTTCCAATAAGATGTCATTTTAGCTTAAAAAAATAATAATTTCCACAAGGAATTAAGAAGAAACAGCCCCCCAAAATTTGTAAAGCAACTTCTCCAGAGTATGTAAATACCCCATATGTGGTCATAAACTGCTGTTTGAGTACACGGCAAATAGGAGCACCATTTGGCTTTAGAAGGGAAGGAGCGCCATTTGGCTTTTAGAGCGCAGATTTTGCTGGATTGGTTTCTTGGCACCATGTCGCATTTCCAAAGCCCCTGAGGTATCACTACAGTGGAAAATGCCCAAAAGTGACTCCATTTAGGAAACTACACCCCTTGAGGAATTAATCTAGGGGTATAGTGAGCATTTTGACCCCACAGGTGTTTCATAGTTTTTCTTAGAAATGGGCAGTGAAAATAAAAACTACATATTTTTTTAAATAAAATGTAGCTTTAGCTCCAAATTGTTAATTTTCTCAACAAATAAAGAAAAAAAAGAACCCCAAGATTTGTAAAGCAACTTCTCTAGAGTACAGAAATACCTCATATGTTGTCATAAACTGCTGTTTGGGCACACGGCAGAGCTTAGAAGGGAAGGCGCGCTATTTGGCTTTTGGAGCGTAGATTTTGCTGGATTGGTTTCTTGGCACCATGTCGCGTTTGCGAAGCCCCTGTGGGACCAAAACAGTGGAAACTCCCCAAAAGTGACACCATTTGGGAAACTACACACCTTGAGGAACTTATCTAGGGGTGTAGTGAGCATTTTGACCACACAGGTGTTTTATAGATTTTATTAGAATTGGGCAGTGAACATAAAAATCCTTTTTTTTTTTTTCAATAATACGTAGCTATAGCTCAAAAGTTTATTTTCTCAACAAATAGAAGGTGAAAAAGCACCCCAACATTTGTAAAGCAATTGCTCCCGAGTTAGGCAATACCCCATATGTGGTCATAAACCGCTATTTGGGCACACAGTAGGGCTCAGAATGAAAGAAGCGCCATTTGGCTTTTGGAGTGCAGATTTAGCCGAATTGGTTTCTGGGCGCTATGTCGCATTTGCAAAGCCCCTGTGGCACCAAAACAGTGGAAACATTTTGGAAACTACACCCCTCAAGGTATTCACCTAGGGGTGAAGTGAGCATGTTAACCCCGCAGGTGTTTTCCAGAAATTAGTGTGCACTCGATGTTGCAGAGTGAAAGATGGGAATTATTCCATATATATGCCAATATGTGGTGTCCAGTTTGTGCCACCATAACAAGACAGCTCTCTAATTATTATGCTGTGTTTCCTAGTTTTAGAAACACCCTACACGTGGCCCCAATCTTTTGCCTGAACGATTGACAGGGCTCAGAAGTGAAATGAGTACCATGTGACTGTGCCACTGGAGACACATACCCCAAAAATTGTTAAAAGGGTTCTCCCGGGTATGGCGATGCCATAAATGTGGAAGTAAACTGCTGTTTGGGCATGCTGTAGAGTTCAGAAAGACGGGAGCGTCATTTGGCTTTTGGAGCGTGGATTTTGCTTGGTAGTGGTTTGGTTTGGAGTTTTACTAGTATTTTAGTTTATAATGTGGGGGTATATGTAAGCTGTGCAGAGTACATCAGTGGCATAGTCAGGAGTGAAAAATAATAATGGGGTAAAAAAAATCCATAGATGTGTGTTACGCTGTGAATCAACCCTTTATGCACAGGACAGTGTCACACTGATAAATGGTGTCCTTCTTATCCCAGTTTTGGTCCACACTCCGCACCTTTGCAGTTTGGTTAATTTTGCTGGGAAAGCATTGTCCTGGTATAATACGGGCACCCTCACATCCAGCAGATATGTTTGGGCCCTCCCCTTCCTGGTTCCACTCGGGCCTGCATTACTGCATATTTGTCTTTCCTGACATATTGGAGCCTTAACTTTTTTTATTTTTTCATAGATGTAGTGGTATGAGGACTGTTTTTTTGCGGGACGAGCTGTAGTTATTTTTGGTACCATTTTGGGGTACGTGCGACTTTTTGATCACTTTTTATCCTTTTTTTGGGAGGCAAGGTGACCAAAAATCTGAAATTCTGGCATCGTTTTTAGTGTTTTGTTTATACAGTGTTCACCACGTGTCATAAATTAAATGTTAACGTTATTCTTTGGGTCAGTACAATTCCGGCGATACCAATTTTCTAACACTTTTTTATGTTTTACAACTTTTTGCACAAAAAAATTACTTTTTTAAAAATAATGTATTTTTTCTGTCGCCATGTTGTGAGAACAATAACATATTAATTTTTTGTTGACGGAGCTGTATGAGGGCTTGTTTTTTGCGAGACGACTATAGTTTTTATAGGTACCATTTTTGGATACATTCGACTTTTTGATCACTTTTTATTTACATTTTTGGAAGACAAAGTGACCAAAAAACATAAATTCTGGCACAGTTTTTTAGTTTTATTTTTTATACGGTTCACTGTGCGGGATAAATAACATAATATTTTTATAGTTCAGGTCGTTACGGACAAGGTGATACCAGCTATGTATGGTTTATTTCTTTTTTTCAATAATAAATGACTTGATAACGGAAAAAGGGCAATTGTGTTTTATTTTATTACTTGAAACTTTTATTAGATTTTTTACAACTTTCGTTTTTACTTTTTTTACACTTTTTTTTAGTCTCACTAGGGGACTTGAAGGTCCAACTGTTTTATTGCTGTTATAATACATTGCACTGCCGATGTAATGCAATGTATTAGAACTGTCAGTTGTTCACTGACAGCAAGCCGATTAGGCTTCGCCTCCGGGCGTGGCCTAATCGGCTCCCATAATGGCAGAGCAGGAGTCCATTGTTAGGCCTCCTGTTGCCATAGTAGCAGTTGGCAAGGCTGCCGATTTACTACAAACCCCTAAGATGCAGCGATCACTTTCGGTTAATGGCAGGGGATCGGAGCTAGCTCCGGTTCCTGCCGTTACAGCAGGGTGTCCGCTGTAACATACAGTGGACACCCACAGCTGATGACGCCGGCTCAGCTTATGAGCAAGAAGCTGAGCGGGCGCAATCTTGCCGTTGGTACGGGAAGCCGTTTAGTCCCCTCCTCTGACCGGAGCATAGGAAGCTTCCATTGCTGGCAGACTGGGAGGCCAGTATTAGGCCTCCAGTTGCCATTGCAGCCAACGGCAACCCAAATATCACGTTGCTGGAGTGCTGGCGGCTAAAAACCCCTCAGATGCTGCGATCTCTATTGAACGCAGCATCTGAGGGCTTAATCGGCCGGATCGGAGGCTAGCTCCGGTCCTGGCCATTACATCAGGGTGCCAGCTGTAACATACAGCTGGCACCTGGCGGTGATGGTGCTGGCTCAGCTCCTGATCCCACACTATCACTACGACGTAATGGTACTGCGCTTTGCGAGAAGCCCTTCCCGACAGCTGTCTATATACGGTGGATGTCGGGAAGGGGTTAATGGGGGTCTAATGGAGTTCCATTTCTTTTTACCAGAAAGAATAGCACTGCAGATAGTATATATGGCTGTGTCCCCCTTCCTACATCGCAGGGAATGAAAGTAAATGGGGCCTCAGGTTACCCCAACACAATAGTCGAAAAAAATCCAGGATTCTGATTTTTTGTGAACGTCGCAGACGCGTTTATTTTTGAAACAGTTATGAGCATTTTAAGTTTTATGCAAATTTGTTCTTAATGCCCAAGTGGGCGTTTTTTTACTCTTGACCAAGTGGGCGTAGTAAAGAGAAGTGCTGGAGGCGATGTCCGGTCATTCTCTTGTCGCTTGTGTGAAGGAACTACGGGAGCAAGTGAAAGCACAGCGTGAACTCGCAAGATCCCGCTGTGCTGTGGACATGAATGAAGAGAAGTGTATGACTCTGATTGGTCTTGTCATACACTTCTCTTTACTACGCCCACTTGGTCAAGAGTAAAAAAACGCCCACTTCGGCATTAAGAACAA
The DNA here is from genome assembly GCF_050947455.1 of Rhinoderma darwinii. NCBI lineage: Eukaryota > Metazoa > Chordata > Amphibia > Anura > Rhinodermatidae > Rhinoderma > Rhinoderma darwinii. The sequence goes on from NC_134689.1 coordinate 329,922,023, forward strand.
ATTTGCATAACAATTAAAATGCTGAAAACTTTGTAAAAAATAAAAGTTTAAAAAAAAACAAAAAAAAACACATTACTTATCTACATTAAAGCGCCTATTAGATTGGGTGGAAGATAGGGCTGTTATAAACTGGTGACAGAGCCACTTTAACCCCTTCAGGACTGAGCCCGTTTTGGCCTTCAGGACGAAGCCGATTTTTCAAATCTGACGTGTCACTTTATGTGGTAATAACTCCGGAATGCTTTTGCCTATCCAAGTGATTCTGAGATTGTTTTCTCATGACATATTGTACTTTATGTTAGGGAAAAAATTTGGTCGATAAATTCAATATTTATTTGTAAAAAACACCAAGATTTAGAGAAAATTAGCAAAAAGTAGCATTTTTCTAAATTTAAATGTATCTACTTGTAAAACAGATAGTAATACCACACAAAATACTTACTAGTTTATATTTCCCGTAGGTCTACTTTATGTTTGCATCGTTTTTTGAACATTCTTTTATTTTTCTAGGACGTTACAAGGCTTTAGAACTTTAGCAGCAATTTCTCATATTTTCAAGAAAATTTCAAAAGCCTATTTTTTCAGTGACCTGTTCAGTTCTGAAGTGGCTTTGAGGGCCCTATTTATTAGAAAGTCCCAATAAATCACCCAATTTTGAAAACTGCACCCCTCAAAGTATTCAAAACAGCATTCAGAAAGTGTTCTAACCCTTTAGGCATTTCACAGGAATTAAAGCAAAGTAGAGGTGAAATTTACAAATTTCATTATTTTTTTTTAAAAATTCATTTGTAATACATTTTTTTCTGTACCACAGAAGGTTTTACCCAAGAAATGCAACTCAATATTTATTGCCCAGATTCTGCATTTTCTAGAAATATCCCACATGTGGCCCTAGTGCGGTAATGGACTGAAACACAGGCCTCAGAAGCAAAGGAGCACCTAGTGGATTTTGGGGCCTCCTTTTTTTAGAATATATTTTAGGCAACATGTTAGGTTTGAAGAGGTCTTGTGGTGCCAAAACAGTGGAAACCCCCCAAAAGTGACCCCATTTTTGAAACTATACCCCTCAAGGAATTTATCTATGGGTATAGTTAGGATTTTGAAGCCACAGTTTTTTTGCTAAATTGATTTGAATTAGTAGGTGAAGATGAAAATCTGCTTTTTTTGTGAAAAAACGTAGAAATTTTTAATTTTTGCAAGGAATAAAGTAGAAAAAACACCCCAACATATGTAAAGAAATTTCTTCCGATTATAGCAATACCCCATATGTGGTAATAAACTGCTGTTTGGACCCACAGCAGGCCTCAGAAGAGAAGGAGCACCATTTGGATTTTGGATTTCTGATTTTGCTGGAATAGTTTTCAGTGCCGTGTCGCGTTTGCAATGCGCTGGAGAGATGAAAACCGTGGAAACCTCCCAATAGTGACCCCATTTTGGAAACTACACCCCTCAAGGAATTTTTCTAGGGGTAAAGTTAGCATTTTGACCCCACAGTTGTTTTGCTGAATTCATTGGAATTAGTCTGTAAAGGTAAAAATCTACTTTTTTTTCTGTAAGAACTTAGACATTTTTAATTTTTACAAGGAATCAAGGAGAAAAAGCACCCCAGCATTTGTAAAGCAATTTCTCCTGATTACGTAAATACCCCATATGTGGTAATAAAGTGCTGTTTGGACCCACACCGGGGCTTTGAAGGGAAGGAGCGCTATTTGGCTTTTGGAGCTCAAATTTAGCTGGAATAGTTTTTGGATGTCATGTCAAATTTGCAAAGCCACTGAGAGACCGAAACAGTGGAAGCCCCCCAAAAGTAACCCCATTTGAGAAACTACACCACTTAAGGAATCTATCTTTTGCAGAATTTATTAGAATTAGGCCGTGAAAATTAATATCAACATTATTTCCACTAAAATGTTGAATTTTTTCAATTTCACAAAGGATAAAGGAGAAAATGCACCCCAACATTTGTAAAGCAATTTCTCCCGAGTACGGCTATACCCCACATGTGGTCATAAATGTTTTTTCATTAGAAAGTAATTAACCCTTTCCGAGCTTAACAATGTTTTGCTTTTTCTTTTTCGTTTTTCCTCCCCGCTTTCCGAGAGCCACAACTTTTTTATTTTTCCGTCAATAGAGTGGTGTGAGGGCTTATATTTTGCGTGACGAGCTGTAGTTTTTATTGGTACCATTTTTTGATACATAAGACTTTTTGAGCACTTTTTATTAAATTTTTTGGTAGAGCGAAGGTGACCAAAAAACTGTGATTTTGCCGTTTAAAATTCTTTATTTTTCACGGCGTTCACCGTGCGAGTTCAATAATGGTATATTGTAATAGCTTGGACTTTTACGGACGCAGCGATACCAATTTTGTGTATTTTTTTTAATTTTTTTACATAACTTTAGAGAAAAAATGTGAAAAGGGTTTCTTTTTGGACTTTAAATATTTATTACATTTTTTCCACTAATAATAACTATTTACTTTTGTTTTTACACATTTTATTAGTCCCCCTAGGAGACTTGAGCCAGCAATCGTTAGATCACTGGTAGAATACACTGCAATACTAATGTATTGCAGTATATTGTCATTATTACAGGCTCCTGTAACAGCGTGATCGCTGTTTCTGTCCGTTAGTCCCGGGTGTCAGCTGTAATACACAGCTGACACCCGCAGCGTATGGCGCGGGCTCAGCGCGTGAGACGCTCCATATATCACCCCCCACACCACGACATGCTATTAAGTCATGGTGCGCAAAGGACTTAATGCGCAGCAGATGGTGCAGAGTGAAAATTAAAATTTTACACTGATGTGCCATTTTAGTGCACTATGCAGTGAAGGAAATAAGTATTTGATCCCTTGCTGATTTTGTAAGTTTGCCCACTGTCAAAGACATGAACAGTCTAGAATTTTTAGGCTAGGTTAATTTTACCAGTGAGAGATAGATTTTATATATATATATATATATATATATATATATATATATATATATAAAAATAAAAAAAACAGAAAATCACATTGTCAAAATTATATATAATTATTTGCATTGTGCACAGAGAAATAAGTATTTGATCCCTTTGGCAAACAAGACTTAATACTTGGTGGCAAAACCCTTGTTGGCAAGCACAGCAGTCAGACGTTTTTTGTAGTTGATGATGAGGTTTGCACACATGTTAGATGGAATTTTGGCCCACTCCTCTTTGCAGATCATCTGTAAATCATTAAGATTTCGAGGCTGTCGCTTGGCAACTCGGATCTTCAGCTCCCTCCATAAGTTTTCGATGGGATTAAGGTCTGGAGACTGGCTAGGCCACTCCATGACCTTAATGTGCTTCTTTTTGAGCCACTCCTTTGTTGCCTTGGCTGTATGTTTCGGGTCATTGTCGTGCTGGAAGACCCAGCCACGAGCCATTTTTAATGTCCTGGTGGAGGGAAGGAGGTTGTCACTCAGGATTTGACAGTACATGGCTCCATCCATTCTCCCATTGATGCGGTGAAGTAGTCCTGTGCCCTTAGCAGAGAAACACCCCCAAAACATAATGTTTCCACCTCCATGCTTGACAGTGGGGACGGTGTTCTTTGGGTCATAGGCAGCATTTCTCTTCCTCCAAACACGGCGAGTTGAGTTAATGCCAAAGAGCTCAATTTTAGTCTCATCTGACCACAGCACCTTCTCCCAATCAATCTCAGAATCATCCAGATGTTCATTTGCAAACTTCAGACGGGCCTGTACATGTGCCTTCTTGAGCAGGGGGACCTTGCGGGCACTGCAGGATTTTAATCCATTACGGCGTAATGTGTTACCAATGGTTTTCTTGGTGACTGTGGTCCCAGCTGCCTTGAGATCATTAACAAGTTCCCCCCGTGTAGTTTTCCGCTGAGCTCTCACCTTCCTTAGGATCAAGGATACCCCACGAGGTGAGATTTTGCATGGAGCCCCAGATCGATGTCGGTTGACAGTCATTTTGTATGTCTTCCATTTTCTTACTATTGCACCAACAGTTGTCTCCTTCTCACCCAGCGTCTTACTTATGGTTTTGTAGCCCATTCCAGCCTTGTGCAGGTCTATGATCTTGTCCCTGACATCCTTAGAAAGCTCTTTGGTCTTGCCCATGTTGTAGAGGTTAGAGTCAGACTGATTCATTGAGTCTGTGGACAGGAGTCTTTTATACAGGTGACCATTTAAGACAGCTGTCTTTAATGCAGGCACCAAGTTGATTTGGAGCGTGTAACTGGTCTGGAAGAGGCTGAACTCTTAATGGTTGGTAGGGGATCAAATACTTATTTCTCTGTGCACAATGCAAATAAATATATATAATTTTGACTATGTGATTTTCTTTATTTTTTAAAAATATAATCTATCTCTCACTGGTAAAATTAACCTAGCCTAAAAATTCTAAACTGTTCATGTCTTTGACATTGGGCAAACTTACAATATCAGCAGGGGATCAAATACTTATTTCCTTCACTGTATGTTGTGCCCACTTTGTGCCACAAATACCTCATAAAATTTTAACCGGGTTCTCCCGGGTATGGCGATGCCATATCGGTGGACGTAAACGGCTGTTTGGGCACGCTGTAGGGCTCAGAAGGGAGGGATGCCATTTGGCTTTTGGATCGCAGATTTTGCTTGGTAGTAGCTCTGGCGTTTTGCTGGTATTTCAGTTTATAATGTGGGGGAAAATGTAGACTGGGCAGAGTACATCAGGGGCATAATAAGAGGGTATAATAATGCGGTAAATAAATAATAATCCGCAGATATGTGGCCTTTGTGGCACTTATAAATTGTGCCTGATCTTATCCGCTTTTGGAACACTGCACATTTTGCATCGCCATATTCTGGGAGCCAGAAGTTTTTTTATTTTTTCACCACTGGAGCCGTGTGAGGGCTTATTCTTTGCGGGACAATCTGTAGATTGCATTGGTACCATTTTGGGGTACATGCCATTTTTTTGATCACTTTTTATTCCATTTTTCAGCAAGCCAGGTGACCAAAAACCATCAATTCTGACAATGATTTTTATTTGTTTTTTACAGCGTTCACCCTGGGCTATAAATGACCATTATATTTTATTCTGTGGGTCGGTACGATTACAGCGATACCATATGTATATAGGTTTTTTATGTTTTGCTGCGCAATAAAATAACTTATTTAGAAAATAATTTATTTTTTGTGTCACCATATTCTGAGAGCCATAAGTTTTTTATTTTTCAGTCAAAAAAGCTGTGTAAGGGCTTGTTTTTTGCGGGACGGGTTGCAGTTTGTATCGGTACTATTTTGGCGTACATGCGACTTTTTGATCACTTTTTATTGTATATTTTGGGAGGGGTGGTGACCAAAAATAGTAATTCTGCCATTGTTTTTCGTTTATTTTTTTTGTGGTGTTCACCGTGCGGAAAAAATAATATTATAGTTTTATAGTTGGGGTCATTACGAACGCGGTGATACCAAATATGTGTACTTTTTTTTTACGTGTTAATTTGTTTTCCTATAATAAAAGACTTATTATAGGAAAAAAAGCAGTTCTTGTTTATATCACTTATAACTTTTATTTTTACACTTTTTTTAAAACATTTTTATTCTTTTTTTTACTTTTTTCACTTGTCCCACTAGGGGACGCTTAGACTTGCAGCTCTGATCGCTGCTGGAATACATTACACTACACATGTAGTGTAATGCATTCCATTTGTCATTGTGACGTGACAGTCACACTGACAGGAAGCCTACGACGACCACCCTCCGGGTGGTCCTCATAGGCTTCTGTACATGGCAGCCCGGAAGCCATTGTCTGGCGTCCGGTTGCATGGGTACCATCGCCAGCCCCCGTGATTTCACATGGGGGCTGCCGATCGGCGCTAAACACCTTAATTGTGGCGTTCAAAATCGAACGCCGCAATTAAGGAGTTAACTGCCGAAATCAGCGGCGATGGGCCACTGATCGGCAACAGGGAATGCAGGGCAGACACCATGCACAGTTAACCGCCGCTGCGGTGTAGCGCCACGCGGTGGTTAACTGTCAAAGCAATGACGTTATTGCACGTCAAGGTGCGCAAAGTGACTGCTCACATTGACGTGCATTAACGTCAAGATGCGGGACGGGGTTAAAGTACGAGCACACAGAATGCTGGTGATAATACACTTTATTCTTAATATCCCAGACAACCCCAAAGAGCATTTAACACCCCCATAAAAAAAAATCATCTATACTATAACATATATCTTGGGTTGTCTTCTTCTTTTTCTATTCTATTTAGCTGTTTCTTAGTTAAATGTCTCTGTTCGGCTGAATTCACACTGTGTTTATGCTTGGTGGGACCGTTTTAAACGGTCTCTCCAAACATATAGATAGGTAAATACAACACAACTGTATGCCTAAGTAGTTGTAGCGCTGGCGGACGCAGGTCTAACTCTTCCCAGTGGCCGGCAGCCTCACTGTCCTCTGCGCTGGCGCCTCCCTGCTCTGCATGCGCCGCTCCCACACAGACCAAAACGAAGTTCGTTAGCAGAGCGAAATCTCGTGCCATTTTCTTGTGGACCGGAAGCCGCTGCCAGACAGTAAGATGACGACTTCCGGCCGCGGCTTCCGGCCATATGCGAAGGCGCAAGGAATAGGAGCGGAGGCGGCAGCGGTGGCAGGAGCAGGTAAGTTATGTTTGTGTATGTGATGTGTGTATTATGTTCGTGTATGTTAGTGTTATACTGTCTGCTTAGCACTGTATCTAATCCTCCTACACTGTGCAGTCGCTCAGAAAATGGCGGCACACAGTGTAGGAGGTTTGAAGTTTCAACCCCCTCCTTCTCCTGGCACTAGCCAGAAGAAGGGCGGGGGGGGGGGGGATCGTGTGAGGACGCTAGAGCGAGTGTGTCTACCCCAAATTTGCAGCATAAAGCAATGAGGTTGCTTTACCACATTGCCAATGCTGCAATTTCGGGAACTGCTCCCTCTAGTGACCAGCACATGGAAATGTTATAAATTAGAATCTAATTTATAATATTTCCTGACTTGTGAAAAAATTAAAAAAATTAAAACAATGTGTAATGACTCAGATACTAATTGTTTAACTAAAAATAAAAAATATTCTAGTGACACATTCCCTTTAAGGGGTTAACCACCTTCCGACCACAACCATTCTTAAGATTTTTATTTTCATTTTTTCCTCCCCACCTTACAAAAGCCATAGCTTTTTTATTTTTCTGACGATATAACCCTATGAGGGCTTGATCGTTGTGGAACGAGTTGTAGTTTTTCATAGCCCCATTTATTGTACCATATTATGTACTGGAAAATGAAAAAAAAAAACTTTGATTACTGTGATTGTTTTTTGAGCTTAGTTTTTAGGGTGTTCACTGTGCAAATAAAACGACAATTTCACTCTGCGGGTCAATTCGATTAGGGAGATATCAAATTTATATAGTTTTATTCTATATTTTACTGCTTTTACAAGACATCTGCCGATTGGGCAGTGAGGGCATATGTTCTGCGGGACAAGCTGTAGTTTATAATGGCACCGTTTTGGGATACATGCAAGTTTTTGATAAATTTTTATTCCATTTTATGTGGGAGATAAGGTGACCAAAAAACAGCGAGTCTGGCGTTTTACTTTTTATTTTCTACGGCGTTCACCGTGCGTGTTAAATAATGTTATATTGTAATAGTTCAGACTTTTATGGACGCGGCGATATCAATTATGTTTGTTTTATTAATTTTTTTACAATGCTTTAGGGGGGAAATGCGAAAACCTTTTTGAACTTTTAATATTTTTTTGTACACAAAAAAAACTTTATTTAACTGATTTTTACTATTTTTATTAGTCCCCCTAGGGAATTTGAGCCAGCGATTGTTGGATTGCTAGCACTATATACTGCAATACTAATGTTTTGCAGTATATCATTTTCCTGAAAGGCGTCTAAGCCCTGCCGGAAGCAGGGCTTCATAGGAGTACAAAGATGGCAGACCTTGGAGCCTTCATTAGGCCCCAAGGCTGCCATAGCAACCATCGGCACCCCGTGATCGCGTTGCGGGTAGGGACGATGGACTGTCAAACGGAGTCGCTACCCCTCTAACTAATGCTATAGATGCCGCGGTTGCAATTGTCCGTGGCATCTAAGGGGTGAAACGAGCGAGATCAAATGTCAGGAATAGGTTAACACACGCTGCTGGACAGTAAAGAAGGATTAAAATTGGATATCTGCAAAAAAAAAAAAAACTGAAATTTTCATATTTCATCTTTTTACTTTGCTTTTTTTTTTTTTTTTACTTTGAAACGCCTAAAGGGTTAAGGGACATCCAAAATTCTGTTTTCAATACCTTGAGGTGTTCAGTTAATAAAATGGGCTGATTTATATGGGTTTATAACATATAGACCCATCAAAGCCACTTTAGAACTGAATTGGTCTTTAAAAAAAAGGGTTTTGTAAATTTTCCTGAAAATGAGAACAATGACTGCTAAACTTATAAGCCTCCTTATGTCCTAAAAAATTATGTAATCATAAAGTAGACATGGTAAATGTTAATTAGGAACTATTTTATGTGGTATATAATATTTGTTCTTTTCACATATAAGCAGTGAATGTATCGACCAAAATTTACCACTAACATAAAGTACAATGTGTTACAAGAAAACAATCTCAGAATCACTTGGATAAGTATAAGAATTCCAAAGTTATTACCACATAAAGTGAAAAGATTTGAAAAATGGGGCTATGTCCACAAGGAAAAAAATGGCTGCAGCACCAAGTGGTTAAAAAATTGTGAACTGAAATATCAGAGGTTTCTTTTATAGCTTTTCCATCATCTACTAATTGTCGTTACCCCTAAACTTACTATAATAAATATAAAAGCTTGTTTTAGCTGGTGTGGTTTTGTAAAATACTGTAATGAAAGTGTAGGTCATGAGGTTAGGGCTACAATAATACCTGCCACTAGAGGCTCTGTCACCAGATTTTGCAACCCCTATCTGCTATTGCAGCAGATAGGCGCTGCAATGTAGATTACAGTAACCTTTTTATTTTTAAAAAACGAGCATTTTTGGTCAAGTTATGACCATTTTTGTAGTTATGCAAATGAGGCTTGCAAAAGTCCAAGTGGGTGTGTTTAAAAGTAAAAGTCCAAGTGGGCGTGTATTAGGTGCGTACATCGGGGCGTTTTTAATACTTTTACTAGCTGGGCGTTCTGATGAGAAGTATCATCCACTTCTCTTCAGAACGCCCAGCTTCTGGCAGTGCAGACACACAGCGTGTTCTCCAGAGATCACGCTGTGACGTCACTCACAGGTCCTGCATCGTGTCAGACGAGCGAGGACACATCGGCACCAGAGGCTACAGTTGATTCTGCAGCAGCATCGGCGTTAGCAGGTAAGTCGATGTAGCTACTTACCTGCAAACGCTGATGCTGCTGCAGAATCAACTGTAGCCTCTGGTGCCGGTGTCCTCGCTCGTCTGACACGATGCAGGACCTGTGAGTGACGTCACAGCGTGATCTGCCAGAAGCTGGGCGTTCTGAAGAGAAGTGGATGATACTTCTCTTCAGAGCGCCCAGCTAGTAAAAGTATTAAAAACGCCCCGATGTACGCACATAATACACGCCCACTTGGACTTTTACTTTTAAACACACCCAGTTGGACTTTTGCAAGCCTCATTTGCATAACTACAAAAATGGTCATAACTTGGCCAAAAATGCTCGTTTTTGAAAAATAAAAACGTTACTGTAATCTACATTGCAGCGCCAATCTGCTGCAATAGCAGATAGGGGCTGCAAAATCTGGTGACAGAGCCTCTTTAACTGCAACATTGCAAATACATCATATTAAGATGCTGCCACCGGGTTCCCACGTAGCGTACATGCTGCAAAATTTCCACAACGGAATTCTGTGTGGAAATTGCGCAACGGAATTCTGTGCGGAAATTCCGCAGCATTTACAGTAGCAGCAAAGTGGATGAGTTTTAGTAAATCTCATGCCCACCATGGAAAAAATCAGAAAAAACGTTAATAAATTGACCTGCGGCGCTGAATTGAAATCCTCAGCATGTCAATTTATGCTGTGTTTTCATTGCTTATCTGTTGTGGGTTTTCCCAATTGAATACAATGGGGATGCAAAATCCACAACAGAAAGCCAAGTGTTGCAACTTTTGCGGTGGAATTGCAGCGATTCTGCCGTAAAAAAAAACGCAACTCAGTAAAAGAAAGGTATTATACTTACCCAGACCTCCCTGCTTCTTCCTACAGTCCGGCCTACTGGGAAGACGTTTGATCCCATGTGACCCCTGCAGCCAATGACAGGCTACAGTGGACACTTGGGCTGCAGTGTCATCCGGGAGACTGGACGTAAAAGGAGGGACATGTCAATGACAATGGCCACAGTAAGTATTATTTTGTTTTGAGTTTTTTTACCGCTGCATTCCGCAGCGGAAATTCCACCCGAAAACTGCACCAAAATGTGGTGCGGTTTTTCAGAAGGAATGTGCTGCGGGTTCCAGGTCGGATACGCTGTGTAGTTTTACGCAGCATATTTGACCCGTGGGAACTTGGCCTTATAGGACCGAATTGCTATAGATCGAGATACGTTTACTAAGGGCACTGGCAAACAAACTATATAAAAGCATACCAGGTATGATCGGTATAACATGGAGAGTGATGACGCTAGGTTAGGAGTTCAGAAGTTAGCAAGAGGAGTCAAGCATAGACAGATGTAATACCAGGGGTGAAATGTAACTCAATCAGGAAACCAAGGGTCATTAATGAAGATGTAGCAGAGCCAGGTATGCGGTACAGTAGCAGTACAGTAGCAGTAGTCAGGAGGGTAGTCAGACGAGCCAGGGTTCAGGAGTGCAGGTGTAGCAGATCCAGGTATACGGCACAGTTGGAGCAGTCAGGTTCATTAATGATGATGTAGCAGAACCGAACATTTGGTACACTGGGAATAGCAAATACCGGGTCAAACAGGAGTTAAGCACATTACACACGGGTAAAAAAGTCCAGCTAGGGTTTATATCTAAATAACTGTCACTGAGACCAGTGTAGTAGGGCCCTAAATAGTGTGCCCTGTCTCTCTGTGGTCCTCATTGCAGTGGCAGCCGGAGTGGAGAAGAGATGTACTGTAGTGCGGACAGGTAGGTATGTGACAACTACATACTGCACCCCATTAGTTTGCAGTCACATTGCACTGCACCAATTTGCAGAAGTCTGTTGTTAGAGTGCAGGTTATTTAGCTGTGCAGTCATAGTTCCCCATATCATTGTTTAATAACCATATAAAGCTATGAGGCTCTGTTCATATCTACGTTGGAGGCTCCGTTAGGTCCGCAGATCCGGTAAAAAATGCCGGATGTAAAAGCGCAGCATGTTGCCCTATTTATGCTGGAAAATGAAACCCATTAAAGTCAATGGGTTCCGTCGGGCACCGTTAAAGGGGTTTTGCCCATCAGGGACACTTATGGCATATTTCCTGGATATGCCATAAATGTCAGATAGATGCGGGTCCCACATCTGGGACCCGCACCTATCTCTAGAACGGGGCCCCCTAAACCCTGTTCTACATTTCTCAGCTTCCGCTGACTCACGGCCACTTCCTGATTAGATGGTCGGGAGTCACGGAAACAGCTGAGCTACGCTGTTTTCCTGATTACATGGTTAGAAATTACAAAGTAGTCTGGGAGGCAGTGAAAACCGGGAAAGGTAGAACGGGGTTTAGGGAGCCCCGTTCTAGAGATAGGTGTGGGTCCCAGAGGTGGGACCCGCATCTATCTGACAATTGTGGCATATCCCGTGGATATTCCATAAATGTCCCTGATTTGCAAACCCCTTTAAGTGTCCGTGATGCAAATGCTCTGGCACTTCAGTTTTTTCATTCTTCTGTTGAAAAAACAGAAGAACAAATGTGAACGCAGCCTTAGGCTGGGTTCACACGACCATGTTGTACGGAACGTATTTCGGCCGGAAGACCCAGACCGAACACAGTGCAGGGAGCCGGGCTCCTAGCATCATAGTGATGTACGACGCTTCCTAGCATCATAGTGATGTACGACGCTAGGAGTCCCTGCCTCGCTGCAGGACAACTGTCCCGTACTGTAATCATGATTACAGTACAGGACAGTAGTTCCACGCAGAGGCAGGGACTCCTAGCATCGTACATCACTATGATGCTAGGAGCCCGGCTCCCTGCACTGTGTTCGGTCCGGGTCTTCCGGCCGAAATACGTTCCGTACATTACGGACGTAACATGGTCGTGTGAACACAGCCTTAGTGTGGTGTTATAAAGCGTCCCCCGCTCTGCAGGTTCCTGTATTACGTTTCTTATAGCTGTAGAGCGGCAGCATCCATTACTTCAGTGGGATACACATTGTGGGCACATGTCGCTTTGTGACTGACAACTGCTCTTTTCTTTACCACTAAACCCAATCACCAGAGGGGGCGTGGCCAGCCGCACATACACCCAATGACAGGTTTGGAAGCCTGAACTTTTGCCACCATGGACAAGTAAACACAGCGAGGAGGCGGGGCCAGTCATCCTGACTCCAGAGCTACCATGGAGTTAACTCATTCAGTACTTTAAGGCAAAATCCACTGCCAGAAGAAGGCAGCCTTCCTGTCCTGCATTAGCCTACTCACATTATATGTGAACTAATGAGTATGTGCCAATTATTTTTAATAATGAACAACATACCACAGAATGACAACCAGGTCTCCCAGCCTGTATGGTACTGCGTGATACATTATACACACGGTATAAATTATAAGGACACACAGGTGCTCGGCTCGTTACAGTTACAGTATGTGTATCAGAGCAGTGTCTTCTAATGATCCTGGCACCTGTGTGTCCATCACATGACAAGGGACAGAATTGTATACACTGGAAGTAAACAATGAATGTTCCTACTGAATAACAACAAGCAGAGATCTTGAAAACCGTGAGCAATTGATGCAGAAACAATATTAGAAACATATACATGTAATTATACAAAAAATAACATTTATTTGCTGAAACCGGTCAACAACTTTACACTTGTGGGGAACTTGTTTTAAGACAATGGAGTACAGCAATGCTCATAAAAATGTTTGCAACTATCTATCTATCTATCTATCTATCTATCTATCTATCTATCTATCTATCTATCTATCTATCTATCTATCTATCTAATAAATAACACAAAAGTTTGAACAGCACATTCCAACAAAATGAAACAAAACGTGTATACAGGTGCTAGGCCTGTGACTGCAAATTTATACAGCATACAAGTTGGTAATGGTGACAGCACACTGCGAACACCAATGTCTCCTAAGCCACTAAATATAAATAAATATGCATTACTGCCAAATCTACTTACAGTAGGGAGGTTCTTAGCACACATTTTGATCAAATTGTGTGAGCCCACCTGCCACGACAAGGCGACCTCTATAAGGTGGGAACCTACGCTGCACATACACCCAGAACTGGGACTAAGCCTCTATATATATCTGAGGATGGTAGGAACCAGCATTAAACTAATTAAAATCACCCAGGATAAAATGGGAGGAGTGCAAGATCAAAAAATGCAGGCAGTCACTAACTCCACATATATGAATCACATAAACACAAAAGTTTGAACAGCACATTCCAACAAAATGAAACAAAAACTGTATACAAGTGCAAAAACGCCTGTGACTGCAAATTCATACAGTGTGAGCACACTTCGCCTTGTCGTGGCAGGTGGGATGCAACAATTTGATCAAAATGTGCGCTAAGAACCTCCCTATTGTAAGTAGATTTATCCGTAATGCATATTTATTTATATTTAGTGGCTTAGGTGACATTGGTGTTCGCAGTGTGCTGTCACCATTTTCTTGTGTGCTGTATGAATTTGCAGTCACAGGCGTTCGAGGGCAAATAAAAACCCATTTTTTCACTTTGAATTGGAGTGCTGCCTATTCTTAGACATCTATCTATGTAGTCTGTCTGTCTGTCCGTCCGTCCGTCCGTCCGTCCATCCATCCATCCATCCATCCATCCATCCATCTATCTATCTATCTATCTTTCTATCTATCCATCTATCTATCTATCTATCTATCTATCTATCTATCTATCTATCTATCTATCTATCTATCTATCTATCTATCTATCTATCTATCTATCTATCTATCTGTCTGTCTATCTGTCCCGGGCGGTCTGTAAATGTCCCGCCGGCGGTGTTCTCACTGGGATCAATGCCGGCCCGTGAGTGGACCAGTCCAGTCACCTGACCTGTCACCTGACCTCACCGGTCAAGTGACTGTACTGGTTCACTCCCGTTCCGGCATCGACACCAGTGAGAACGCCGCTAAAAGAGCTCTCTCTCTTCCTCCTCCTCACAGTGCAGAGTGCATGTGAGGAGGAGGAGGGTCTTTTTTTGCTCCCTGTAGCAGTCAGAATCCCCAATTTCCGGCCATGGACTGGGGATTCCGCTACACTGTCCATATATGGACACAGCGACGTCACTCACTTCTGAAGCGGAACCCCCGAACCTGTGGCCGGGGATTCGCTACAGAAGAAGTGAGTGACCACACTGTCCACTGTGGCCGGAGATTCCTCTCCAGGAGAGGTCAGTGACTACACTGTCCATATATGGACATTGAAGTCAGTGACTTCTCCTGGAAGGGGGGGGATGGGTGCAACCTACAGGGGACTGTGTGGCATTACCTACAGGGGGCTGGGTGGCATTACCTGCAGGGGGCTGGGTGGCATTACCTGCAGGGGGCTTGGTGGCATTACCTACAGGGGGCTGGGTGGCATTATCTACAGGGGGCTGGGTGGCATTACCTACAGGGGGCTGTGTGGCATTACCTACCAGGGGGCTGTGGCATTATCTACAGACGGCTGTGTGTGGTAACAAATTTAAATGAAAGTCATCCGATTTTAAAACGGACAGGGAAAAAAACGGCAACACGGCCCGGAACAGAATCGGAACGGATGCAAAACGGCCGGGAAAAACGTCCGTTTTTATCAACCGACACTCGGACCCTGTCGTGTGAATAAAGCCTACCTCTACCGCTCTGGCGGCAATGTGGCACCTACAGGGGGACTGTGTGTGAAGCTATCTACTGGGGTGCTGTGTGTGGAGCTATCTACAGGGGTGCTGTGTGTGGAGCTGTCTACACGGGGGCTTTGTGGCACTATGTATAGGGGGCTGTGTGTGGCGCTATCTACAGGGGGCTGTATCTGGCACTATGTACAGGGGGCTGTGTCTGACGCTATCTACAGGGGGCTGTGTCTGGCGCTATCTACAGGGGGGCTGTGTGTGGAAAAATGTACAGGGGGGCTGTGTGTGGAGCTATCTACAGGGGGCTGTGTGTGGCGCTATCTACAGGGGGGCTGTGTGTGTAGCTATCTACAGGGGGCTGTGTGTGGAGATATCTACAGGGGGTTGTGTGTGGCACTATCTACAGGGGGCTGTGTGTGGAGCTATGTACAGGGGAGCTGTGTGTGGAGCTATCTACAGGGGGCTGTGTGTGGCGCTATCTACAGGGGGGCTGTGTGTGTAGCTATCTACAGGGGGCTGTGTGTGGAGATATCTACAGGGGGTTGTGTGTGGCACTATCTACAGGGGGCTGTGTGTGGAGCTATGTACAGGGGGGCTGTGTGTGGAGCTATCTACAGGGGGGCTGTGTCTGGAGCTATCTACAGGGGGCTGTGTGTGGCGCTATCTACAGGGCGGCTGTGTCTGACGCTATCTACAGGGGGCTGTATCTGACACTATCTACAGGGGGCTGTGTGTGGAGCTATCTACAGGGGCGCTGTGTCTGGCACTATCTACGGGGGGATGTGTGTGGAGCTATCTACAGGGGGGCTGTGTGTGGAGCTATCTACAGGGGGGCTGTGTGTGGAGCTATCTACAGGGGGCTGTGTCTGGCGCAATGTACAGGGGGGCTGTGTGTGGAGCAATCTACAGGGGGGCTCTGGTGGATGATTTTTCCATTGACCGGTAGCAGAGTTACACAACTGGAAAAAAAAAATCCCCATCATGTAACTCTGCTACCTGTCAATTGAAAAGTCATCCACCACAGGGTCTCCCTCTTGACTTTCATTGTCCTCAGCCTTTTGGTTTGTCCTGCAGCTGCTGCCGCCGTGATGAGAGAAAATGTTATACCCAAGATAGGAAAAGTAACATAAAGACGATATAACCGGATCCATAATATCTGTGATATCCAGACAGTCTAGAGATCCGCAGTGAGAACGTGCGCTTGTTATTTGCAGAAGGATCTGGCCGTGATTTGATGTGTTTATGCGGGATATTGGGCGTGGTTAGGGGCGTGGCTTAAAATGTCCCTCTTTTCCGAATTCAAAAGTTGGGAGGAATGTCATATACAGGATGGAACAATGCGGCTACTTAGAAATGACACTGTTTTGGGTGAAATCTTCGCCGTTCAATTATTATAATGCATGATTGTTTGCGATCCAATGAGTGTATGTTTCTGGTTAATATAGGTTTTGGGTGGATGAGGGAGAGTTGGTAGTACCTGTTGTGTATTTTATCAAGTCCTACTGATCCAGTAACATAAGTCCAACAGAACCTTGTGTTCCAGTGGTGCAATTTTCAATATCTGCTTACCCATTGATGCAGTACCGATTTTCTTGTGATCCAATAGTGCAGTGCCCAGTCTCTGGTGGCCACTGATGTAATGTCCTTTCAATGGTTAACCAGTTGTTTAGTTTTCTGGGTTCTGTTCCTGGAAATCCAGTGTAAATCGTTGGTTATATAGTAGTTACACTGCAATATTTGATACAGTGATTTACTGACCAGAACTGGTGATACAGCAGTCAAAGCTGTTTGTACATGAGCAATATTACTGAACTATGTAACGGTGGTCATCCTTGGTGCCGTAATATGTAGTGGCCTTCCTTGTAAAGCTAGTCATCATTCCCGATGATCCATTGGTTAATGTCCTTCACTGACAGTGGGTTAGTGGCCATTTATTGTGATCAAGAGGTTACTTAGGGTCCTTTTACACTGGCCAATATTGGTCGTAAAAATGAGCGCCAATCAACGAGACAGATCGTTGATCGGCGCTCGTTTGCTCCTTTCACAAGGAGCTATGTATGGGGACTACCTATCGTTACTGCGATTGCTCGTCCCTATGAATTTCCATCATGTTGGCAGCACATCCATTTACACAGGGAGATGTGCTGCCGACAACGATAATATTTTGTGTTACATAAATGATACGACCAGTCGATGAAAGGGCGTTTTCTCGCTCATCGACTGATTGTTTGACCTGTTTACACACAGCAATGACCAGAAACTAGCTTGTTTGCCCGATAATTGTCCTGTGTAAAAGGGCCTTTACTTGTCCTGGCTCTGTAACAAATGTATTATGTTTGTACTGTTGTGCTATGACAAAGAGCTAAATATAATCAAACTGTCACATTACCTAAATAGCATGGGTGTTCGGATAAATATGTATGTTATTTTAGCCTGAATTAGCACCGTCTTGTGTCACACCTTTTAATTTCCAGCTGGTGCGTGTATTGGGAGCAATATGGCTAAATACAATATATAATGGAGTTTTGTTTAATACTATTCTCTAACATTTTAGCCAATGTACCTCCAAACTGGTAGTGCAGTGCAGAGGTCTGCAGCTTCTGACCGCATATCTGCAGTAAATAATCAGGATTACGTACTATTCAGATATTCCCTATTTGTTTATTGCAGGAGAGCGGTCAGAACCCACAATTAAGGCTATGATGTTTGTTTTACAATAAAGGGCTTGTTTCAACCAGATTTATGGACTTATGATGCTTAGGTGCACATGTGCAACGAGCAGTGGCATAGCTATAGAAGCTTCTGAGGTTGTGGTGGCAACATGGCATGAGATGGTTGCGGAAGGCTATGCTTTGCACTATACACATGAGATAGTTGGTGGATCCTGCTGTTTTTGTTTTGATCTACTAACCATATGATGTGTATATAAGGACAACCAGACTGTCCTTCTACATCATACAGTTATTCAACTTAAAGAGGCTCTGTCACCAGATTATAAGTGGCCTATCTCCTACATAATCTGATCGGCGCTGTAATGTAGATAATAACAGTGTTTTTTATTTTGAAAAACGATCATTTTTGACCAAGTTGTGAATAATTTTAGATTTATGCTAATTCTTTCTTAATAGACAACTGGGTGTGCTTTTACTTTTTACCAACTGGGCATTGTGAAGAGAAGTGTATGACGCTGACCAATCAGTGACCAATCAGTGACCAATCAGCATCATACACTTCTCATATGCCAGCCATATCTGATCCAATGTCACCCCTGCCAATCGATAGAACTTCGAGGCAGCGATGCTAGGAATGTGTCTGCGTGGATGGCCTTAAAATCAATCGGACATTGGTGGTGCATTCTAGCATTATGCCACCAATATCTTTGATGAGACATCCCCTTAAAGGAATGGCACCTTCACAAGAAGGTTTCGAGGCTGTTTCTCTTTACACAGGTATGATATACTTGTCTATAAGTAGTCAATTTGTGGCAATCTATCAGCTATGCTAATTTGGTTACATTCTTGAACAAAAACAACACAATAGGTGTGACTGTGAAAAAAGACAAATGATTTAGTCTAGCAGGAGGAAACAATATGCAAATGTAAAGGGTTTGCCAGACACAGGTTCTGTGTCGACGCCCAGGGTTAATCAGCCTTCATCAGCTCCAAGGTCTGCTAGAGTGACGCGATCTGTTACCACTCAGGCCGGCAGGCTGAGGAGAGGGAGGACCTATCACAGCCTGGCCTGACGGTTCTAGCTCCCGCCCTTGGTCTATTTATACCCTCACTTGCAGTTGTTCCTTTCCTGTGATTGTCTGGTTTCCTGGCTCTGCGATTCCTGCTATTTACCTGATTGACCGCTGTTACTTATTTACCCTGGCTTGACTACTATTCTCCTGCTCTGTTTTTGCTACTACATACACTCCTGGTTTGACTGGCTCGTTCACTACTGCCTGTTGCTCACGGTGTTTCCGTGTGCAACTGCCCCAACTTCCCCCTTTGCTTCTGTGTGCCCTTCTCTTGTGTTGTCTGTCTTGCACTTATTGAGCATAGGGACCGTCGCCCAGTTGTACGCGGTCACTTAGGACGGGCCGTGCAAGTAGGCAGGGACTGAGTTGTGGGTAGATTAGGGCTCACCTGTCCGTCTCCCTACCCCGATTCATTACAGGAAATTTTTCAGTTTTTTTTTTAATGGCCTCCTTATAAAATGACAATTTAAACATAATATATTAATATATCTTAGCTTTTACAACCTTCAAAATGAGAACAAACACTGGTATTGGTCATGGACTTTGTCAGGGACGAAAAATTCCAGAAACAAATTATCAAAACTAGGACTGACCATGAGCAGAGACAAGTTGTCAACTAAAGTGGATGAATAATGCTGTTACTCTCTACATGAAAGCCGATACTCCGCCATTACTACTGGTGATAAGCCAGCCATACATTAGTGATTAAACACTAGTTGTTTTTATTCAACTGGTTAGATTGGCACTATGGACAACAATGCCGTTCATTACACTGACAAAATACAGAATACACTGCATAGGTCTGTGAATAGGAGAAACAAGAGAATATTGCTGAAGTGTGACAATAGTGGTGTATGCATTTTGGCGACTTTTTTAAATGTGACGACAACCACTTTCTGTTCAAAACCCCGAAAATATCCATCATGTCAGATCAAGTTTTTGACAGATATCTGCCCACGGTCAGCATCTTTGTGTCACAGAAAAGGGCCGAATGCGACAGATGATCTAAATCTGTCATTACAGACAACTAACATGACTAGTGTATGGCCAGCTAAACGGCATGTCAAAAGGCCTCTAATCTTTAAAAGAAAATCATTCTGACGGCCCACCCCTACACAGAACAAATGCACTGTAAGGCCCTGTTGACACAGGGTTTTTTTGACGCGGAAACCGCGTCGGAAAGCGCGCCAAAAAGCGTCCAAAAACGCATCCCACTGATTTCAAAGGGAGGCAGAGGTGTTTTTTTCCCGCGAGCGGTAAAACCGGCTCAGAGGAAAATGAAGCGACATTTCCTATCTTTTTTAATATCCAAATATTGGATCTGTTTTGTATATACAATTCTTTAGTCTATGTATGACATGTCCTGTAACATTATATTCCTGCAATTTTTCATACCCGTATTATATGCTATAATTACATATATATGTTTCCTTAGTGCCTGACGAAGGTCTCACGACCGAAACGTTAACGTTGCACTTGTAGCCTCTGGCATATACCTAAAGAAATAAAATCTATGTTGAATACTACTAAGGTGTGCTGAATACATTTCTTCTGTCCTATCTGACATCAATGGGTGGCAGAGAAAATGTTTTTCGCAGCGTTTTTGCCCGCGGCGCTCAATGGCCTCGGGCGAAAAGCACAGTGGAAAACGCTGCAAACAGCGTGCAGGCAGATCAAAATCTGCCTCAAAATTCCAGATGGAATTTTGAGGCAGAATTCTCTGCCTAAAAGAGAACTCCGTGTGAACATGCCCTTATAATTGCAGGCCATATTATCAATAAATACTAATATTATTCTTATCTTCTGTGAAAGAAAACAAAAGAACAAAACAAAAGAACCGCACGGGAAAAGGATCTGTTCAGGCCCCATAGAAGTCTATGGGGCTCCCGTACTTACGGGTGACTACGTGTGTGCACCTGTAATTACGGGAGCGTTGCTAGGCGACGTTAGTAAATAGTCACTGTCCAGAGTGCTGAAAGAGTTAAACGATCGGCAGTAACTGTTTCAGCACCCTGGACAGTGACTTCCGATCACAATATAGAGCAACCTGTAAAAAAAAAAAAAGACGTTCATACTTACCCAGAACTCCCTGCTTCTTCCTCCAGTCCAGCCTCCAGGGATGACGTTTCAGCCTATGTGACCGCTGCAGCCAATCACAGGCCAATCACAGGCTGCAGCGGTCACATTGACTGCTGCGTCATCCAGAGAGGTCGGACTGGATGTCAAAAGAGGGACGCGTCACCAAGACAACGGCTGGGTAAGTATAAATTTCTTTTACTTTTTCTGCGGAAAGGGCTGTCCCTTTTCTCTATCCTGCACTGATAGAGAGAAGGGCTGCCGATTACTGCAGTGTAATTTTGCAGCGAAAACGTGCCTGTAAATACGGGTGGAATACTGGTGACACCGGACCCGTATTTACGGGCACGGGTCCGTAAATACTGGTGCAATACGGGTCGAATACGTATGACCAAGGACCCGTATTTACAGGCCCCATGCACACGACTGTATTTTTTCCCTCCCGTAAATACTGGCGTAAATACGGGTCCTTAGTCACACTTTTTAACCCGTATTTACGAACACGTAGCCACCCATAATTACGGGAGCCCCATAGACTTCTATGGGCCTGCCCGTGCCGTAATTACGGCCTAAAATAGGACATGTTCTATATTTTTCAACGGCCCGGGCACCTTCCCGTAAGCATACGGGGAGGTACCCGTGGCCAATAGAAGTCTATGGGCCCGTAATTACGGGCCGTAATTACGGCCCGTGACTACGGGCGTTTTTACGTTCGTGTGCATGGGGCCTCACACTAAGTTTTTTGCAGGAGGAAAATATGCCTCAAAATTCCGTTTGGCAGAAAAAAACGCCTCCGCCTCCCATTAAAATCAATGGGAGACATTTTCGGCTGTTTTTTTGGCGCATTTTGCGGCGCGGTTTCCACGTCAAAAAACTCTGTGTGAACTCCCCCTTAGCGGGTTTTTCCTCCTCTGAACCTTATGTGCTCTTTTGTGGTTGTAGCTCATGATTGTGTCAGAACCTGTGCCCATCAGAAGATCCTCTGGTGAGTCAATCCAACACTGCCTATTCTCCTAGTTACCCTCCACTTGCTCACTACCCAATCTGAATGATCTGGTATATTAAATACTTTTCATACTATATAGGTGGCTATGGACCAATATCTAATGGACATAGCCACCTTAATACAGCAGTGAACAGGAGCGATGGTGCACCACTAATGTACAAAAAAGGTGTAAATTTTAGTGTTCATCCATTATGACAGGGTCTTTGGCTCTCTAGATGATGTTGAATGACCACTCGTGTAAATAAACGTGGGCAGTTATTTACATGGGACAGTAATGTAATTGCCAGACAATACTTTTCCAGGGCTCTTTAAAATGTTTGGATCCATTACCCATCTATAGCTGACTTTAATGGTCATTAACACTCTGGGTTGTTGTTGGTCAAACAACTCAGCATCCACAAAGCAGCCAATTAAGATCTTATATATGGTGTAATGCTCTGTACTCGACTTTAAAGGGGTTTTCCCATCAGGGACATTTATGACATATCCACAGGATATGCCATAAATGTCAGATAGATGCAGGTCCCACCCCTGGCACCTGCACCTATCTCTAGAATGGGGCCCCCTAAACCCCATTCTAAATTTCTCTGTTCCCACTGCCTCGAATACTACTTTGTCATTTCCAACCATGTAATCAGGAAAACAGTATAGCTCGTTGAGCTACAGTGTTTTCGTAACTTCTATAGAAGTGAATGGCAGTTACGGAAGCAGCGTAGCATGCGAACTTCACTGTTTGTGTAACTGCCATTCACTTGTATGGGAGTTATGAAAACAGAGTAGCTCAGTGAGTAATTCCGACCATGTAATCAGGAAATGGCCCAGGAGGCAGCAGGAAACAAGGAAAATAGAACAGGGTTTAGGGGGCCCCGTGAAAAATAGAACAGGTTTTAGGGGGCCCCGTTCTAGAGATAAGTGCGGGTCCCAGAGGTGGGACCCACATCTATCTGACATTTATGGTATATCCTGTGGATATGCTATAAATGTCCCTGATGGGAAAAGCCCTTTAAAGCTTACCTAACATTTAAAGTTGTCATATGTGTGTACATGAGGAATTACACTATTTCTGACCATTATATGACTTGTATTCTGCATATTTTTTTTAGCAGTTTTCCCCTCTGCATGCTCTATCTTTAATTCTAAGTTTTCTCTGAGCCTAACTGCTATCATGTCTTCTATACACAGCACACATAGGAGACGAGAATCCTGCTCTCCTATCTCTATCTATCACATATATATAGAAGCAACAACAGCATGGATGACATTATACAGCAGTACCGACCAGTGTAACTAAGAATCCAGCACTGGGGTGACATTGAAAACTTACTGTCTCTCACTCTGCTCCTGCTCCCGCTCACCTCTCCATAGACTTATATGCAGTCTCTCCCTTTCCCTCTCTCTCTCTCTCCCTCTCTCTCTCTCTCTCCCTCTCTCTCTCTCTCTCTCTCTCTCTCTCTCTCTCTCTCTCAGAGACCGTTATTAAGTTGGCGAAGGCTAACCCTGGGTGTGGAATCTAAGGTTTTGTTCACACAGGTCGGATTTGCCATAATCTAATCTGGTCCTTTCTTACTGCAGTATCTGCGGTAGAAATCCAAGGCTTTAATAGGGCTAATCCACATGTGGAAATCAGTCGGCTTTTCCACATGGAATCCACGTGAATATGTGACAAGATTGTAAATCCATGCTGTAAATTTCAGTAATGTCTTTACAGACACATAGATTTCCCATTGAAATCAATGGGAGGCAGATTTCATGTGAATTTCGGAGCAGAATCTGCATGCAAATCCGCGTGAATTCCGGAAAGTGTAAACATAGCTTTGCTGGTAAGTTTCTCATGTCATGGTCCCCAGGATAGTCCCAATACACTGTCGGGGAGCAGATAGCAGGAACAATCAGCATTGTGGACAAAACAGATCCAGGTCATTAATAGATGGGCAATGTCAGGTCCAGAAATAAGTATCAGGAGGCAAGGTCAGGATCAGGCTAGAGGTTGGTATACGGGTTATCGGATCAAGCGGAAAACCTGGTAAAACAGGGAACAACAGGAAGAAAGCCACTAAAATCACCACCAGGGCTGAGAGTCAAGCAAGGAATTCGAGAAGCAGTTCCCCTTTAAGGTCTACAGCATATGACGTCACACACTGCGGCCGGGCCTTGATCCTGCGGCTGAGCTGCACACAGCTCAGAGCAGGGAGCTGTGGGATTTACCTTGGCAATGGGACGACACTGCCAACTAGTAGTCCGCTGGGCAGATGGAGCCCTTCAGCGGTTTGAGTCTGATTTCAATCCCTGGCATATAGCCAGCTTGTAGGCTATTATGTGACTGAAGATGCGCACTCGTACTAATATAGAATTAAATCTATTATGTTTAAAATTATTTTTTAAGCAGGTCATAAAAAAAAGCCAGGAAAATATGCATTTTGTTTTCTCCTGCTGCATGAAATACATTTGTCTCTTTTCAGTCACTTCTATTTTGTTGTTTTTGAAAGTATTTACATTGTAACAAGATCAGCAGAGTGGCTACATTGTCACAAATTAACTACTTTATCATACCTCCCAACCGTCCCGGATTCTGTGGGACAGTCCCGGATTCCGGGCGGTATCCCGCTGTCCCGTGTGGGCAGTGGCGTCCCGGTTTCAACTGTATCTGCATCCTCAGAATGCAGATACAGTTGAATCCAATGCTGAAGCAGGAAACCGTCAGCTCCCTGCTCCAGCATTAAACTATGGAGTCCCGGGCCAGAGCAGCGCAAGCTCTCTGGCTGGGGACTCCTGTCTTGGGAAAGCCCTTGACGTCACTATCCATATATGGACAGTGACGTCAGTGGCTCCTCCAGGAGCGGAGTCCCAGGCCACAGCATTGCCGACATTCTGGCCAGGGATTCCAACATCTTAAAGCCCCCTAACATCACTGTCAATATATGGACAGTGATGTCAGGGGCACCTCCTGAAGCAGATTCCTCGGCCAGAGCGTTGCCTTAGCCCTGGCCGGGGTTTCCCCTCCTGGAGAAGCCCCTGGCATCACTATCCATATATGGACAGTGACATCAGGGGCTCCTCGTGGAGCGGAATCCCTGGCCACAGCGTAGTCGATGCTCTGGTTGGGGATTCCGCTTCTAGAGGGAGCTCCAATGGAGCTATCTACAGGGTTGTTAGAGCTATCTACAGGCAGGGTGGAGCTATCGACAGGGGGGGTTAGCGCTATCTACAGGCAGGGTGGCGGTATCTTCAAGGGGTGTGTGGCACTATCTACATGGGCACTGTGGGCACAGGCACTTTATATGTGGTACTATGTGGGCACTGTGGCACTATCTACATGGGCACTGTGGCACTATGTGGGCCCTGCCACTTTATATTTTGGCACTAGAACTTTATATGTGGGCACTGTGGCACTATGTGGGCACTGTGGTGATATGT
Source organism: Rhinoderma darwinii (assembly GCF_050947455.1). Taxonomy (NCBI): domain Eukaryota; kingdom Metazoa; phylum Chordata; class Amphibia; order Anura; family Rhinodermatidae; genus Rhinoderma; species Rhinoderma darwinii. The sequence goes on from NC_134689.1 coordinate 329,947,248, forward strand.
GGGCACTGGCACCATCTATGTGGGCACTATCTACTGTGGGCACTTTGGCACTATCTACGGGGCATTTTGGCACAATGGCGCATTATACTGTATGGGGGCATCTGTGTGGGCTTTATACTGTATGGATCTATGGGGGCATTATACTGTATGGGGGCATCTGCATTGGCTTTATACTGTATGGGTGCATCTATGGGGGCATTATATTGTGCGGGGGGGTATCTATTTGGCATTATGCTGTGTGGGGGTTCTATGGGGGCATTATACTGTGAGGATGCACTATGGGAGCATACTACTGTGTGGGCTGAACCGGGTGTGTATGGACGGGATTGGGTGGGGTTAGAGGCGTGGCTTAAAAGGAAAAAAAATTTACGTGCGTCACATCGGTTATCCTTCTTTGCGATACTTGAAAGTTGGGAGGTATGACTTTATAGACAAAGCTCCTGTACATAATGTCGATGCAACACAGCTCGATTCAACTCGGTCACTTCGTTCTCAGGACCAGCAGGGGTCAGACACCCACCGGTCATAATGGTATGGCATATCTTAATAATACAGCAAAACATTATAAAATGCGAATATTCCTTAAAAAAAATCCTCTTGGGAAATAGATTTTTCTTCACCCTTTTACAAAGCAAACCAGAAACATTCAAATTTTTGCTAATCACAATAAATAATCCAATACTTCATTATAGTTTATAATATCGGACGGTTATTAAAGTGGTTATTCCACTATAGTAATTGATGGCATATTGCTAGGATATGCCATCACATACTGATCGATGGGTGTCCAGCTGCCAGGACCCTTGAGACCCTTAGCATGGAGGGGCCGCAGTGCTAGCTAAGCGAACCGGTTCCTTCTAAGTGTCTTCCTGCACAGTGCTACTAGTGGCCATCTGCGGTGGGTGCAGGGAACTGCAATACAGCCACATATATTTGAACTGGGCACTGTTGCAGTTCCCTGGCCAGCAGGTGTCTGGAAGCGACTTTGTGCAGGAGAAATTCCAAAGGGACCTTTGTCCCTTAGTTCTCCGGATTGGCAAGGGTCCAGGAGGTGAGACCTTCGACCGATCATAATGTTATGATATATCCTAACATCATGCCATAACTTTATATGATAGGAATACCCCTACATCATATGTTGTGACCAATGCATACATGTTATCATCTACTAAGAAGCCAAGAATAGTATGTTTCATGTGCCTCACAGTAAGGCCCCATGCACACGACTGCATAATTGGTCCATAATTACGAACCATAATTATGGACCCATTCACTTCTACTGCCCACTGACACCTTCCCGTATATTTAGGTGTCTGGGCCATAGAAAGCCACCGCAAAATATGGGGCATGTCCAATTTTTTGCTTTTACGGACCGTGTTCCCATACTTTAGAAGTCCGCGGCCGGCCATGCCCGTAATCCCAGACCGAGATTAAGGTCGCGGTCGTGTGCAGGGGGCCTGAATTATTGCTTACTACTCATCACATATCACCATTACGTGTGCAGCAAATTTTCAAAGCATTTCCAAAGAAGTTCATTGCATTTGCATTTAGGTATCACAGATGCAAAAATGATTTTCGTATGGGCTTATCATTGTTCGTTTCATATGAAATTGTGCATGTTATTTCAGCGGGTGCAGATACCACTGACGCCATTTGTCTCAGGGAAACAAAGTCTATGACAGATTCATGGATATTTGAAGTGCTCCTTTAGAATTGAATAAAATCATCCCTGGGAAAGCTAGGTGACAACCAATAGGACTTCCAATACAGCTTCCACAAGCGTTGTCACCCAGCTTCTTAGAATCCAGAATGGCATATCTACCCTTTTAGAGTGACACATCTCCACTTCAGTATCATTAGCAGCATATTTAGACAGATTTACATTCAGGACAGTTGACAACCCCTGAGAGAGCTGTAATGGTGGCTATGTTAGACATCACTCAGCTTTCCAAGAATCAGATATAACTAAGGACTGAAAATACTTTTAGTAACTTTAGATTTTCTGTGTTAAATGCCCTCTTACCCTTCATGCCCATTCCTATGTTAGAATGAAACTAAGCTAAGATTCATTAAAGTATTAGAACAGGGTCGTAGCTGTCACAGTTGAGACTGGGCCCTGAAGCCAGGGGGGCCAATGGCCACATGCCCATAGTTACTGTAGTAACTTGAGCCTATGTAGTAAACTATATGGACCCCTGCTACTACAGTAACAGTATACTTAACCTCCTTGTTCCTGAATGGGCTACTTATTTGAGCGCAGCACTGAGTCCTGACGACGTATGCGCGGCGCATATAATATTGTGATGCTGAGTGACGTCGGGATCCAGTGCTGCATCCGGAAGTGGAGGACAATGAGTCAGGAGCGGGGAGGGTAAGTACTAAGATACTTATTGCTGGGGCACAGTATCTAAGCCTATTGTAAAGGATCTGCCAGGCACAGCTTCTGTGTCAACGCCCATAGGTAATCAGTCTGCACCTGTTTCTATGTCTGTGAGACTGACTCCATCTTCCACCACTCAGGATGGCAGGCTTAGGAGTGGGAGAGCCTATCACAGCCTGGCCAGACGGAGCTAGCTCCCGCCCTCTGTCTATTTATACCTGCCTTTCCTGTTCCTCCTTGCTTGTGATTCTTCTCGTTTGGTTTCCTGGCCCTTCTGCAGCTTCTGAACTATTTGACCCTGCTTCATATTGACCCTGGCTTACTGACTACTCTCCTGCTCTGCGTTTGGTACCTCGTACACTCCTGGTTTGACTCGGCTTGTTCACTACTCTCCTGCTCTGCGTTTGGTACCTCGTACACTCCTGGTTTGACTCGGCTCGTTCACCACTCTTGTTGCTCTCGGTGTTGCCGTGGGCAACTGCCCCATTTCCCTTTGCTTCTGTGTCCCTTGTCTGTTTGTCTGTCGTGCACTTATTGAGCATAGGGACCGTCGCCCAGTTGTACCCCGTCGCCTAGGGCGGGTCGTTGCAAGTAGGCAGGGACTGAGTGGCGGGTAGATTAGGGCTCACTTGTCTGTTTCCCTACCCCTTTCATTACACCTATCATGTGTGATACTGACTGCTGAACCGCTGTATCTAATCCTATCATGTGTGATACTGTCTGCTGAGCTGCTGTATCTACTTTTATCAAGTGTGATAGTGTTTTCTGAGTCATGAATCTAATCCTGTCATGTCTGATATTGCCTGCTGAGACAAAGCATCTAATCCTATCAAGTGGCGTAGCTATAGGGTCGCAGTCTTATAAATATGCTGTCTCCGAGATATATATATATATATACACCGTGTTCCAAATTATTATGCACATTGGATTTAAGTGTCATAAACATTTAATTATTAGTTTTTCAATTAAACTCATGGATGGTATTGTGTCTTAGGGCTCTTTGGATCATTGTAATCAATCTCAGACACCTGTGATAATTAATTTGCCAGGTGTGCCCAATCAAAGTAAAACTACTTAAGAAGGATGTTCCATATTATTAAGCAGGCCACAGGTTTCAAGCAATATGGGAAAGAAAAAGGATCTCTCTGCTGCCGAAAAGCGTGAAATAGTGCAATACCTTGGACAAGGTATGAAAACATTGGATATTTCAAGAAAACTTAAGCATGATCATCGTACTGTGAAAAGATTTGTGGCTGATTCAGAGCACAGACGGGTTCGTTCAGATAAAGGCATAATGAGGAAGGTTTCTGCCAGACAAATTAATAGGATTAGGAGAGCAGCTGCTAAAATGCCATTGCAAAGCAGCAAACAGGTATTTGAAGCCGCTGGTGCCTCTGGAGTCCCGCGAACCTCAAGGTGTAGGATCCTCCAGAGGTTTGCAAGTGTGCATAAAGCTATTATTCGGCCACCCCTAAACAATGCTCACAAGAAGAAACGGTTGCAGTGGGCTCAGAAATACATGAAGACTAATTTTCAAACCGTGTTGTTTACTGATAAGTGCCGTGCAACCCTGGATGGTCCAGATGGATGGAGTAGTGGATGGTTGGTGAATGGTCACCATGTCCCAACAAGGCTGCGACATCAGCAAGGAGGTGGCGGAGTCATGTTTTGGGCTGGAATCATGGAGAGAGAGCTGGTAGGCCCCTTTAGGGTCCCTGACGGTGTGAAAATGACCTCTGCAAAGTACGTAGAGTTTATGACTGACCACTTTCTTCCGTGGTACAAAAAGAAGAACCGTGCCTTCCGTAGCAAAATTATCTTCATGCATGACAATGCACCATCTCATGCTGCAAAGAATACCTCTGTGTCATTGGCTGCTATGGGCATAAAAGGAGAGAAACTCATGCTGTGGCCCCCATGTTCCCCTGACCTCAACCCTATTGAGAACCTTTGGAGCATCCTCAAGCAAAATATCTATGAGGGTGGGAGGCAGTTCACATCAAAACAGAAGCTCTGGGAGGCTATTCTGACATCCTGCAAAGATATTCAAGCAGAAACTGTCCAAATACTCACAAATTCAATGGATGCAAGAATTGTGAAGGTGATATCAAAGAAGGGGTCCTATGTTAACATGTAACTTGGCCTGTTCAGTTTTTTTAATTGAAAGAGCTTTTGATTTCTGTAAATATGACCTCCTGATGCTGCAAATTCAACAAATTACCATTTTAGTTCTCTTTACAACCTTTAGAATGTTTTGATCTCTGTTGTGCATAATAATGTGAAACAGTGCATTTTGAGTTTTTTACTTCTAAAAAAAATAAATCTGTTATCATTAGATTTGTTCAATAAAATTTGCATTATACTCCAACGGTTGATGGCTTGAAGATTATACTGACTGTCATTTGCATCGACCATTTAGGAAAGTCAGCGAAAAATAAAATGTGCATAATAATTTGGAACGTGGTATATATATATATACACTCCAAGATACGAGACAGCACTCCGGTAGCAGTGAAAAATAGGATCACTTTAAAGGGAAGGTGTCACGAAAATTTATGTTACTGCTTTTAGTATGTCATTAAAATAAATTTTATGACTTCCGGTTCCGGCGCTGGGGATGCAGGACGCGAGTGACTGAGCTCCCGCTCCCGTCCAGCCTATATGCTTGCAATAGTCGCTTCGGCGGCGACAATCAGCGGTGAAGTCACCAGCCCTGCACACGGAATCATCACAGGTGGTGCCTGTATGGACAGGTACCTCCTCAGAAGCGCGCAGAAGCCAGCCATGGAAGACGCGGCCGTGGTAAAGGGAGGTAAGATGGCGGCGCTTCCCGCCACTGCGACCCTGCTATACACACAGGAAGATGAGCTACAGCACCATCAGTCCCAGCTTTCAAGCCCGACAGAGCACATAATGTCCGCTCTTCCTGCAGCCATTGATTATGTAGCCCTGCCCGAGAAGTAGCCAAATGAGGCTTGCAAAAGTCCAAGTGGGTGTGTTTAAAAGTAAAAGTCCAAGTGGGCGTGTATTATGTGCGTACATCGGGGCGTTTTTAATACTTTTACTAGCTGGGCGCTCTGATGAGAAGTATCATCCACTTCTCTTCACAACGCCCAGCTTCTGGCAGTGCAGACACAGCGTGTTCTCGAGAGATCACGCTGTGTCGTCACTCACAGGTCCTGCATCGTGTCAGACGAGCGGGGACACATCGGCACCAAAGGCTACAGATGATTCTGCAGCAGCATCGGCGTTTGCAGGTAAGTAGCTACATCGACTTACCTGCTAACGCCGATGCTGCTGCAGAATCAACTGAAGCCTCTGGTGCCGATGTGTCCGACACGATGCAGGACCTGTGAGTGACGTCACAGATCTGCACTGCCAGAAGCTGGGCGTTCTGAAGAGAAGTGGATGATACTTCTCGTCAGAGCGCCCAGCTAGTAAAAGTATTAAAAACGCCCCGATGTACGCACATAATACACGGCCACTTGGACTTTTACTTTTAAACACACCCACTTGGACTTTTGCAAGCCTCATTTGCATAACTACAAAAATGGTCATAACTTGGCCAAAAATGCTCGTTTTTTTAAAATAAAAACGTTACTGTAATCTACATTGCAGCGCCTATCTGCTGCAATAGCAGATAGGGGTTGCAAAATCTGGTGACAGAGCCTCTTTAATGCCCACACCTGGAAGATCCCGGGGAGGTCGAGCCGGAAATGGAGGGGAATCTCCGAAACCGCAGAGGCGTACGCGGGACCGCACCCGATCCACGTCTCCTGATTGACGGACGAAGATCTTTTCAGCACATGTTATTTCAGCTGATGTGATGATGATTTTGTGGACGCTGTAGACCAATTGCAGATTCCGACCAGATACAGATAAGTTTACAGATAATTTGAAAGTTTTGAGGGAGATATTTGGCGGTAGTATACGGCACTCTGTACCGGTCAACAGCTGGCCTATGGTTATAATGTTACAATGTTATAAGATTGAAATGTATGCACTCTGGTATTTCCCTGCATTTTCACTACAGGAGATTAGTGAGGGAGTTAGACCAGGCTCTGAGATTTTTCCTTGTGGGTGGGATTGACCGGGAATGAGACAATGCCTCCCCCACGCAAGGGATTAGCTGTATCTGTCACAGATGGCAGATTGGGGGAAATTGTGATAGAAGATATGGGAAAAGAAGGTAGGGAAACCTTGAGGCGAAGCAAGATTCATGTGGATATGTGATTTTAAGTCTGTTTGCATAAAAGTCATGAAGATATAATCCAAACGGACGCTAGGCTGTTAAAATTGATGATATGGAAATGTATAAGAGTGTGCACAGGCGACAAAGAGGTATTGAGGGGGCAAGGGCAGGTGTTACTTCCTCAGGGAAGGAGTCATAGGTGCAGGCTGGGGGGGGAGGGGGAGGGAGGGGCGTGTTCTGACATAACAGAAAAAAGTGAAGTCACGTACACCAGTGGGTATGAAGGGGCTGCTAACCCTTGCCGCAGGTGATTTGAGGGTTTTGTTAGATAAGGACCGGTTGGCCCTGTTGGTTCTGGCTTATAAGCCGGGTTTTGGTTATGTTGTTATTGTTTATACATGGCTCTTGGAAAAAGACGGATCTGACTCCCCGAACTTAGCACGACTTTTAGGCACTTTAGCTCATCTTATACATGGCCCAATAACATGAAAATAGTCTCTTGGAACGTTAAGGGTATGTTCACACGGCCTATTTACGGACGTAAATCGGGCGTTTTTGCCCCGAATTACGCCCGAAAATAGCGCCTCAATAGCGCTGACAAACATCTGCCCATTGAAAGCAATGGGCAGACGTTTGTCTGTTCACACGAGGCGTATATTTACGCGCCGCTGTCAAATGACGGCGCGCAAATAGACGCCCGCGTCAAAGAAGTGACCTGTCACTTCTTTGGCCGTAATTGGAGCCGCTATTCATTGACTCCAATGAATAGCAGCGCTAATTACGGCCGTAATTGACGCGGCGTTCAAGCGCCTGCACATGCCGGTACGGCTGAAATTACGGGGATGTTTTCAGGCTGAAACATCCCCGTAATTTCAGCCGTTACGGACCCCCGCCGTGTGAACATACCCTAAAGGGCTGAGATCCCCACAGAAACTGACCAAACTTTTACGACACATGAAAATATTGCACCCAGATGTGGCCCTATTGCAGGAAACTCACCTTACCGAGCCGGAGTTTAAGAATTTGCAAAAATTCTGGGTGGGTCAGGTTTTTGGCTCGTCGGCAAGGGAGGGTAAGGCGGGAGTTATAATTTTGGCAAAATAAAAATTTTGTGTTTACACTGGTGTCCCAGGAGCGGGATGACGAGGGCCGTTGGATCAATCTAGTGATGGAGCATGCAGGGGAAACCGTCAGTATTCATAATGTGTATGGCCCAAATACGGTTTAGGCCTCATGCACACGACCGTATTTTTTCCCACCTGTAAATACTGGCGTAAATACGGGTCCGGTGTCACACGTATTCCACCCGTTTTGCACCAGTATTTACGAACCCGTGCCCGTAAATATGGGTCCGGTGTCACCCGTATTCCACCCGTATTTACGGGCACGTTTTTGGCGGCAAAATAGCACTGCACTAATCGGCAGCCCCTTCTCTCTATCAGTGCAGGATAGAGAGAAGGGACAGCCTTTTCTGTAATAAAAGTTAAAGAAATTCATACTTACCCGGCCGTTGTCTTGGTGACGCGTCCCTCTCTTCACATCCAGCCCGACATCCCTGGATGACGCGGCAGTCCATGTGACCGCTGCAGCCTGTGATTGACCTGTGATTGGCTGCAGCGGTCACATGGCCTGAAACGTCATCCAGGACGTCGTGCCGGATGTCGAGAGGGACGCGTCACCAAGGCAACGGGCGGGAGACCGGACTGGAGGAAGCAGGAAGTTGTCGGTAAGTATGAAAGTCTTTTATTTTTATTTTTTACAGGTTTATACTGATCGGTAGTCACTGTCCAGGGTGCTGAAAGAGTTACTGCCGATCAGTTAACTCTTTCAGCTCCCTGGACAGTGACTATTTACTGACTTCGCTTAGCAACGCTGCCGTAATGACGGGTGCACACATGTAGCCACCCGTCATTACGAGAGCTCCATAGACTTCTATGGACTGTCCGTGCCGTTATTACGGCCTGAAATAGGACATGTTCTATCTTTTTCAACGGCACGGGCACCTTCCCGTGAGAAAACGGGAAGGCACCCGTCGCCAATAGAAGTCTATGAGCCCGTCATTACGGGTCGTAATTACGACCCGTAATAACGGGAGTTTTTACGGTCGTGTGCATGAGGCCTAACACTGGTTTTTTTGGTCATTTGGAATCCCAACTCCAGCAGGATCGCACTAGGTTTTTGATTCTAGGGGGAGACCTTAACACTGTAAGATCTTCAAAGGAGGATAGGAGCGCAGGGACTAGTTCGCAGAGAAATAGAGATAAGATCTTGCCCGACTTTTTAAGACACACGGCCCTAATAGATGCGTGGAGGAGTCTGCACCCAGATGCGCGGGAATATACACATTTCTCCCATGTTCATCAGTCATGGTCACGTATTGATTACTTGCTAGTTAGTGACGCATTATCGCGGCGTTTACGTGAAGCGACAATTGAAGATCTAGTCATTTCGGACCATGCTCCGGTTACCATTACCTTGGCCGACACAGTAGCTAGAGGAACGGATTTTATCTGGAGGTTTCCCGCCTTTCTGGCAAAGGATGAGGGCTTTATACAGAAGCTTAAGGGGTGGTGGATGGAATTTGATGGGGAAAATGTATCGCATCGCTCGGAACCGTCATTGTATTGGCGTACAGCTAAAGCGGTAATACGAGGGAAAATCATGCAATATATGTCTAATCTTAAACGTAAGACGACCGAAGGATACAAGGCAGCGAGCGACAGATTACGGTGTGCATACACAGCATTTCTACACCCTCCATCACTGCCATTGGGGGAGGAATGGAGGGAAGCTAAGCGACAGTTTGATCAGTGGTTAGACAAAAGAGAGAGTATTTACCGGTCCCAATTTGATGCCGATTTAATGCGTTTCGGCAATAAAGCGGGCAAATTATTAGCGCGATTAGCAAAAGGGAGGTATGCACCGTCGCACATATCAACACTTAACGAATCAAATGGAACTCCTACTTCAGACCCAAAAAAAATCAACACCATATTAAGTAAGTACTACCAAGCCCTTTACTCAGAAACACCCATAGATCTCCAAAAAGGGAGGGAATTTTTGGAGAAGGTGAAGCTGCCAGGGCTCACCCAGGAGCAAAATGGTCACTTGAGCGCAGAGATTACATTAGAGGAAGTCTGGAGCGCCATTAAGACCTTATCTAACGGAAAGGCCCCGGGTCCGGATGGATTCACAGGGGAGTTTTTTAAATCTCTGAGAGAGGAAATCAGTCCTACCTTGGTGGCATACTATAATATTTTACTAGGCACGGGGGCTTTACCAGCAGAAGCTAAAGTACCGCATATAAAGGTGCTACCCAAAAAGGGGAAGAATCCTCTTGACCCGGGGGCGTACCATCCCATTTCGCTGATAGACCAAGATCAGAAATTGCTCACAAAAATTCTGGCCAATCGGCTGGCTATGTATCTACCCATACTGGTGGGAAAGTCCCAAGTAGGTTTTGTAAAGGGCAGGGCAGCAGTGACAAATCTACGCAAGGTGTTGACGGTGCTAGAAACAGTCAGGCATGATCCCCAGCCAGGTACCAGGCCGGCACTTTTAGCACTAGACGCAGAGAAAGCCTTTGATAACATACAATGGGAATGGCTGGGGATGGTGCTAGACAAAATGAACATTCAGGGAGACTTCCGGGTCTTCCTGAAGGGAGTCTACAATAGCCCGCAAGCACGTGTTCACTCTTCAGGGTTCCTATCAGATCCCTTCCAATTACATAAAGGAACACGACAGGGTTGCCCCCTATCACCCCTGTTATTCAATCTGGCATTGGAACCTATGGCTAGATACCTGGAGGAATCGGATATGTTCAGAGGCATTCAAGTAGGGTCTTGTGCAGTGAAATTAGCCGTGTTCGCTGATGATGTCATACTTTTTATGTCGAATCCTCAAGAGCATTTAGGGAAGGTTTTTCAATTTTTACAGGAATTTGGGCAATGCTCAGGATATAAAGTCAACATAGCTAAGAGCGAACTGCTGGAGTTGGGCAGGCCATTGCCTAAGACCTTTTGGCAATCCTTGGGTTGCGGGATATCACCGGTTGAGCACTGCATTACTTATCTGGGTATCAAAATAGGGAGGGCACCAGACACTCTGTATGGCCTAAATTATCCCCCGTTAATTAAAAAAATACAAGCGGAACTCACTAGATGGGGCCAATTGCCGTTGTCCCTCCTGGGAAGATGCCATCTGATTAAGATGGTTAGTTTCCCCAGATTGCTATACCCCTTTCAAACACTTCCTCTATTATTGAAGCATGTGGATGTCTCGAAACTGACGGCTTCATTCACTAAATTTATATGGGCAGGAAAAAGGCAGCCCATAGCACTTACCAAGCTCATGATGGGTAAACAAGAAGGGGGTGTGAACTTGCCGAATGTCAGGGGTTATAACGTGGTCTGTCTTTTTCGCCATGTAGTAGATTGGCTTCATGAGACAAGCAATTATTCCAACTTAGATCTGGAAGGGGAGTATGCCTCACCCTGGAACCTAAAAGCTTTGTTACATTGTAGAGTTGCTTCTCTTCCGTGCCGTCTCAAAACCTCCATTGTATTGAGAGATACAGTTCTAGCTTGGAAAGTGGTACGTAAACAGTTTGGACTACCTCACCTGGTCTCGAAATATATGCCGTTAAGCGGACATCCAGAGTTTTTACCGGGAATAGACAAGGGGGACGGAATTGCTTCATGGGGGAGGGTAGGCATGGGCAATGCAGGGGATCTTATGCACACAGAGGAAAAGAGGTGGTTAACTGGGGAGGAAATCACCACTAAACTCAGACACATAGCAGGGAGGGTCAATTTTTTGCAAGTACTTCAGGTACGAGCATTTTGCACCTCCAGGCTCAGGGATTTGAGTAAGGAAGCTACCTCGCACACTCTGGATGAGGTCATGGGTCCAACAACTGGGCGGGCGACCATTTCAGGGCTGTATGGAGCATTAAGAGATGGTTTTGTTCGGCCGCAATCAAGGATTAGTTTTAAAAGCTGGGAACGGTGGACTCAGGATCCAGGTATAGGAGAGATCATACTGGGGGGTTGGGAGACGGTACGGAAGAGTGTGATAAATGAGAGCTGGAGGGAAACTTATTTTAAGTTGATGCATGCAGCTATATATGGCTTTAATATCTTGCCCTCACAATCTTTCCCTGACCGCATTACAAGTTGTCCCAAGTGCAATACACCTCTGACGAATTTGTGGCATGGAGTGTGGGGGTGTGTACATACGAAACGATTTTGGGGGATGGTACAGAAATATATTGAGGACCATTGGAAAACGAATCTCCCAATGACGCCGCAAGCGCTACTATTCCATCAGACGCGGCCGCCGGAGGAAGAGGGTGCTCGAGGAGTGAGATCACCTCCCGTGCTGGTGCACACGATTCTACTGGTAGCCTTGAGATGCCTCCTGAGTAAACGGCTAGAGGCAGACATGCCGGGATTAGAAATGATTGTGTCGCGGCTGAAACAGTTATTGGTTCTTGAGAGGGTGGAGGTGGAAAGGCGGAAGGAAACGGGAACCAAGAAGCTATTTGATAAGTGGCAAACATTCATAGAATCGCAATGTACAGCAGCCGAAATAGCGGAAATCGTTAGGCCCTTCCAGTACACAAAGTGGTATTGTACACAGCTCTTGGCAGGCACTTTAGGGGGATTGCAACTCTGAATCAGCTGAGGGAAAAAGGATGAGTAGAAACTTATTAATGACCTAGGTCGTGTCAGGGTTGGGGGAAGTCATGCTATCGGTCTATCTGAAGATAGACAATTATGGCATGTTCATATGTTTATATGTTTATGTGTTATGTTGAATTTAATTCAAAGTTAATTCCATGACAGTAGAGTGCTGCGCACTCATGATGTAACTGTTACATGAAATGTTTGTAAGAAAATGTGAAAACTGATAATAAAAAGGATATTTAAAAAAAAAATAATTTTTTTTTATTTATTTGTGTTTTTGTGTTGTACTTTTTTCTTTTTTCTTTCTTTTACTTCTCTATGGGTGCTGCCATTTTTTTTCCCCATCTTTGTGTCGATTAACGACACATACAGAGATGGAATACGGCACATACATCCCCATAGAGTATGCGAACGGGAGCCGTTCCATTCACTATAGCGTACGCCATCTGTGTGGGAACGGCGCATGCGCCGCTCCCACACAGTCCAAAAGGAAGGTCTTCGGCAGAGCGACATCCGGCGCCATTTTCATGTGGACCGGAAGCCGCGGCAGGACAGTAAGATGACTACTTCTGGTCGCGGCTTCCGTCCATATGTTCAGAAGCAAGGACTAGGAGCGGAGGGAGCGGCAGCGACGGCAGGAGCAGGTAAGTTATGTTTGTGTATGTGATGTGTGTTTTACGTTCGTGTATGTTCGTGTTATACTGTGTGATTACCACTGTATCTAATCCTCCTACACTGTGCATTCGCTCAAAAAATGGCGGCACACAGTGTAGGAGGTTTGAACATTCAATCCCCTCCTTTCTCCTGGTACTGGCCTGGATAAAGGAGGGGGGATTGTTTGAGGACACTAGAGCGAGTGTGTCTCCAATTTTGCAGCATAAAGCAATGAGGTTGCTTTACCACATGCCAACGCTGCAATTTTGGGAATTGCTCCCTCTAGTGACCAGCACATGGAAATGTTAGAAATTAGAATCTAATTTATAATATTTCCTGACTTGTGAAAAAATTAAAAAAATTAGAACAATGTGTAATCATTTATATACTAACTGTTTAACTAAAAGAAAAATATATATTTTTCTAGCGACACATTCCCTTTAATACTTCAGAATTCATCCGGCTGCTTCCGTCTTCAGTCACATCATCAATAAACACTAGTGACCAGTGGCATAGCTATAGGGGTCGCAGCGGTCGCACTTGACCGGGGCCCAAAGCCAGCAGGGCCCGAGGGCCTGCCTGCACCACTTATGTAAAACAATCATAGTTAATAAGGCTTCTGCACAAGACTGAAGGCCGCGGAATATGAAAGAAATCAGCTGCTTCCACCCAGGAGAGAAGATCCCGCCCAGCACCCAGGACCTCTCCTGAGACATTACCGGTTACATATCTCCCAACCGTCCCGGATCCGGCGGGCAGTCCCGGTTTCTCACCGGGGTCCCGCCGACCCCGGGCGGTCTGAAAAATGTCCTGCTGGGCGCTGCAGCTGTATCAAAACAGCTGATCCCTGCTGACAGGCGCCCTGCATGCCAGACTAAGGCAGGAGTCTTGCGGCGGTGTTCTCACTGGGATCGATGCCGGCACGGGAGTGGACCAGTCCAGTCACCTGACCTGTCAGGTGAATGGACTAGTCCACTCTCGGGCCGGCATCGACACCAGTGAGAACGCCGCTGCAAGACTCCTGCCTTCTTCTGACAGTGAGTGACATCAAACCAGAGCGGAGAGTGGCAGCAGTAGGGCCGGCTACCTCTACCGCTGTTTGCTATGGCGGAATTGTGGCACAAAGTATAAGGGGGTTGTGTGTTGGAGCTATGTACAGGGGGGCTGTGTGTGGCGCTATCTACAGGGGGGCTGTGTTTGGAGCTATATACAGGGGGGCTGTGTGTGGCGCTATCTACAGGGGGGCTGTGTGTGGCGCTATGTACAGGGGGGCTGTGTGTGGTGCTATGTACAGGGGGGCTGTGTGTGGCGCTATCTACAGGGGGGCTGTGTGTGGCGCTATCTACAGGGGGGCTGTGTGTGGAGCTATGTACAGGGAGGCTGTGTCTGGCGCTATCTACAGGGGGCTGTGTCTGGCGCTATCTACAGGGGGCTGTGTCTGGCGCTATGTACAGGGGGGCTGTGTGTGGAGCTATCTACAGGGAGCTGCGTCTGGCGCTATGTACAGTAGGGCTGTGTGTGGAGCTATGTACAGGGGGGCTGTGTGTGGAGCTATCTACAGGGGGGCTGTGTCTGGCACTATGTACAGGGGGGGCTGTGTGTGGAGCTATCTACAGGGGGACTGTGTGTGACGCTATCTACAGGGGGACTGTTTGTGGCGCTATCTACAGGGGGCTGTGTGTGGAGCTATCTACAGGCGGGCTGTGTGTGGATATATCTACAGGAGGGCTGTGTGTGGATATATCTACAGGAGGGCTGTGTGTGGCGCTATCTACAGGGGGGCTGTGTCTGGCGCTATGTACAGGGGGGCTGTGTGTGGAACCATGTACAGGAGTTGTGTGCAGCTATCTACAGGGGGGCTGTGTCTGGCGCTATGTACAGGGGGGCTGTGTGTGGAGCTATCTACAGTGGGGGCTGTGTGTGGAGCTATCTACTGGAGGGCTGTATCTGAAACTATCTACAGGGGGGGGCTGTGTTTGGCGCTATGTACAGAGGGGCTGTGTGTGGATATATCTACAGGAGGGCTGTGTGTGGATATATCTACAGGAGGGCTGTGTGTGGAGCTATCTACAGGGGGGCTGTATGTGGCGCTATCTACAGGGGGGCTTTGTCTGGCGCTATGTACAGGGGGGCTGTGTGTGGAGCTATCTACAGGGGGGCTGTGTGTGGCACTATCTACAGGGGGGCTGTCTGTGGCACTATCTACAGGGGGGGCTGTCTGTGGAGCTATCTACAGGGGGGGGGGGGGGCTCTGGTGGATGATTTTTACATTGACCGGTAGCAGAGTTACACAACTGGAAAAAAAAATCCCCATCATGTAACTCTGCTACCTGTCAATTGAAAAGTCATCAACCACAGGGTCTCCCTCTTAACTTTCATTGTTCTCAGCCTTTTGGTTTGTCCTGCTGCCGCCGTGATGAGCACGTTATACCCAAGATAGGAAAAGTAACATAAAGACGATATAACCGGATCCATAATATCTGTGATATCCAGACAGTCTAGAGATCCGCAGTGACAATGTGCACGCGTTATTTGCAGAAGGATCTGGCCGTGATTTGATGTGTTTATGCGGGATATCGGGCGTGTTTGGGGGGCGTGGCTTAAAATGTCCCTCTTTTCATAATTCAAAAGTTGGGAGATATGCGGTTACCTGCACTGCAGTCCGATCTTCAGCAGGCCTCAGCGATTCACCTGCTCCTTAGAGACTGAAAGGGGATGTGACCATCGCTACAGGACCCCTACAGTAAGTTCTCCCCAATCACTCATGTTTACATGACTACATTTTTTTTACGATTTTGTTGCATTTTGTGCCGCGACTTTCGCAGTCGCAGCAATATCACGCCATTTTACCGTGATTATTTTAACTGTGCTAAGAATGGTGTGGCTTTGCTGCGATTGCAAAAATCACGGCAAAACTGCGCCATTTTTAACGCGATTACAAAAATTGCAGAAAAAATGGCGTGATTGCTGTGATTTTGAAAAACCCAATGACATCCCTAAGCCACTCAGGCTTTAGTCCTGTTCACACTGAGTTTTTTTTGCAGGCAAAAAAACCTGCCTCAAATTTCCTTCAGGAATTTTGGGGCAGATGTTGACCTGGCTGCAAATTCTTGCCGCGATTTTCGCAGCGTTTTTCGCCCGCGGCCTTTAAATGCTGCAGCAAAAAACGCAGCGAAAAACGCTTTCTCTCCGTCCAATTGATTTCAATGGGAGGTTAGAGGCGGAACCGCGGCTAGAAAGAGAATGACACTTTTTTTTTACCGCGAGCGACTAGAAACGGCCGCGGAAAAAAACCTCCTCCTTCTCCCATTGAAATCAATGGGAGGCTGTTTTTTGCAGCTGATTCAGACGCGGTTTCCACATCAAAATCAGCGTAAATAACTGTGTGATCTGGACCTTAATCTTTGGAGGACAATTAGAGCATGTTCAGACAGGGCATATACACTGCATAAAAGCACCCAGCGTATCCACCCGTGTTGGACTCAGGGAATTCCGGCCGAAAAAAACGCACTAAATTGTGATGCAGTTTTTCAGTCGTAATGGCCGCTGCGGAAAACGACGTATTCTTAGGGTATGTGCACACGCTTACTAAAAAAAGGCCTGAAAATACAGAGCTGTTTTCAAGGGAAAACAGCTCCTGATTTTCAGCTGTTTTTTAAACAAACTCGAATTTTCGCTGCTTTTATTACGGCCGTTTTTGGAGCTGTTTTTCTATAGAGTCAATTAAAACGGCTCCAAAAATGGTTCAAGAAGTGACATGCACTTCTTTTTCGCGGGCGTTTTTTTATGCGGCCTTTTTTAAAAACGGCCGCGTAAAAAAACGCCCCGTCGGAACAGAACGATGTTTTTCCCATTGAAATCAATGGGAAGATGTTTAGAGACATTCTGCTTACAATTTCTCTGCCGTTTTTCGGCCGTTTATGGCCCGAAAAACTTCCGAAAATAAGCTGTGTGCACATACCCTTACCCTCTGATGCCCTGCAGCCCGGCCTCCTTGGATGAAGTTTTATCCCATGTGACCGCTGCAGTCTGTGATTGGCTGCAGCAGTCACATTGGATGATACGTCATCCCAGGAGGCCGGCCTTGATTAAGAAGCACAAAATTCTGGGTAAGTATAAGATTTTTATTTCTCAGTTGAGTTTTTTGCGGCTAATCACAGTTTTCCGCCGCAAAAAACTCAACTTCTGCTATTTGTTGCGGATTAACAACATACTCACAGCAAAATACGCTGCCCATGACCCTTGCACTATGTCTGTCAGCATTTACTTGAGTAACTGGGACCTATGCAGTGGCGTAGCTATAGGGGGTCGCAATTGCGATCGAGCCCCGAATCCAGGGGTGCCCGCGGCCCCCCTCATCACATCCATTAAAAGTTACTATACTAACTGGGGCCCATGTAATAAACTACACGGGTCCCTGTTACTACAGTAACTGACAGTATACTTACCCTCCTCGTTCCGGTTCCACATGGTAGGCTTAGATACATGGCCCATATGTGATACTGTTTGATGAGCCACTTTATCTAATCCTTTTTTTGGGGGGGAAACATACTTATTTGGGCTATTGCCCCTGACATTTTAAGACCTTACTGACGTCCCTGGCTGCTAGTGCTGCATTGTTGGGTCACTTGGGAGACCGAGCGATGCAGCTGAAAGCTATGGGCCGTCGGCTATGAGAAGTTGTTTTGGGAGGGCCCCAAGATAGACTTTTGCATCTGGGCCCATGAGCCTTTAGCTACGCCCCTGCTAGTGACCCAGTGCCTTTGGCAGCCATGCATGCCCATGCCATCACACTGCCTCCACCATGTCTTGCAGAGGCTGTGGTGTGCTTTGGATCATGAGCCGTTCCAAGCCTTCTCCATGCTTTCTTCCTCCCATTATTCTGGTACAGGTTGATCTTAGTTTCATCTGTCCTAAGAATGCTGTTCCAGAACTGGACTGGCTTCTTTAGATGTTGTTTGGTAAAGTCTAATCTGGCCTTTCTATTTTTGAGGCTGATTAATGGTTTGCACATTATGGTGAACCCTCTGTATTTGCTCTCATGAAGTCTTCGCTTTATGGTAGACTTAGATACTGATACACCTACTTCCAGGAGAGTGTTCTTCACTTGGGTAGATGTTGTGAAGGAGTTCTTCGATCATCCACCACTGTTGTCTTCCATGGACGTCCAGGCCTCAAGGAGATCACGAGATCACCAGTGCGCTCTTTTTTTTCAAGAATGTACCAAACTGTTGATTTGGCCACTCTTAACATTTGTTCTCTCTCTCTGATGGATTTCTTAATTTTTTTTCACCCTAACGATGGTCTGTTTCGCTTGCATTGAGAGCTCCTTTCGCCTCATGTTGTGGGTTCACAGCAACAGTTTCCAAATACAATTGCCACACCTGGAATCAACTCCAGACCTTTTACCTGCTTAATTGATGATGGATTAACGAGGGAATAGCCCATGCAGCCCATTAAGTAGCTTTTGAGATAATTGTCCAATTACCTTTGGTCCCTTGAAAAAGAGGCAGCTACATATTAAAGAGCTGTAATTCCTAAACCCTTCCTCAAATTAGGATGTGAATACCCTCAAATTAATGCTGAGAGTCTGCACTTTAAGCCCATATGGATTATATAACTGTATATTCAATGTTTTGGTAAACAGCTAAAATACCAAAACTTGTGTCACTGTCCAAATAATTCTGGACATAACTGTATGTCTTGGGGCTTGTGCCCCTGATCTTTTAAGACTCTAGCAACGCCCCTGGCTGCTAGTGCTGCATCGATGGGTCACTTAAAGCTTAACTAAACTTTCAAAAAGCTTCTAACGTGTCATAGTAATATATAAGGTTTTGTTTGGTGGAGATCTAAACACATCGCTAAAACGAAGCGGCAGAAGCATTCGGGTGAGCGCTGATCCTCTTTGTTTCTGACCGGATTTTCTCGGAAAACCGAGCAATTGGTCTACGGGCTCAATAGAAAGTCTATAAACCCGTACACCAATTGCTCGGCTTTCCGAGAAAAGCTGATCAGAAACTAAACAGCTCAGCGCTCACCCGAGCGTTTCTGCCGCTTTGTTTTAGTGATCGGTGGGGGTCTCAGTGCTCGGACCCTCACCGATCAAAACTTCTGGCATATCACTATGACATGTTAGAAGTTTTTTGAGAGTTTAGTTTCCCTTTATGAGACCCAGCAATGCAGCTGAAAGTTACGGTTGAGCTGCAGCCTTTGGCCGTGAAGAGAAGTTGGGGGCCCAAGAAGAACTTTTGTCCATGAGCCGTTAGCTACGCCCCTGTGCATGTCATTGCTGTTACTATATACTGAGGGGGAGATATATGACTATAGTAGAACATCTTGAATGCAGCAGCAGCTAGTTCTAACAGACTACAAGAAGCTGCACCGTGATTGACTCGGATGCTCAGTCACTAGACAGGGACAGTACTGGAAGCGGCTGGTTATAACCTGGGGAGCGGCTCCTTTAAGAGTTAAGAAACTTGAGATTTGTTTGCGCAACAGTCAGTGCAGCGGAGCCGCCAAAGTGTCTAGACTGTCACATGATGGGAGGCAGCCAATAGCGGCGCCCGGTGCTGGGCCCGAGTGTGTGTGTGTGAGAGCTAGAGCACAAAGAGCAGCGAGTGGAGAGAGAGAGAGCGAGCGAGCAGAGAACCGGAGCCTGAGTGACTGTGTGCTGGCGGCGGAGCACCGGATGCGGCGGGGAACTGTACGTGCTCCACGTATCTGAACGTGACTGATAAGCAGAGCTACAGGGTACGGAACAGCAGCCACCAGGACCAGGTAGACCGTGTGTAGTCAGAAGGAGCCGAGCAGCCCTGGAGGACTGGAGGCTGCACACTCCCGGGTGTTATCTGCAGCCCAGCAGCATCCCTGTCAGTGTGGTCCCCAGGCAGGATGCTGCTTGTGCGCTGCCCGGAGCTGCATACTCTGCGCTCAGCTGCGGCCATGTGACAGCTCCGGAGACCTGAGTAAAAAGAAAAAGCGCTTCAGCCTGCAGCCGGGAGATGTGACCCGGGAGCTGCTCTCGGGTTCCAGCTGTTGTGTGTGGAGCCCGTCCTGTACTCCCTCATTCATACCAGACACCGATCTCCTGGCTATTGTAGGATTAAAGTCCCTGCCTGGCACCGGAGAGGAATCCCGCAGCGCACTGTGGAAGGATTGCGGATCAGTGTACCCACACAGCATTGCCCATCCCGGCTGTGCCACCTCCGCGCAGCCGCCACACATGCCGTATCTCCCCCGCTACTCGCCTCGGTCAGCGCTGAGGCTCCAGTAAGACCCGGGCGCATCCCCGCCGGGGGCGTCGCATGTTCAAGTCCAGACGCACCGGGCTGGTTCGGCGCCTGTGGCGGAGCCGGGCGGGCGGTGATGGGGGAGTATCTTGCTGCGGTCTGTCCGAGCCGTCCGGCGGGTCCCCGGAGCTGGGCTCCGCTGCATCAGGCGTATTGAAGCGCTTGAAGGAACAGGCTCTGTGCGCGCTGCTGGAGGCCGTGGAGTCCCGGGGCGCAGCGCCCGGAGCTTGTGTGCTGGTGACCCGGGCCGGGCCTCCTCCTCACCTGCTGCTCTGCAGACTTTTCCGCTGGCCTGAGCTGCAGCATCCTGGGCAATTGAAAGCGCTGAGCGGGTGTCAGGGGGCTGGAGGAACGGACAGTAACAGCATGTGCTGCAACCCCTACCACTATAGCCGCTTATGTGGACCCGGTGAGTACACGGTTTACTTGTCGCATGGTGCGATTAATGTCGCACAGTTTGTTTTTTGTTCTCCATAGATGTTAAATTGGTTTTCCGTAAAGCAAAGTGACCGTGTCTATTCATTATTTCATTTACCATTTTCAAGATCTCTGCTTGCTGTTAATGAATGGGAATATGTTATTATCCATAGACTGAATATCCATACAGGCCTAGCTTCTCACAGCTGAGCGTTTGTTACAGTTGTTACCAGTTTAGGCAATTCTATGAGAGCTAAGTAGCTTGGACTCCACACTGCTATATTTTAGCTACACTAATACATTGTTGCAAGAGGATTTGTGTTACTGATGTATTTAGATAACCACCTAAACTACATATATTGTAACAAACTCTCAGCTATTAAAAGTATTAGGTCTGTATGTTTCTATTCACTGACCGTAGTCATGGATCTAGAAAACTTTTTACATTTCTGTTTTAATTCTTCTAATAGAGATGTCATATGTTAGTGCTGCTCTATATGTCATATTCTGTTTCTGCCATTCATGGGGTAGTAAAGCTCCTGCCATGGCACCAACTGGCAGCACTGCAGTGTGGTGTAACAACCCAGTAGCTGATTTTTGGTGATCTCGACTTTGTATGCCATCAAGTGTCACACCACTCTGTTGTATAGCTGTGGCCTGGACTATTGGATTGCATAAGTCATAGGGCATCAGAAGTCAATGTAGCCTGGGTCTGACTGGTGCATTTGATTTCCATTGACTTCCATAGAGTGTGACATTTGGGCATGTCTTAAATGCGAGCATCACATGCCATCATGTTTCTAGTGCCATCCACTTTAGGTGTTCCTGATGAAGGTCCTTGTCATGCCCATATCCCTGGCTGGATTTCCATGCTTCAGAATGGTTCTTTTCCACTTCTACATTGCTGGGGATTCATTTTGTTCATCATGTGGTGTGTCCTGTACAGCTAAATGATTAGTGGTATATGGAAGTGCCATCACATGAAATTGTACCCTTATGGTACAAGGCCGGTACAGACCTACCCAATGTATCCTAGGACGAGCAGGTATTTTTACCTTCAGCAATGTGAGCAGAAGCAGCTGAGGGTGAATAACCTGTCACCGGACAAAACTCTTTATATAGAGGCATTTATAGGGCAATATTACCCACTGAATGGCCCCCAAACTATGTCGGCGGTCCAACAGGTAACACTTGCTTCTCACTGATTGGCTGAGAAGGATCAATTTACTGGCGCCTTTCCTGTAAAGTTGTGTCTTGGCCTTCTCAGCCAATTGGGTCTATTGAACCTTTTAGCATCTTACTATTGTGTAAATGGCCCTATAAAAAGAGGTCTATCTGGTAACGGATCCCTTCATATTTAACAGACTTGGCCATGAGATGAATGTTTACGATAATGGAGTGGCTTGTAAGGAAAACATTAATAGTCGTCTTGTCTGAGGATTATTCTAGGGCCAGTCTTCAGTCTGTCTACAGTTCTAGTAAGACAAGGTCGTGATTGTTGGGCATGGCCATCTCTAAAGGTCAGTCTGTGCGGAAGTGCCTGTGAAGTGCGCCCACATAAAATCTACATAGGTTCGGAGACTATTTGGTGTATATTTTCTATTGATAAAACAATCTGATAATAATTTGGTATTAAAGTGATAGCGTGACCATTTTCTCTAGAAAGTTATCATAGTTGCAAAAAAGCTTGTTGCATTTTTGTATTGACTCAAAGAAATTGGACTGAAAATGTACGTTATTTTTTTTAGTGGGAGATATTTCCATCTGTTAAAAGCAACAGCACATGCATTTAGATGGAACAAATTATATTAAGAAAAGTATTCTGCAGTCATGTATATGGATAGCTAAAGGTATATTGTCATGTGCCGACCCCGATCCGTGTGCAGCGCAGGCAAAAACCGAGTGCGTATCGAAGTGTTTTTTCTATGCATTTTTTTTTTTGTCTGCACGGTAATTACAGGGAAACGTGTTTTTTTTTAAAGTGTTTTAACCTGTTATTGCTGCGCGTACAAAAAACGTGGACTAAAAATTATCATATCATTCAGTAATAATTCCCTACAACATAAAAGTTTCAGTTTTTTTTTTTCATTTCGGCCATGATCACGAGTTTTGATGCAGGTTTTTGAGCCAAAGCCAGAAGTGGATCAATAGGAAAGAAAGGTATAAATAAAAGACTGATACACCTCCTTTTTATTTGTATCCACTCCTGTGTTTGGCTCAAAAACCTGAGCCAAAAACTGCATCAAAACTGTGTGTGATCCTGGCCTTAAAATACGATTTTAACTTGCCCAGTAATGGAACCAAACAAATATACGTATATTGCCATCTTCAGGTAATAAAAGCAGGGGGCAATAGATAGCGCCTTCAGTGATGTAGATCAATTTCACGTTTCCAGTCATTTTAGGAGTCCCCTCCGCCAGTATGGTGGTGGGATTCCATGCCCAGCAAGTGTGACAGTATTTTTGCACTTGTCCTGGATGTCCTTGATATGACTGGATGTGCAGTTTTATGAAGAATGCCAACTGGATGGAGCCTATTTGTTTTACATAGTTGCTCCATAAATACAATTTTACCAATGTGTATATTCATACAGGGACATGGCTAAGTGGGTGTCTCCTCGATTACTGTGTAACGTTCATCTTTCGATTAGGGACCATTTTTGTACTGTAAAGATTGTGCCATGTCTCTATGCAAATTTGTTGAATGGTCTTATTGGCGTCTATCGTTAGTTAAATGTCTCTCTCTATGAGCTCTCGGCTGATCGTTCCCTTTTTTATTAGACAAAGGAAGGATCTGGTCAATGCAAGTAGATTTTCTAACATATACTTATTTTGCACACAATTTTCTCTTTTTGTGCGTGTGTATATGTCTAGAAGTCCTGGCAGTTACATTGTGCATGACCACGGCCCTCAAATACCGACCTGTATCCATTCTAACTTGCAACGTTGGGCTTCTTTTTGTCATCATGTTAAGGAAACGGCACAGACCTGTTGTAACCTAAAACCTTATAAAGGCAGATTTAGCCCATTTTTTG
Organism: Rhinoderma darwinii; assembly: GCF_050947455.1. NCBI lineage: Eukaryota > Metazoa > Chordata > Amphibia > Anura > Rhinodermatidae > Rhinoderma > Rhinoderma darwinii. The sequence continues at coordinate 329,970,904 of NC_134689.1, forward strand.
CTGACTGTTAGCCGCTTTTCTTGACCTAAAAAAGTGTGACCGATGCCGATCGATCGTAGGGCATGTATTTATGGAAAAAGTCGGATTGGACTTTTATCGGCTGTAATCGACAGTTTTTGGCAATACTTGGAAAGTAATTTTGTGCCTTACAACAGGTGTGCACCCCCTTCGATTGTAGCCCAGCCTAGATTACAGAGCAAGGCAGATCGGTCTGCCAATTGTAGGCAAACATTCACAAAACTACAACTCGTTCAGAAAGTGGTCATCTGAAATCTCTAGGGTATGACCAGCTTTAGGCTAAGTTCACACGTAGTGTAAATACTGTGGAAATTCCATCTATAGAAATTGACATGCTGCAGGTTGAGAATCTGCACCTCAGGTCTGTTTCCGCAGGTTTTTTCTGTTTGTTTTTTTTTTGCAACGCCTGGATGAGATTTGTTCAAATCTTCTTCACTTTGCTGCTACTGTAATACGTCGAGGAATTTCCGCACTAAAATTACTCGGAAATTCAGCAGTATTTATGCTATGTGTTAACTTCCATACACTTAGGCCCCATGCACACGACCGTAAAAATTGTCCGTAATTGTGGTGCGCAATTACGGACCCATTCACTTCTATTGACCACAGACACCACTCCCCGTATATTTGTACGGGGAGTACAATGTACCGCAAATTGTGGAACATGTCCTTTCTTTTGCTTTTTACGGGCCGTGCTCCCATACTTAGTACGGGAGCACGGGCCGAAAATGAGAGTGGCTGTCCACGGCTGCCGGCCGTGCCCGTAAGCACGTTCCGTGATTACAGGCACGGCCGTGTGCATGGGGCCTTACACAAATTATTTTAGCGGGTCAATTGTAGTATGGGTTGTACCACAAACACTTATGTCTAGATATTACTGGTTTTGATGGTTTAAAAAAGTGAAGTAGAGAAGTCCCATATGTTTCGTACCACTTGCGATAGTTTTTGATCAAGTGTGTATGTGCCTTTCTATACTGGTTGGTTACATTCATATTCGTGTCCAAAGGAACATTGATCATAGGGTAACGGAAGAGGACCTGTCGGCTCTCTTCACATGTCTGTTTGGTAAATATTTGTATTCCCCATGAAATTGTGAAGCATTCTTTATTAGAAATCTGCATTGTGCAGTTCCTCTGTTGTTCCTCCTCGAAATGTATGAATAAATTTACAACTGGCTCTTGCCATTTTCCTTGTCAATGAGGCTGCCAGTGTCAGACTGTGTAGGGAGTAGGGACACCCCCAGGGGTTGCACTAATGCCTTTACAGATGTAAAAAAAAAAATCCGCTCCATGCTTCTTTCTACACATGAGACTAAATGCTGAGCTAAAGTGGGAGAGGGTTTGCAGGAGAAGTTCGAGCCAGTAAAAGCATTTTTTATTTTTTTTACTCACAGCCAGTTGCCATTGGATGCGGGTAGACTAGCATCTGATTGGTTGTTTGGAGCGGGCTGCGGGAGTGGCTGATTGTTAATGCCTTCTCACCTCCGGCATTATTTCTCCTGTGCAGCATCCATCCATTAATACGCTGAGAGCATCACAGTGGATTCCGGTATCCGAGTCCCCTGGAGAAGAAATCTGGTAAAGGGGCCGCTTGCCATTTTGCCCTGGGGTCAGGAGGAGGAAGCGTGTTGTAGTGTGTGTGTATATACTGTACCTGGGATATGGATATATTAGGCAGCAAGTGAACAGTCAGATCTTGAAATTGATGTGTTGGAAGCAGGAAAAATGGTCAAGTGTAGAGCTCTGAGCGACTTTGACGTAGATTAAATTGTGATGCGGCAGGTCTTATTGGGTCAAAGCAAAACAATCCAACCACTTTACACTATAGTATAGCTTACCACACTCTTGACGTGTATAGGGAAGAACGGCTTCTTTCTCCTTCAGCCCAACGAACAGTTGTCAATCCTGATATTCCAGACTTGTGTCCTGTGAATTCCCTTCTATTGCCGGATAGAAATTAAAGGACATAGTGCAATGCATCTAAATAATCGTAAGGGTCTAAAATTCGGGCTTATTCTTATTTACAAACAAGTTGATAAAAATTGCATGTAAAAAACCACACTAAGTCCAGGGATCACGAATGCCCAATGTCAAGGTGTTGTGTGTTCCTACTATGCAGTGGTTAGTACATACCAAAAGAGGGCCAAGAAGGGGCAACCGGTGCATGGGTGCTAAAGACACATTGATGAGCATGGGGATTGAAGGCCAGCCTGTCTAAATTCCACAAAAGAGCTACTGTAACACACATTTCTGAAAAAGTTAAAGAGGCTCTGTCACCACATTATAAGCGGCCTATATTGTACATGATGTGATCGGCGCTGTAATGTAGATTACAGCTGTGTTTTTTGTTTAGAAAGACGATCATTTTTGACGGAGTTATGACCTATATTCGCTTTATGATGAGTTTCTCAATGGACAACTGGGTGTGTTTTACTTTTTGACCAAGTGGGTGTTGTACAGAGGAGTGTATGACGCTGACCAATCAGTGACTCATCAGTGATCAATAAGCGTCATACACTTCTCTCCATTCATTTACTTCAGATAGCGATATAGCTATATCACTATGTGCATCCACATACACTAACATTACTGCAGTGTCCTGATAATAAATATACATTACCTCCAGCCAGGACGTGATGTCTATTCAGATTCCTGACCACTTCTGTAGCATCTTTGTGATTTACAGCATAGCGAGATCTTGCTATGAATGACAGGTTACAGCGTAATCTCGCGAGACTACGCATGCTATGCTGTAAATCACAGAGACGCTACAGAAGTGGTCAGGATTCTAAATGCACATGACGTCCTGGCTGGAGGTAATGTATATTAATTGTCAGGACAATTTGTAGCGTTTGTGTGTTTATGTGGCTGCACATAGCGATATAGCAATATCGCTATCTGCAGAGTAAATGAATGGAGAGAAGTGTATGACGCTGATTGGTCACTGATTGGTCAGCGTCATACACTCCTCTGTACAACGCCCACTTGGTCAAAAAGTAAAACACGCCCAGTAGTCCATTGTGAAACTCATTAGCATAAAGCTAATATAGGTTTTAACTCCGTAAAAAATTATCGTCTTTCTAAATAAAAAACACTGCGGTAATCTAAATTACAGCGCCGATCACATCATGTACAAGATAGGCCACTTATAATGTGAGCCTCTTTAATGCTGACTATAATAGAAAAGTGTCAGAACACACAGAGCATCGCAGCTTGCTGTATTTGGGTCTGTGTAGCCACAGACAGTTTATACTGCCTATGCTGACCCCTGTCCACTGCTAACAGAACCTGAGCATCAGAACTGGACTATGGAGCGATGGCAGAAGGTCTTCTAGTTTGATGAATTATGTTTTCTTATACATCCTGTGGATGTCCGTGTGCGTCGCTTACATGGGGGAGAGATCACACGAAGATGTGCTATGGGAAGAAAACAAGATGGTAGAGGCAGTGAGATGCTCTGGGCAATGCTCTGCTGGAAAACCTTGAGTCCTGGCATTCATGTGGACGTTACTGTGGCACGTACCACCTACCTAAACATCGTTGCAGACCAAGTACACCCCTTCATGGTAGAATTATTCCCTAATGGCAGTGCCCTCTTTCAGCAGGATAATGCGCTCCGCCACCATGCAAAAATTGTTCAGGAATGGTTTGATGACTATGACAAAGAGTTCAAGGTGTTTACTTGGCCTCCAAATTCCCCAGATCTCAATCCGATCGAGCATCTGTTGGATGTGCCCGAAAAACAAGTCCGAACCATGGAGGCCTCACCTCACAACTTACATGAATTAAAGAGTATCTGTCACCACATTATAAGTTAGGACCTATATTAGATTTATGCTAATGAGTTTCTTAATGGACAAATGGGCGTGTTTTACTATATGACCAAGTGGGCGTTGTACAGAGGACGGTCTGACGCTGACCAATCAGTGACCAATCAGCGTCATACACTTCTCTCCATTCATTTACACTGCAGATAGTGTTCTTATTACATCACTATGTGCAGCCACATAAACACACAGTAACGTTACTCAAGTGTCCTGACAGTGAATATACATTACCTCCAGCCAGGACATGATGTCTATTCAGAATCCTGACACTTCTGTAGCGTCTGTGTGATATTTACAGCAAGGCAAACGTAATCTCGCGTGATTACGATGTAACCTGTCATTTAAAACGAAATTACGCTTGCCTTGCTGTAAATATCACACAGACGCTACAGAAGTGTCAGGATTCTGAATAGACATCATGTCCTGGCTGGAGGTAATGTATATTCACTGTCCGGACACTTGAGTAACGTTATAGTGTGTGTATGTGGCTGCACATAGCGATATAACTATATCGCTATGTGCTGTGTAAATGAATGGGGGGAAGTGCATGACACTGATTGGTCAGCTTCATACACTCCTCTGTACAACGCCCACTTGGTCATATAGTAAAACACGCTCAGTTGTCCATTGAGAAAATTATTGGCATAAAGCTAATATAGGTCATAACTCAGTCAAAAATGATCATTTTTCTAAATAAAAAAACACTGCTGTAATCTACATTACAGCGCCGATCACATCATGTACAAGATAGGCCACTTATAATGTGGTCACAGAGCCTCTTTAAAGGATCTGCTGCTAACATGTTAGTGGCAGATACCATAAGGACACTTAGAAGTCTTGTGGAGTCCATGCCTCGGAGTCAGAGCTTTTGTGGCGGCACACAATATTAGTCAGGTGGTTTAAATGTTCTGACAGAATGATGTAAATGGTTGTATATACCGATTTTGTTTCTATGGGCAGTAGCGTCACTTTTATCTTGCGCTAGTTTTGAAAACTTTATTAGTTCTAGCAATGTTTCCCTGCACAAATAAATCGTTCTAACATCACATATTTCTATGTACTTCTCCTTCTTGTCAAAAAAATACACTTTAATGACACACTTTAATTTATGTATCAAAGTTCTACATTTTTATAATCTAAGTTTTTTATGAGTGAATTTGTACCATTTCATAAGAGTTGAGAGCAAAACATTTAAGAAAAAAAGTAGTTAAACCAGAGCTGTGTTTCTAGTGTTGCATTCCAGTGTAATATGTGCAGACCCCAGCATGTCCCTCACCCGCCCCCTTCCTGGGCAATAATAGGCTCCAGCATATCGGAGAAGCCGTGCAATGGCAAGAATCATTCTATAATCACATGCAGATCAATGTAACCGCACAGAAAGCAATATAATGATCTGCAGATCAATATGGTTACTTAAAGGCGATCTATCATAAGACGAGTGAAACCTATTTATAGGACTGATAAGTACAATAGCACCCTATGGATTTAGTAAGCAGCAGTGCAAGCCAGAGCTGGGCAAATCCCATGTAGCCAGTGAGTCTGGAAGTTTTCTATTGGTGTCTTTTTCGATTGTTTTGTATTGATGTCTATAAAGTCAGTTTGACTCCTAGAATCCGCTAGTCTACAGGGTTAAGTCCATCCCTGGTATAAACTTGTAATAGATAATAGCGTTCTATTAACCCAAGCTGTGTAGCGTGTGAAGAGGGACATGTGTTATAACTTTATTATTGAATGAAGACAATGGATTAATAATTTCAGTTTAAGCAAAATATGTCTTCGAACCATTGTGTAAGGCATGGCTTCAGATGGCAATGCGAATGCAACAAAAAAATATATGTTTTTGCACACAAGTTTATTTTGTAGCCTGGAGCCCTGCTGCATAGACATAGATTTAAACACAACACTGGCTGCCAGCCTGCAGCTGCCACTATAGAAAGTATGGAAGCTTACTTCATACTGTTATTATTGAGTTCAATGTATAAAGGTGTCCATACAACTTCAATAACTGTCGGCTGAAAGCTTGTTTGGCCAACAGCTATTCCTCCCGACGTACCCATACAAATGCACGCTCTGGGAGAGGGGCATAAGCCGCTTCAGACACCCCTGGCAGCAGCTTATCTCCCTTGAGAACAAAGAATCGGACACGTCGGCCTAAACATCTAATGCACAGTAGATGGTCAGCCGGTTCCGCCAAAATCTGTTAGTCTAGTGTGTATGGTCACTGTATGCGGTAACCTCCTACCCTGTCTCTAGCGGTGGCTGCAGATAGCGCATATTGTTTTCTGTAAATACTTTGGTCAATCAGTCCATAGACTAGTGTAAACCATGCCGCCAGTCAGTTCAGTCTAGTGTAAACCTGCCGCTGATCAGTTCAGTCTAGTGTAAACCATGCCGCCAGTCAGTTCAGTCTAGTGTAAACCATGCCGCCAGTCAGTTCAGTCTAGTGTAAACCTGCCGCCAGTCAGTTCAGTCTAGTGTAAACCTGCCGACGATCAGTTCAGTCTAGTGAATATGCTGCCACTGGTCAGTTCACAGTACAGTGTAAATTCTGCTTCCGGTCACACCACAGTCTACTGTAAATACTGCTGCCGGTCAGTCTACATTCTGGTGTATATGCTTTATTTATTTTATGTAGAATATTGATTTTTAATTTGGTGACCAAAAACTTAGGAGTGATCTTTTTGTTTACCTGGAGTCCTGACATGCCCATTTTGCCAATCAACAGATAACCGCAAAATAATTGGATAATTTCAGTACAACCATCATCCCATGTAAACACAGTCTTCTCTCTATATCAGGCTTGAAGCCAGTCTACGGGTCCTCTTACATGGCGTGGGCCATATAAACGAGCGCCGATCTACAAGACAGCTCGTTGATGGGTTTGCTTTCACAAGGAGCTATGTATGGGGACGAGCGCTTGTTTCTACGATTGCTCGTCCCCATACATTTTTATCATGTTGGCAGCACGTCTTACTGTTTACACAAGGAGATGTGGTGCTGACAACAACGTTCATCAGCTGATGAACGGGCGTTCGGTCGTTCGTTGGCTGATGGCTGCCCTGTTTACACAGGGCAATGATTGGGAACGAGCCTTCTGTGAACACTCGTTTGCCCGATAATTAGCACATGTAAAAGAGCCTTTACAGCACTGCGGCTTTGCCACTGGATAGACCCATTTAGGTGGGTGGGGCTGGCATAGCATGTGCCCCTGTTGGATGCTGGAGGAACAGCAACAAGCCACTTCACCTTATTTCTAATACTAAGTAACTTTTACCAGACTGGAGAAAAGAAATGTGTTTTGCACAACAGTATTTTATACACCATAAGGGTTATTACTCTAGTTTATTTGTATTCGAAGAAAGCTGAAGGCCTTGGAGTTCATAGCTAATATGTAAATAGTGACGTGAAGCTCCGCCGGTCATTCAGATGCAAATTAGACACGTGGGTAAATCAGTCCGTTTTTGGAAATGTCCTAGGGATGTCCTCAGCCAGCAGGAAACCCTGGTGATTTCGTCAGTATTTTATGTATGAAATTGTTGATCTAGGTCTATAATCCATTCCAAGTTATGGCATGTGACTTGACTGTTTAGTAAACTTGAACGTCATCTAAAGTTAAAGGGACACTGAACCTAAAGTCTATCTTTTCTCTATTGATACCTGGAAGCAGCCATTTCAAGCTGTGGACAGGCTGATGTAGCGTTCTTTAGTTGGATTACTGGCGAGGGGAAATGTCTACCTCCATGATCACTACTTTATCTCTTATATCTCAAGTCCCAACATTTATATACATATGTGTGCAGAATATTAGCTGCAGTTTTCCAAGAATACACATTGATGCCTAGCCTTAGGATAAGCCATAAATGTGTGATCTTTGGGGATCTGACCCAAACTGATCAGTCGAATGAAGCCAGATCTGCAGCCCCTTGAATGTTTTTTCATATTGGACCAACACTAATTTTATAATGATGGCCTATCCTAAGGCTAGGCTATCAATGTATATTCCTGGAAAACACCTTGGAGGTGTAGAGGTGATGCGAATAAATGTATTTTAATGGGTATTCCCAACGTAATCATTTATGATCTATCCATGATAAATGCCTGAAATCTCTGAAACCTTAACCTATCTCCAGAATGGGGGTCACCCAACCCCCTGTCACGCCCGGTGAGGCTGTTTCCGAGACTCTCATAGAAATAAATTGAAGGAGCTGCGCACATGTGCGGCCACCCTCCATTCATTCTCCGCCTGGATGCAGTTGCTGACAACTGTCTCACTAGGCAGGGCATGGGTTGAATGACCCCCACCATTCTGCACATAGATGCGGGTCATCATTCAGCCATAACATTAAAACCACCTACAGTTGAAGTAAATAACCTTGATTGTCTTGTTATAATGGCACTTGTCAAGAGGTGGGATATAATAGGCAGCAAGTTAACAGTTCGTTCTTGAATTTGACATGTTGGAAGCCGGAAATATTGGCAAGCGTAAGGATCCGAGCGACTTTGCCAAATTGTGATGAGTAGGCCAGTGCATTTTAAATATGGCAAGTCTTGTAGGATGTTCCCGGCATTCAGTGGTTAGTACCTAAAAGTGGTTCAAGGTAGGACAATTGGTAAATTGGCGACAGGGTCATGGGCGCCCAAGGCTTATTGATGCATGTAGCAAGCCTGTCCGGCAAGATCAGAGAAACTTTTGTAGCACAAATTGCGGAAAAGTTACTCCTGGCTATGATAGAAAAGTGTCAGAACACACAGTGGATTGCAGCTTACTGCATTTGGGACTGCGTAGCTATAGACCAGTCAGAGTGCCCATGCTGAACCCTGTTCAGCACTAAAAGCGCCTACAATGGGGACGTGAGCATCAGTACTGGTCATTGGAGCAGTGGAAGACGGTGGCCTGGTCTGATGAATCACATTTTGTTTTACATCATGCGGATGGCCACGTGCGTGTTCGTCACTTGCCTGGGGAGGAGATGACACCAGGATGTACTATGGAAAGAAGGCAAGCCGGTGGAGGCAGTGTGATGTTCTGCTAGGAAATCTTGGGTCCTGGCATTAATGTGAATATTGCTTTGACACCAAGTACACCCTTTCATGGCAACGTATTCCTTAAAGGCTGTGGCCTCTTTAAGCAAAATTCGCTCTGCCACACTACAAAAAATCTTCAGGAATAGTTTAAGAAACGTGACAAAGCGTTCAAGCTGTTGACTTGTCCTCCAAATTTCCCAGAACTCCATCTGCTCGGGTATCTGTGGGATAAGCTGGAAAAAAGTCTGATCCATGGAGGCCCCACTTTGCAATTTACAGGATTTAAGGGATCTGCTGCCACAGGACACCTTCAGAGGTCTTGTGAAGTCCATGACTGAAAGGATCTGAGCTGTTTTGACTGCGCTAGGAAGACCTACACAATATTAGGCCAGTAGTTTTTTAATGTTCTGGTTGATCGGTATTATACATACACACTGAGATTAAGAAATGACAGGCACTAAGAAGAAGGGTGAAGTATGCTGACCAGCCAATTCACTTCTCTGCCTACTTTTCAAGCGTTCGCTGCATTGGCCGATTGTCGGCCGGTGTAAAAGGCCCTTAAGCTGCATCTTCCCAGCTCTAGCTGGTAGCCTGATACGTTCTAGCATTGAGTATATTAGTGAATTACAGATATTTGTTTGTTGTTCAAGGGGGTTTTACACAGGACGATTATCGGGCAGACGAGCGTTCATATAACGCTCGTTGCCGATAATTGCCCTATGTAAATAGGGGAACGATCAGCAGATGAACGAGCAAACGCTTGATCATCTGCTGGTCGTATCTTTTTAACCGGTTAAGGACTAGGCTGTTTTACAGCTAAATGACCAGAGCAAATTTCACAATTTTGCTATGCGCTTCTTTAGATGACTATAACTCTGTAGGTGAATAAAGTTCATCTTTGAATTTTACACTCTTTTTAAAGGACAGATAGGGCTTTGTTTTAGTGGCATTTGTCAGTATATATCATTTTTATTTTTTTCTCTAAAGTGGGCAAAATTGGAAAAAAATGCAAGAATTTAGCAATTGCGTCAGTTTATGCTAGCATTTTTCACACACAGTATGGACCACGGACAAAATTCATCTCCTTTCACATTCTGCCACTTCTCCCGTGCATGGGGATACCAAATATGTGTGCCTTATTCACTGTGCGGGCATGTGCCAGGGCTTGGCATAAAAGGAGGCTTTTCGGCCTTTTTGGTCCAGGAATTTTGCATTTGATTTTATAGCCGCATACTGTTTTCTGGGGGGCGTAATGCTGCTGAAACATTAGAAACACCCCATAAATGACTTCATTCACACAAGTAGACCCCACAAGGTTTCCTTCAAGGGGTTTATCATATTTTTAGACAGTCCAGTTTTCTTCTGAAAGTTTCTTGAATAAGATGGAACAAAATAAAATCAGCAATTTTTTAGCAATTGCGTCAGTTTATACCAGCATTTTTCACACACGGCATAGACCACGGCCAAAATTCATCTCCTTTCACATTCTGCCACTTCTCCTGAGCATGGGGATACCAAATATGTGTATCTTATTTATCACATAGAGAAGTAGGAGGGCGGACGATAGAAGAAGCTTATTTCACAAATCGCTTTTTTTCAAAGCTGGTTTTACAAAACTTAACAGAGTTTCTATAACACTTCCAAAATATCTGCTCTTGAAGCAGAAATCCCAAAATATTAATCTAGGAGTATAATGGGAATTTTTTTTTTTTGCAGATGAACTTTAGAAAATATGCAAACATTACATCCACCCCCCCCCCCCCATTCCCTCCCTCACCCTTGGAGTAAAATCAGGGGAAAAATAAAAAAGTAATGTAGGGTAAATAGATTTTCAACGAATTAACTAAAATCTAATAATGCAGAACAGTGTGGTATTTTTTTAAAACATGGCTCAATGCACAGGCCTGGTTGCGAGGTACATGAGGGACAGAAATATCGGGAATCTTTGCGGTGCCCGTCTTTTCTGCAGACGCGGCACTTTTTCTGGGGGTTGCTTCTGGTTGGTGTTGGGGGACTCCGACTGATGAAGTGTCTTTCAGTCAGTCGCGTGACATCCTCAGACTGGGGGCATTCTCGGGTGTCCTGAACATCAAATATGAGGCCTTCAATAATTTTCTCCTGGAAATCCAGGTATGTGTCTCTGCCTCTGTTTTTTTTGTAGAGCACAAATGAGTTGTGGATGGCCACCTGTAACAAATAAATGGCCACTTTTTTGTACCAGGTTTTTGTTTTTCGCTTTACTAAATAGGGCTGTAAAACCTGGTCGCTTAAATCCACCCCCCCCCCCATGTACTTGTTATATTCGGACACGCTCACTGGTTTGTGCTTGTCCGATGTTGCCCCTCTTTCCCTCACTGCCACTGTTCCTGCGGTATGAATCGTGCTTAGCACATACACGTCTTTGCGATCCCTGAACTTGACCGCCAGCAATTCTTCAGATGTATAAGCACAGGAGTCCCCCTTTACCATGCGCTTCCCCACTAATTGCTGTGGAAAACCAATTCGGTTTTTGCGCATGGTACCACATGCCCCAGTCCTAGCAGCATGCAAATGCCTAAACAGGGGCACACTGGAATAAAAATTATCACAGTACAGGTGGTACCCCTTGTGAAGCAGAGGCTGCATTATCTCCCACACGATCTTACTGCTGGTGGAAAGATCAGGGGGGGGCATCCAGGAACATTTATTGTGCGGTCCCGCCCTTCATAAATCCTGAAGGCGGTGGTATATCCTGACTCGCTTTCACACAATTTGTAGAGCTTAACGCCATATCTTGCCCTTTTGGAAGGTAGATATTGGCGAAAGCCAAGTCTTCCATGAAAGTTGAGGGGGGATTCGTCCACACTTACATACTGCTCAGGGGTGTAGAGTTGCAGAAATAAATTATTCAGGGAATTTATCAGTGGTCTAATTTTGAACAACCGATCCCGGTTTGCATCGGTACTTGGGGGGGCCTGTGCGTTGTTTGTTGAAGTGGAGGAACCTCATTGTCTCATTACGAGACCTGGGCATTACTGCAGAATATACTGGGGTGGCTTGGGCGGGTCTTGTTGACCAGTAAGACCTAATGGAGGGCTTTTTGACAATACCCATATTTAGGGTGAGCCCCCAAAAATGTTTAATTCCTGCAAATTGGTGGGCGTCCAATCTCTGGCATGGGTGGATGAAGGTTTCTGCCTTATATATTGAGTGGCATATAAATTTGTTTCGTGGACAATCAGATTTAGGATGTCGTCCGTTATAAATAAATGGAAGTAATCCGTTTGGACAAAATTTGTATTGTCCACGGTTATGCCAGGAATGGCAGTAAATCCGTGGATTCTAGGCCCAAAAGATGGGGCAGGTGCCCATACAAGAGCCTGGACTGGAGGGACCAGGCTGTCCCGTGCTACAGCGTTACTTGGCCCTGCGCTTTCATGTTCTGCAGTTTCAACTGCATCAGGGACAACGTCCCCTGAAGATGAATCTGAAGTGACGCTATCATCGTCACTGCCCAAAACAGGTTCCATCTCGGACGCCATCTCTGATGCGGTCTCCGACTCCGACCACAGCATGGCGTATGCCTCCTCGGCGCTAAACAACTTCCTCGCCATAACGTCACTAACACTAACTAAACAAATTATTTTTTTTATTTTATAAAACACACAAACTAACTGGTATATACAGTGAAGGAAATAAGTATTTGATCCCTTGCTGATTTTGTAAGTTTGCCCACTGTCAAAGACATGAACAGTCTAGAATTTTTAGGCTAGGTTAATTTTACCAGTGAGAGATAGATTATATATATAAAAAAAATCACATAGTCAAAATTATATATATTTATTTGCATTGTGCACAGAGAAATAAGTATTTGATCCCCTACCAACCATTAAGAGTTCAGCCTCCTCCAGACCAGTTAGGGTATGTTCACACGGCAGCGTCCGTAACGGCTGAAATTACGGGGATGTTCTCAGGAGGAAACATCCCCGTAATTTCAGCCGTAACGGCATGTGCAGGCACTTGAACGCTGTGTAAATTACGGACGTAATTGGCGCTGCTTTTCATTGGAGTCAATGAATAACTGCTCCAATTACGCCCCAAGAAGTGACAGGTCACTACTTTGACGCGGGCGTCTATTTACGCGCCTTCATTTGACAGCGGCGCGTAAATATACGTCTCGTGTGAACAGACAAACGTCAGCCCATTGCTTTCAATGGGCAGATGTTTGTCAACGCTATTGAGGCGAATTTTTCGGGTGTAATTCGGGGCAAAAACGCCCGAATTACGTCCGTAATTAGTGTGTGTGAACATACCCTTACACGCTCCAAATCAACTTGGTGCCTGCATTAAAGACAGCTGTCTTAAATGGTCACCTGTATAAAAGACTCCTGTCCACAGACTCAATTAATCAGTCTGACTCTAACCTCTACAACATGGGCAAGACCAAAGAGCTTTCTAAGGATGTCAGGGACAAGATCATAGACCTGCACAAGGCTGGAATGGGCTACAAAACCATAAGTAAGACGCTGGGTGAGAAGGAGACAACTGTTGGTGCAATAGTAAGAAAATGGAAGACATACAAAATGACTGTCAATCGACATCGATCTGGGGCTCCATGCAAAATCTCACCTCGTGGGGTATCCTTGATCCTGAGGAAGGTGAGAGCTCAGCCAAAAACTACACGGGGGGAACTTGTTAATGATCTCAAGGCAGCTGGGACCACAGTCACCAAGAAAACCATTGGTAACACATTACGCCGTAATGGATTAAAATCCTGCAGTGCCCGCAAGGTCCCCCTGCTCAAGAAGGCACATGTACAGGCCCATCTGAAGTTTGCAAATGAACATCTGGATGATTCTGAGAGTGATTGGGAGAAGGTGCTGTGGTCAGATGAGACTAAAATTGAGCTCTTTGGCATTAACTCAACTCGCCGTGTTTGGAGGAAGAGAAATGCTGCCTATGACCCAAAGAACACCGTCCCCACTGTCAAGCATGGAGGTGGAAACATTATGTTTTACATAGTTACATCGTTTGTACGGTTGAAAAAAGACACATGTCCATCAAGTTCAACCAAGGGATGGGAAAGGGGAAGTAAAAAATTTCTACACATAGGAGCTAATATTTTTTTGTTCTAGGAAATTATCTAAGCCTTTTTTAAAGCCATCTACTGTCCCTCCTGTGACCAGCTCCTGCGGTAGGCTATTCCATAGATTCACAGTTCTCACAGTAAAGAAGGCTTGTCGCCTCTGCAGGTTGAACCTTTTTTTCTCCAGACGGAGGGCATTCTCCCTTGTTTTTTGAGGGGGTTTTACATGGAACAGGATTTCACCATATTTTTTGTATGTGCCATTCATATATTTATATAAGTTAATCATGACCCCCCCCCTTAGTCGTCTTTCTTTCAAGGCTAAATAGGTTTAGTTCTTTTAATCTTTCCTCATAACTTAGATTCTCCATGCCCCTTATTAGCTTCGTTGCTCTTCTTTGTATTTTTTTCCAACTCCAGAGCATCCTTTCTATGAACTGGAGCCCAGAACTGAACTGCATATTCTAGATGAGGCCTCACTAATGCTTTGTAAAGTGGTAATATTACATCCCTGTCCCGTGAGTCCATGCCTCTTTTGATACACGACAATATTTTGCTGGCCTTTGAAGCAGCTGATTGACACTGCATGCTGTTATTTAGTTTATTATTTACAAGTACACCCAGATCCTTCTCAACAAGTGACTCCCCCAGTGTAGCTCCCCCTAGGACATATGATGCATGCAGGTTGTTCGTACCCAGGTGCATAACTTTACATTTATCTACATTAAATTTAATTTGCCAAGTGGACGCCCAAACACTTAGTTTGTTTAAATCTGCCTGCAATTCACAAACATCTTCCATAGTCTGAACTATATTACATAGCTTTGGGGGTGTTTCTCTGCTAAGGGCACTGGACTACTTCACCGCATCAATGGGAGAATGGATGGAGCCATGTACCGTCAAATCCTGAGTGACAACCTCCTTCCCTCCACCCGGACATTAAAAATGGCTCGTGGCTGGGTCTTCCAGCACGACAATGACCCGAAACATACAGCCAAGGCAACAAAGGAGTGGCTCAAAAAGAAGCACATTAAGGTCATGGAATGGCCTAGCCAGTCTCCAGACCTTAATCCCATCAAAAACTTATGGAGGGAGCTGAAGATCCGAGTTGCCAAGCGACAGCCTCGAAATCTTAATGATCTGCAAAGAGGAGTGGTCCAAAATTCCATCTAACATGTGTGCAAACTTCATCAACTACAAAAAACGTCTGACTGCTGTGCTTGCCAACAAGGGTTTTGCCACCAAGTATTAAGTCTTGTTTGCCAAAGGGATCAAATACTTATTTCTCTGTGCATAATGAAAATAAATCTATATAATTTTGACAATGTGATTTTCAGTTTTTTTTTAAAATATAATCTATCTCTCACTGGTAAAATTAACCTAGCCTAAAAATTCTAGACTGTTCATGTCTTTGACAGTGGGCAAACTTACAAAATCAGCAAGGGATCAAATACTTATTTCCTTCACTGTATATCTACAGTACTGCTAACAAAAAAATAAACCGCTATTGCTATATATATTATATATATGTGGATATATATATAATTATATACTCCCTACCTGCCTATTCTAATAGAATAAAAGAAAGAAAGGTAGATAGATAGAAAAAAAGATAGATGGATAGATAGATTGTATAGATAGATAGAAATCTATCTATACAGAGAATGTTTTAGAGTGTAACTGTATTTTTTTTCACTGTAATCTTCTGGCAGCAATTCTCTCGAGTCTCTTCTTCTCCTCAAACTGAAACAATGTTTGAGGAGAAGAAAAGAGGCAGGAGATTTACTGCCAGAAAAGTCAAAATAAAACAAATGTGGTCGCTGTGATAGGTTTTCACAGCGATCACATGTTCAGGGACCATCAGATTGGTCCCTGATACTCTGCCCAGTGCCCAGAGCTGTTGGTAACAGCGTGGGCACAGGGCTGTGTGCACGCGATCGCGTGCACACTGTTTTATACGTACAAATGCATGTGATCGCTGTGATTGGTTGTCACAGCGATCACATGTTCAGGGGCCAAAAGATTGGCCCCTGACATTCTGCTCAGTGCCCATGGCTGTGTGCACGCGATCGTGCGTGCACTAGTCTCTGAAGTGCCGCCGCAATTAGTCTATATGGCGGACTTCAGAGACCATGACCGCTGGCCGTATAAATACAGCCAGCGGTCGGGAACCTGTTAAAAAAGTTAAAGATTATCGTTGTCTGCATCACATCGTCCTGTGCAAACAGGGAGACGCGCTGCCAACATGATGATAATGGATGGGGACGAGCGATCGGAGTAACGACCGCTCCTCCCCATCCATAGCTCCATGTGACAATTTCTGCAGCAATTCTGTTGAAATTTGCAGGCTTTCCGCTACGGCAAATACTCAACATTTCCTGCGGTTTTTATGGCAGAAAATGGTGCGTGTTTTGCGGCGTTTTTTACGCAAGGAGATGGTGATATCCCCTCTGAAAAATGCAGCAATTCTGTCCACTTGCAGGAATTAACATGCTGCGGTCTGAAAATTACGCACCGCAGGTCCGCTTTAGGTCTGAGTTTTTATGCAGCGTGTGGATGAGATTTGTTAAATGTCACCCACTTTGCTGCTACTGTATTCTGCTGCGCATTTTCCATCCGCAATTCCGGATGGAAAAAACGCAGCAATTCCGAGCACTAAATGCCGTAATGTTTACAATGTTCCTCTTTGTAGTGTGATGATTCAGCTGACCTGTATTGCACAGCATAGAGTTGGCTGCTGTAGAGAAGTAAGCAGGTTTGTGAGTTACAACTCTCCGCATCAACATGGGAATATGACGTTTAATCCAAGTTTCTTTTTAGGTCCTAAATAAAGTTAACTTTTATAGCAGCCTGATTTAAGAAAATAAACACAGATTTGAAATTTTTCTGTGGAGAGTTGGTTTGGAATATTTATGTAAGTGTGGTGGCACATGGGGACATTCTCTGCTAATTATTTTTTCAGCTAAGCAAATGTTTCTTTAGCTTTTTAATCACTGGTCATTAATAGTGTTTAGGTCGCTTTGTTTGTATGTTGTTGTTTTTTTTGGTTTTTCGTGCCTTTGAGTTCAGCTTAAAAATAAAATGGTGAAAGCACAAGATAGGGAATCTGAATGCTATGGAGAATGTCTTCGATTTATTACAACCATTACAACACTGAGCCGCTGAGGGGTTTATCCTTCTCTTCTGTTCTTGGCTTTATCCATTCTTATTTTATCGCTTCTTATTCTCTTCCACTCTGGGCTCAAGATTCTATGGATGTGGGTGGGCAAGAGGTGGCTATTTTGTTTTTTATAGAATTTTGTTTTTCTACCGGAACTGCTATATCAAACAAACCTAATAATGGAAGACATGTCACAATCGGAACTTAGGTCTAGTTAGACCCATTTTTTAGCTGACCGCTATCTCTCCTGTCTCCCTCATAAGCATGCCTTCTCAATTTGGGTCAACCTGAATGTCTATTTTATTGAAGATAAGCTACTGCCAGGCGCCTTTGGCAGTGTTTTATCTCCCAGGGGAACAAAGGATCAGGCAGGTTTGAGTTCATTGATCCTTCTTTCCCCTGAGGGTGGACTGTAAGGTTGCTCCCAAACACATCAGCTAGCCTTGCACATTAGTTTAAAGGGAAATTCCCGTCTTAAGGCCCTTTTACACGCGCAAAGGGGCGTTCACAGAATGCTCGTTCCCGATCATTGCCATGTGTAAACAGGGCAACGATCAGCCAATGAATAAGCAAACGCTCGTTCGACTAATTGTATCGTTTATGCAGCTGAAACTATTATAGTTGTCGGCAGGACATCTCTCTGTGTAAACAGAGCTGTGCTGCTGACATGATAGAAATGGATCGCTCGTCCCCATACTTGAGATGCACGATGCATCGAAACTTCGATACTGTTTCGAAACCGTGCACCCTCAAACGGTTCGATACCGTTATTTCATGTATTTCGATACTAAGTTGTGCAGCCGCACAGCTCAGTATAGTAACACATGAATGTATGAGAGCGGGGCTGTGGCTGTGTGATACAGTCATTGCTCTGCTCCTGAGTCCTGACAAGTGTGCGGCGTCAGGATGATGTGATGCGGCCAGCGCTGCACTATTGAGCGGTAGCACTGAAGACCGAACATGGCGGGCGCACTGCAAAACACTCAAATGGTCTGTCTTTAGTGCCTGAACCGTCGCTCTTTAGTGCAGCGCAGGCCGCATCACCTCATGCTGACTGCGTGCGCACTTATTGTCAGGAGCAGGGCAATGGCAGTATTAGAGCCACAGCCCCGCTGTAACGGCGGAGATCAGAGAAATCCCTAATCTCCGCCGTTATTCCCCTGAATGCTGCGATCAAAGCTGACTGCAGCATTCAAGGGGAAAATGAGAAGGGGGATGCCCCTTGGATCGCATCACAGGAAATCCCTGTGACGCGATTGAGGGACATACCATATATGGGCAGACAGCTCAGGGTCCATTGAAGGACCCCAGGGCTGTCTTACCATATTTCCTGTTGTTAGGGCATACTTAGGTACGTCCTAACAACAACTGCCTGTGTACTATCCGTACACAGGCAAATGTACTGGTGTGTGTGTATGTATGTATGTATGTATGTGTGTGTGTGTATATATATATATATATATATACCAGTACGTTCAAGTTTAATAAAGTAAAAACATAAAGTAACGTTAAATGGAAAAAAATACACATACACCTTTTTTACAATAAACATAAAAATAAGGCTCAATACATAAAAATACACATTCGGTATTGGCGCGGCCGTAATAACCTGCACAACAATTTTTTTTGCATCATTTATGATGTGTACGCTGTAACAAAATTAAATAAAAACTGCTTTCTATCACTTATTGTGGGGCACGAGGTGTTATGAATTTAACCTCCATGTGCCTCACATTAATAGTAATTAACCCCATCATGTACCTAACACATTATGACTGAGAAACATGATGGGGTTAATTACTATTAATGTGAGGCACATTCAAAATTCATCATCACACCTCGCGCCTCACATCAGAAAATGGAAGAACTTATTTTTTTATTATTACTGTTGGCAAACTATCTTTTTTGTATCAAAATCGCAAGTATCGAAGTCCAAATTCTGGTATGACAACCCTACCCCATACTAGCTCCTTGTGAAAGGAGAAAATGCGTGCCAATCAGCGAGCAGTCTCGTTAGTTGGCGCTCGTTTATACGGCCCATGTCGGGCCATGTAAGAGGGCACTTAGACATTGCCATTTGTGCTATGCCGTACCTGTAACTCCCATTCACTTCTATGGGAGTTACAGAAACCGCTGTGTCTGGAATTCCTGCACTGATTCTTCGCTTGGATGTGGCAACCAGCGCCTCGCCTCGCCTCACATGAGACCTGCCACCATCAAGCAAGATGAAAATACCCCTTTAATGACTTCCATAAAAAGGCGTGTTGGTAGTCATTAAAGGGTTTAAACACAATAATTTGTAATAAAGTTGTTTTCCGATTTACCAAAACGCCAATATATTTTACGAGAGGTTTGACTTTTTTTTTTTCACGAACCGTGGCAATATTTAAGGAAAATGGCACGGTTTTACAGCAAAAAAACAAAAACCCTGACACTTTTGCTGCGTCATGTTAGGCTTCGTTCACATCTGCATTGAGGTCCCGTTCTGACGTTCCGTCTGAGGTTTCGGGTCCGGTGCACAACAGACACAAACGTAAACCACGGGCATCGGATCCGTCACCATTGAAATCAATGGTGATGGAAACGGAAAGCTCTGGTTTTCATTGGTGTCAGTTTGTGTCTGCTCAGGGTCCCGTTCTGACGGAAACCTCAGACGGAACGTCAGAACAGGACCCCAACGCAGATGTGAACGAAGCCTTACCCAATCTAAGTATTAACATAACTTTATTACACAGTTTTTTGCTCTGGTTTAGATGCGGTCTTTATTGCTATTCACAGCGATTAACTAATTTTTGCACAATAATCTCTATCATTCTTCAGAAATGTGCAGAACAGTTTCTAGCCTGTTGCCAAATTTGTGTTTCTGCAGCACTCAGAGGTGTGCAGATGGTGGTAATATGGAAGATAATATGAAGGTAATATGGAAGATAGTAGTAATTCAGGGAGTTTCTTTTTTTGTTTTATTATTTCATTATTTTTTTCCCTTTTTTTGTTGTGTTTTTTTTTTTTTTAATGACTACTAAGATCAGAAGTGGTTTGCACCTCTGTGACCCGAACCGGTTGCCATGGTTTTATGAATTTCTTTATTTTAAGAAATGTGCTAGATCTGAATGACGTAGCTGAGAATCTGATAAGAGATCCTAAAATGCAGGATTGTACAAGTACGTAATGTATTGTCCTCTGTGCATTCTGAGACTGTAACCATGTTCCCTGGAATCTACCTAGAACAAAGTTGTCATGTTTTATTGGAATGCAGCACACTATGCCCTAAAGCATAAACATACTGAAAATTTGGTGAAGTTTTCTATGCAATCAAAAATGTAAAGGTGTCCACACATGTCCATGTTTTACTGATAGTAAGCCATGTGTCTGACCTTTAGTACCAGGGGTCGTGCTCCTCTACACTGCTCCCCCTTCCTCTTAAGGGTATGTTCACACGCCCTATTTACGGACGTAATTCAGGCGTTTTACGCCTCAAATTATGGCCGAAAAAACTGCTCCAAACCATCTGCCCATTGAATTCAATGGGTCTTACGGTGTTCTGTGCAGATGGGCTTTTTTTTACGTGCCGCTGTCAAAAGACGGCACGTAAAAAGACGCCCGCCTCAAGAAAGTGCATGTCACTTCTTGGGACGTAATTGGAGCCGTTTTTCATTGACTCCAATGAAAACCAGCTCCAATTACGTCCGTAAAAAACGCCGCGAAAAACGCGTGCACTTGTCAAATTGTCTGAAATTCAGGAGCTGTTTTCTCCTGAAAACAGCTCCGTAATTTCAGACGTAATTGGCATTGCCGTCCATACCCTTATACTCCTCTGAGTTGTCATATCAGGCTGTATATGATCCACTGAATTGCAACTGTACTCACCTGAGATCAATATCTACTTGAGGAGAATTTGTATAAATGGCTGTCAGAGCACGGTGTCCTATCCCATCTATACATGCAACTTATAGGTTTTTCATAGAATGCAAAGTGGCAAAAAAAATAAAAATGAACGTGGCCCCTGTTGACACAAGAAGGGGTTACTGAATTCCTTATCTTAGCAGGGCTCCCTTCACATTCCCTGCCTGGGGCCACTAGTGTAATTACACATAGAAACAGGTCTTTAGTGGGAAACATCACAGGCCTGTCATGAGTAAACAGTATGATAACCCTTTTATGCTTGACACTTTCCAGGCATGCGGGGACACATAGTACTTTTATGGTTTTGGCTTGTAGCCCTCCCCTCCCCCTCTCCATTTTTAAGAACTACTTGTCCAGCTACTACCACAAGGCTTTGATCCTGTCCTTATATAAATGATGCCAACAGGTCAGACCTTTAACACTTGGTGGGCATACCCATTGCACAATCATGACTTTTTGTAATGTACAGGACCTACACCAGGACTCCCCTTATCCTTCACTTTTTATGTTACACAATACGAAAGTACAAAAAAAAATTATGCCTTTATTAGCTAACCATGAAAATTAAAGAGGCAAGATTTTATACGCCCGTCCGATGTACTGGAAAGCTTGAACTTGTAGGTTTGTGTTTTGCCCAGCATAACCCTATCTTCTGCTATGCCACAGTAAAATGCGGGCTACGCGATTTTGAGATAGAGCTATTTTCTGCTAAGGCTTGTCATTGTCTGATCACTTGGCCAGTAGTTGAAGGCTTATTCATGTTTGCCATGATTTCACAAAAATCATGGCGTTTTGTCTCAATTTTGCAGGAATTGTAGAAATAAATCGCGATCTGACCTCACTGTGTGAATAAGCCCTACCATATCTAGAAGTAGTCTTGGCTATATAGCACACACGTCTTGGTTCTGTGCGTGGATTACATCCAGCGCTCATTCTGCTTCTTTTATGAGCTGCATGGAAAGTTCCATGTAATTCCTAGGGGCCTGGGATTCGGCAATTATATCAATGTGAATGTGCCTTGTGGTGGTTCCTGGGGTTTATGCAGCATTTTTAAGTCTCCGGCAGACACAATAGAAACATTTTATTTTTCAGAATTCCAGCGTTCCTTTCAAACGCAATTATTTGTATGTTTCTTTAGAGGCCCACAAATGCCTTTTGTCTGCTTAACCCCATCAGTTGTGTATTTCCAATTCTCGAAGTAGAACGCTCATGTAACAAACATTGCTCTGGAATTTTATGTGAGTTCTGTGATGTTGTCCAGTAAAAGGCATTACCCCCTGTAAACTGCTGATGAAGTGTGAGCTGGCAGGGGGAGGGTAGACATTCAGTGTTATGAAGAATCAGAGCGTACAGAATGCTTGTTTCTTTTCCAGGGGGATCTTTGGGTCCTGAGAGCGGCATTTGTTGAATAGCAGGAGACCAACGATGCGTGTGGGGATCAGACACTGGCATGGGGAGTATGCTGGCTCCCATCTTATGAAAGTGGGCAGGAGAAGGGGCATGCTGTCTGTTTCACTATTTGTTTAATAACACATCAAGCTATCTGATGATCACTCTTTCAGCTGCTGATCCTTTTTTCCTTTATCCAATGACTATAGCTGTTATAAAAGTAGGTCTTTGAGAGAAGATGGAAATGATGTGAATCGCACTCCTCCTATATCATACTTTCCAACTGTAGGGCAGGCACGTGCACATTGAGCAGCACATGTTTTCGAGTGCCCTCCTAATAGCGCCAGCCACTTTCAGTACCCTGGTAACACTGCCAGCCATACATTATAAGTACATATGCCTCTTCCATGCTCGCAGGTAACTACTGCCTTTGACAGAGATCCGCTTAGGGAGAAGAACTTTATGGGCACCATGAGCAGCTACTAAGATTTTCCACGAGTTTTCCACGGCAAAAACAGCTGATTGCAAAAGCAAGCCGAACTCGCTCCTAAGTCACGGAGATACGAGATGCATATTTCAAAGCTTAAGCAAATATCTACAAAATTAATAGGCTGCAGCATGTTTTATTTGGCCTCATGCACGCGACCGTAAGGCTGTGTTCACACGACCTATTTTCAGGCGTAAACAAGGCGTATTATGCCTCGATTTACGCCTGAAAATAGGGCTACAATACGTCGGAAAACATCTGCCCATTCATTTGAATGGGTTTGCCGACGTATTGTGCAGACGACCTGTAATTTATGCGTCGTTGTTTGACAGCTGTCAAACGATGACGCGTAAATTGACTGCTTCGGCAAAGAAGTGCAGGGCACTTCTTTGCAACGTAATTTGAGCTGTTCTTCATTGAAGTTAATGAAGAGCAGCTCAAGATTTACGAGCGTCAGATTGTCATTTCAGCTGTAAAAGCCAGCTAGCGTGTGCACATACCCTAAGGGTTTTTACTGTCTGCAAATACGGATCCGACGAATACACATCCATAGCCGTCCGAAATCGCGGAACCGCCTGCCCATAGACTTCTATGGGTGAGTCCGTGCCGCAACTGCGGACAAGAATAGGACATGTTCTATATTTTGCAAATCATTTCTACAGCACGGACACACATCCGTAAATATATGGAAAGGTGTTCGTGGCCTATAGCAATGAACGGATAAACAATTTCACCCGTAATTACAGATCCATAATTATGGGTGAAAACTATGGTCGTTTGCTTGGGGTCTAAGCCTGCATTTTGCTTTATTCATTTTAAGCCCAAAGCTTTCAGGGCCTGTTGCAGAGAAGCATCCACAGAATGTTTCTGTAAGGCCCCGTGCACACGACTATAGATTTTGTCCGTAATTACAGACCCATTAATTTCTATTGACCACGGACACCTTCCCGTATATTTGCAGGAAGGCGTCCGGGCCGTTAGAAAGCCTCGCAAAAGATAGGACATGTCCTATCTTTTGCCTTTTTACGGACCGTGCTCCCATACTTTATATGGGAGCACAGGGCAAAAATGTGGTTGGCTGTTCGTGGCCCCCAGCAGCCGGCAGTGCCTATAATCACGTGTGTTCTACTTTTAGGCCCTAGGCAATATGGACTCGTAAGTAATCTGTGTCTACTGTATGGTGCCTCCATGAGGCACTGTATTCTTCGAAATACAGCGTGTGATGGTGTATGCCACATTTTTTTTTCTCACTGATTCACACTCTCTGAGGGGAAAAACCTCTTTGTGAGGCACAGTATGGGCACATAGCAGACAGATCTATACCGCCCAGATGTGTAATACAGTATTGTGTGTGAGTTCTTAGAGTGTTTTTAGCGATCAGGCATCATAGTTGGTCATTATGGAATTAGCAGCTTAACATCATGGGGCAGCTATAGGTTGCTCAGCTGGCCTTATGAGAAAAATTAACATTTACAGAGCCATCACATATGCGAGAAGGGATGTATAGAAATAGCAGCACATCCGCAAAGTTTGTTAAAAAGCGTAGATGGGTGCACGGCAGTCAATAGGTTTAGGTCCAATAACCTCCATAAACATAAAGAAGAGTAGGCCGCAGCACTCCAAAGTAAAGTAGAATTGTGAGTTTATTCACCCCACAGCATGAACGCTACATTTCAACCCCAAAGGGTCTATGTCAAGCAATGAATGACTGCAACGTGGCAAGTATATATAGTCAGAAGCTAGATGACATCACTTCCTTCATTTACAAAAATACATATTACATAGTAAGTGATTAATTACATGTAGACAAACATTGATACAATAGTGCTAGTCTATAAAATCAGGTAAGGGCAAGTTCACACTTGTATAATCCGTTACTCTGATCTGTTTTTAGATCAGAATAAGGATAAAAACGGATCCTTTAAAAATCCCATTGAAATTGATGAGATTTTTAATTGCATCCATTTTAGTCCTCTTTTCTTATGACCGAGCTAAAAGTGTAAAGTACAGGACTTTTAAACTGTGTTAAAAAAAACGGATGTCTAACGGATGGCTTATTTTTTTTATCATTGGTGTCCATGTAAAACCCGATCCAAACTAATTGTAATCAGTTTGCATCCCTTATTTTGATTTCATAGGGATTTTTAACTGATCCATTTTTATCCTTATTCTGATCTAAATATTTATCACATCGAAGGCTTCGTTCACATGTGCGTCGTGGTTCCGTTCAGGGGTTCCATCTGACCTTTCAGTCAGGGGAACCCATGAACGGTAACCATAGCTCTCTGTTTGCATTACCATCGATTTCAATGCTAATGCATCGGTTGCAAATGGTTTGTTACCGTTCTGTAAGGTTTCCGTTGTTTTGACTGAATCAATAGCGTAGTCGACTGCGCTATTGATTCCGTCAAAACAAATCAATGGTAATGCAAACGGAAAGCTATGACTTCCATTTGTTTCAGTTTGGTTTCTGTTCATGGGTTCCCCTGACAGAATGGTCCGACGGAACCCATGAACGGAACCCCGACGCAGATGTAAACCAAGCCTAACGGATTATACAACGCAAGTGTGAACTTGGCCTAAGACGTACCTAAGTATTTATATTTATTAATAAACGGGCAAAGTAGACTCAGGACAACTGCAACCCTTATTGATAAGAACATGTTAATCCATCTTGACGGTGCAATTATTGATGCAGACATCAAGCATTGGGGGGCTTCTAGGCTCTGTCTGTAGGAACATTGGCCACCTAGTTGTTGAATGCAGACATCAAGCATTGGGGGGCTCTAGGCTCTGTCTGTAGGAACATCGGCCACTTAGTTGTTGAATGCAGACATCAAGCATTGGGGGGCTCTAGGCTCTGTCTGTAGGAACATCGGCCACTTAGTTGTTGAATGCAGACATCAAGCATTGGGGGGCTCTAGGCTCTGTCTGTAGGAACATCGACCACCTAGTTGTTGAATGCAGACATCAAGCATTGGGGGGCTCTAGGATCTGTCTGTAGGAACATCGGCCACTTAGTTGTTGAATGCAGACATCAAGCATTGGGGGGCTCTAGGCTCTGTCTGTAGGAACATCGGCCACCTAGTTGTTGAATGCAGACATCAAGCATTGGGGGGCTCTAGGCTCTGTCTGTAGGAACATCGGCCACCTAGTTGTTGAATGCAGACAGTGAGATAAAGCTATTCTTTCCTGTAATGGTTTTGAGGTCGAGTCCTCTCTAATGGGGAGTAGAGGAGTCCAGGAATCGGAGTTTGAAGTTTGTTATTTAGTCTGGCGTGCTTTCTCTTTGAAATCAGATCACTCTCAGCGCTGCTTTCCTGAGGAGGTCCCTCTGCTGTTGAGGAGTAGGAGTGGTGATAATACAGAGTTTGCTTTTTTGCTGGCGCCAGAATGACTGTTTATCTGGAGATCTCGCCAATTACAGCTGCTTTCTTAAAGCTGCAGTCACCACTACCCCCTTCCCTCCCCGTCTGCTCTCATTCAGCCACTCTGTCCTAGGAAATGGCATCTCCTCTCTTTCAGAAAAAACTCCTACACTGTAATGAGCTGGACCAGACAGAGCGAACCCTACCCCCAACCTCCTCACTTTTTTTCTCCCTTTCTTTCATTCCGTCTCTTGTGCTGTGCGCTTATACCTACTATAGTCCAGTCCCTGACCTCCGCGTTGTCGGTTTTTTTCCCCAAGTCCTTTTGTAAAGCCTTTATTTTGCTAGTTTCTGCCAAAAAAAGGTTAAGATGGAAAAGGTGTCATTAGAGAAGCACTCCGGGAAATGTTTTGCCTTTTTGTCCGTTTGCAATGGACACCCGGTTCATAGATTTTTAGCTAATTTTCTTGCCAATAGCTTTCCTTTTCAATGATCAATTTCCGTTTTGTTTCTTATAGTTGTTACGTGATTCATTATTTATTTATTTCTATTACTTATATATCGCCAACATATTCCACAGCGCTGTACAGAAGTTGTCTTCGCTCACTCTCTCCTCAGTGGGGCTCACAATCTAAATACCCTATCTGTATATTAGGGAGGAAACCGGAGTACCTGGACACACGTAAACATGGGGAAAACATAGAAACTCATAGTGACCGCAATACTGACTCTCCAAATCATACAGCGTCTTCAGTGTGGACCAGAAGGCAGTCTCTCTATGCAAGCCTGTGAAATACACACTGAGAATTAAAGTGGTTGTCCAGGCTGGGGGTTGTTTTTTTTTTTATACTGATCTAACTACAGGATAGGTCATCAGTATTTATCGATGGGGGTCCGACACCTGGACCCCGCACTGATCAGCTTTTGAGTGTGGGGTCTGGATGTCGGACACCACCAATCATATACTGATGACCTATCCTGTGATTATGTCATCAGTATAAAAAACAGCCCCCAGCTTGGACAACCCCTGCAAACTACATACCGGATTGCCATTGGGCTTCTTTCACACTACCGTTCGTATACGTTAGGATAACGGAAAGCAACGGTTCCATTAGAATTACCACTGATTTCATTGGTAATTCTTTTGTTTCGCTAGCTTTCCGTTCTTTTTTTCATGGAAGCAAAAGTTCTGCAGATTGCACTTTCACTTCCGTCAAAAAGGAAACCTAGTGAACGGAGACTAACGGAAAGCAACTGAAACAAAAGAATTACCAATGAAATCAATGGTAATTCTAACGGAACTGTTGCTTTCTGTTTAATTCTTCGACCCTCTCTTCCTCTGATGGAAGAGAGGTAAACATATGCTAACGCTAGTGTGATCTTGGCCTTACAAACGAGCCAAAAGATAAAAATAACTTTTTTAAGTGCTTTTTTAGGGCTAGATCACACAGAGTATTTTGGCGCTGTTTTTGACACTGAAACCACGATGGAAACGGCGCCAAAAAAACGCCCGAAATCGACTCCCATTGATTTAAATGGGATGCGTTCTTTTCAGCTCGCGGGAAGAAACCCTCCGCCTCCCATTAAAATCAATGTAAGGCAATTTCGAGCATTTTTTGGAGGAATTTTGGGGCAGGTTTTTTCGCCTGCAAAATACTCCATGTGAACTAGGCCTTAAAAAGCAAATGTAATTTGTTTAAAGAATACATATCCTACAACTGCTGCCAAATTGTGACAAATGTGCAATGGTATAGTCATGTGCGTTGTTACATTGTGGCTGTATTGGCTCATTGACCTAAGTGTGTGTGTGTGTGTGTGTGTGTGTGTGTGTGTGTGTGTGTGTGTGTGTGTGTGTGTGTGTGTGTGTGTGTGTGTGTGTGTGAGTGAACCTTGACATTTGAGTTGAACTGTGAGATCATTCTAAGCATGGCCAAATCAATCATGGTCACTAGAGTCAGGCCTCCTGCACACGGCCGTAGGTGTGTGCACGGTCCGTGATCACGGACGAGCTGCAGAGTGTCATCTGCGGACTGTGCACATACATTTCAATGAGCCTGGACCGTATAATGACGTCCTATTTTTTTTTTGGAAACCACATTCGTGTGCATTGGCCCGTAGGAAAGCATTGTGTTCTATATTATCCACAATTGTGTATATATAGTACACGGCTACAAAACTACGGTCGTTTGCATGACGCTCTAAGTTTTAAGATAAAATGATCTGGGTCATTGGACCAAGTGGCGATATCACTGCACAGTGTTTTCATGCAGCGAAGACTGTTGGTGGCCACTTTTAGACCACTGGTAGCTGCTGAATAAATTGTCTTCTGAAAATCGCCCCATAATTTCTATTTGCTGATAAATTTATAATGAATTACAACATTTTTGTTGCGCTTCAAATTTTTTTTTCTCCTATGTTTGATTTGCAATTGACATTTTACTTTTTTTTTTTGCAGAATCTCCTCCACCTCCATACTCTCGTCTGTCTCCAAAATTCGAGCAAAAACCTCTAGGTGAGTGCACACAATTGTAATTGTGGTTCTTTTATATAGTCGCCTTAGGTCTTCAGTTTTGTATGTGGCATTTTTAGGATATTACATTTTTGCAGAAAGGTGGCTGCTTGTTGAGGGTAACCACTGTGACTACGTTTTCATTAGGCAGAAGACAAGGGCTTTATAAAATTGATATAATTTACAGAATGTTGGACTTTTTCAATTGTATGAGTGTGGAAATGATTGCCATTGTTTGAAAGTCCATGCTGTAGTAAGTTAGAAAATATAGGCCTATGTGTTCACTGTTTTTCCTGTCATACTGTTAGTCCGGGCACCTATGTAACATGTGTATATAAATTTTCTCTCGTGATTTATGTCACAGAAAATAATATTCAGTGCAGACCTTTGTGTAAATCATCGCTATCTTCTGTAACTATATGTTAAAGGGATTGTCCAGGTTAGAAAACCTGTTTTCATGTACCCTCTGAGGGAATTCTGAGTTAATAGATGTAGTCCTTAGTTCAGGATCTCTCTCTCTCTGTGTCGCGCTCTCTCTCTGTGTCGCGCGCTCTCTCTCTGTGTCGCGCGCTCTCTCTCTGTGTCGCGCGCTCTCTCTCTGTGTCGCGCGCTCTCTCTCTGTCGCGCGCTCTCTCTCTGTGTCGCGCGCTCTCTCTCTGTGTCGCGCGCTCTCTCTCTGTGTCGCGCGCTCTCTCTCTGTGTCGCGCGCTCTCTCTCTGTGTCGCGCGCTCTCTCTCTGTGTCGCGCGCTCTCTCTCTGTGTCGCGCGCTCTCTCTCTGTGTCGCGCGCTCTCTCTCTGTGTCGCGCGCTCTCTCTCTGTGTCGCGCTCTCTCTCTCTCTGTGTCGCGCTCTCTCTCTCTCTGTGTCGCGCTCTCTCTCTCTCTGTGTCGCGCTCTCTCTCTCTCTGTGTCGCGCTCTCTCTCTCTCTCTCTCTGTGTCGCGCTCTCTCTCTCTCTCTCTCTGTGTCGCGCTCTCTCTCTCTCTCTGTGTCGCGCTCTCTCTCTCTCTCTCTCTGTGTCGCGCTCTCTCTCTCTCTCTCTCTCTCTGTGTCGCGCTCTCTCTCTCTCTCTCTCTCTGTGTCGCGCTCTCTCTCTCTCTCTCTCTGTGTCGCGCTCTCTCTCTCTCTCTCTCTGTGTCGCGCTCTCTCTCTCTCTCTCTCTCTCTGTGTCGCGCTCTCTCTCTCTCTCTCTGTGTCGCGCTCTCTCTCTCTCTCTGTGTCGCGCTCTCTCTCTCTGTGTCGCGCTCTCTCTCTCTCTCTGTGTCGCGCTCTCTCTCTCTCTCTGTGTCGCGCTCTCTCTCTCTGTGTCGCTCTGTCAGTCTGTCCCTCTTTGTGTGTGTGTGTCTGTCTCTCGGTAAGATGACGACTTCCGGCCGCAGCTTCCGGCCGAAGATGCAAGGAATAGGAGCGGAGGCGGCAGCGGCGGCAGGAGCAGGTAATTTATGTATGTGATGTGTGTATTATGTTCGTGTGATACTGTCTGCTGAGCCCTGCATCTAATCCTCCTACACTGT
Organism: Rhinoderma darwinii; assembly: GCF_050947455.1. Taxonomy (NCBI): domain Eukaryota; kingdom Metazoa; phylum Chordata; class Amphibia; order Anura; family Rhinodermatidae; genus Rhinoderma; species Rhinoderma darwinii. Next base: position 330,001,166 of record NC_134689.1, read on the forward strand.
GCAGTCGCTCAGAAAATGGCGGCACACCGTGTAGGAGGTTTGAAGATTCAAACCCCTCCTTCTCCTGGCACTAGCCAGAATAAGGGAGGGGGGATTGTGTGAGGACACTAGAGCGAGTATGTCTACCCCAAATTTGCAGTATAAAGCAATGAGGTTGCTTTACCACATTGACCATACTGCAATTTTGGGAACTGCTCCCTCTAGTGACCAGCACATGTAAATGTTATAAATTAGAATCTCATTTATAATATTTCCTGACTTGTGAAAAAATGAAAACAATGTGTATTCACTTAAATAATAATTGTTTAACTACAAAAAATATTTTTCTAGCGACACATTCCCTTTAAATAACAATGTGTAACAAATCTCAATGGTCTGTGTTAAAAAGTGGTTAAAGGGAATGTGTTAGCAAAAAATGTATTTATTTTTTTTAGTTAAACAATTAGTGTGTAGGTGATTTTTTCAAGAGGCAGGAAATATTATAAATTAGATTCTAATTTATAATATTTCCTAGCACTGGTCACTAGATGGAGCAATTCCCAAAATTGCAGCATTGCATGTGGTAAAGCAACCACATTGCTTTATGCTGAAAAATTGGAAAAAAATCCCTCGCTCTAGTGAGCTCTCAGAATCCCCCCCTCCTTTATCCTGGCTAGTGCTAGTAGGTTTACATACACTAGTAAACACACACTGAAACACGAACATACATAGAAATCACTTACCTGCTCCTGCCGCCGCCGCTCCCTCCGGTCCGTCCGCTCCGTCTGCTGCCGCTGCTCCAAGTGCACAAGTCCGGAAGCCGCGACCGGAAGTAGTAATCTTACTGTCCGGCCGCGACTTCAGGTCTACAGGAAAATGGCGCCGGACGGCGCTCAGTTCAACTTGGACTGTGTGGGAGCGGCGCATGCGCCGTTCCCACACAGATGGCGTACACCATAGTGGATGGAACGGGCCCCGTTCGCATTCACTATGGGACTGTAAGCTGCCGTATTCCATGGCTGTATGTGTCGTTAATCGACACATACAGAAATGTAGTAAAAAATGGCAGCCCCCATAGGGAAGAAAAAGTGTAAAAATAAAAAAAAAGTAAAACACAAACACACAAATAAATATAAAAGTTTTTAATAAAAGACTAAAATCAAACTGATGTTAAAAATTTTTTTTTCGTGACACTGTTCCTTTAAGATAAAGTTCTGGACTGTTTTCTTGAAGTAAATAAGAAATATAGGGAAACTAAAAAACTAGTGCAAATGCAAAGAGGAGGAGTTGCCATAAAATCCATGTTTTTCATCGTGCATTAGGAAACGGTACAGGAAACTGATTTTTGTTTTTTGCATTAGTGTTTAAAAATCTTTCCCAATGGCTGATACCAGATCCTCTTTTAAAGGGGAATTGTTTTAATATGGAAATTTCTTCACCTTGTGAAGTAGAAGATACGTTGGATAAATGTCAGCCAGTTCCACCGACAAACTATTGTGGATGGGGGTAGCCCAACTGTCCCCTCGTAGAGAAGCATTACCAGTGGTGTCTGGCAGCAGCTTATCCTCTTTTCCATAAATGCACTCTCGGTTGCTTTAAGGCTGTGTTCACCTCACCGTTACCCTGCCGTTGAGAGTTTCCGTCAGGTAATCCCTCAACAGAAAGGCAAACTAAAACCTCAGCTTCCGTTTTACTCACAATTTATCAATGGTGACGGAAATGTTGCTAAAGGTTTCCGTTTGTCACCGTTGTGACAGGGTTCTGTAGTTTTGACGGAACCAATAGCGCAGTCAACTGTTCTATTGATTCCTGTCCAAACAACGGAACCCGTTCACAACGGTGACAAACAGAAACCATTAGCAACGTTTCTGTCACCATTGGGATCAATGGTGAGTGAAACGGAAGCTGAGGTTTTAAGCCTCGTGCACACTTACATCACCGTTTTCACGGCCGCTTTTGACGGGTCCGTGAACCCATTTTAGCGGCCGTGTGATTTCAGTGTGCACTCCGTGTTTCCGTTTTCGTGCGCCGAGCATGGTACTGTCCAGGGTGCTGAAAGAGTTAATGGGCTGCACTGATCGGCGGTAACTCTTTCAGCACCCTCGACAGTACCATGCTCGGCACGAGGAAAATACAATTTTAATGTAATAAAAAAAATCACAGGCTGCAGCGGCCTCTGCAGCCAATCACAGGCTGCCGCGTCACAAAAGAAGGTCGGACTGGAGGAAGAAGAGGGACTCGTCACCAAGACAACGACCGGGTACGTATAAAATGCTTTTTATTTTTAATCAGCAGCCTCTTTTCTCTATCAGTTATTGATAGAGACAAGTGGCTGCCGATTAGTGTAATATTTTTCTAATGTTTTTCTGCTCGCCCGGCGGTTGCTAGGCAACGGCTCCGTCACACACGGATGGCACACGGATGCCTTCCGTGTGCCTTCAGTTTTTTGGACGGCCCCATTGACTTGCATGGGCCTCACGGTCACGGAATCCCGGACCAAAGTAGGACATGCTCTACTTTGGATCGGAACGGAGCAACGGACCGTCAAAAAAACTGTAGTGTGCATGGCTCCATTGAAATGAATGGGTTCAGGGTGCTATCAGTGACAAAAACGGATAGCACCCTGAAGGAAAAAAACGGAAGTGTGCACGAGGCCTAAGTTTGCCTTTGTGTTGAGAGGTTGACCCGACGGAAACCTCTGATGGAACACCTCAATGGAAGGGCAATGGTGATTGTGAACAGTCCCTAATTGTGCACGTTTATGGTGGAGATTGTGTTCTGCTGACCGTTATCTTATGTGTATGGCTAGCATAAAGGGGGTTTTACACTGGCAGACGAGCGTTCATATAACGCTCGTTGCCGATTAATTGTCCTGTGTAAACAGGGGAATGATCAACAGATGAACGAGCAAACGCTTAATCATCTGCTGGTTGTATCGTTTTTTTAAAAAAAGTAAAAGATTATCTTTGTCGGCAGCACATCTCCCTGTGTAAACAGGGAGACGCGCTGCCGACATGATAAAAATGGATGGGGACGAGCGATCGGAGGAACGACCTTAAGTGTTAAAAGGAAATTCGTTTTTACAAACTTAGTTTTGATTTAGTGAGTAATGCAAATTACTCTTATTGACTAATGGCATGTCAATGGGAGGTAATTTTTCCTTTTTGAGAAGAGCTTAGTTGTATAACATTCCCAGGAAGCATAGCCAGAAAGTCCCTATATTTATTTAGTCAGTGTTCTATTGAGGTTGTCCATCTTAAAATTGCTGATCAGAGCATTTGTACCTTGTGCTGAAAAGGCCCAACGGATCGAAATAGAGCTGTCTACTGGTGACTTTTGTCGACTAATACATGTTGAGTGATGTATTGACTAACGGAGAAGCCATAACTGGCATTTTGTTTTCACTTTTGGAGAATAGAGTATTTGCACAGATATCATTGTTTTGGAAATTGACCGATGTTTACTCAGTAGTCTAGGGATGCCTAATAATGGATGTTTTTCAGATTGCTGTTGGCATACCCTACCAACAATGTAATATCTACAGAAGGCGGTTAAAAATCCGTGGGTATAGAATATGGGGAGCCATTACACAAGTTAAGCCTTATTCACACGACAGGGTACCGACCGAGCCCGAGTGTCGGCGGATGAAATCAGCCGTTTTTCCCGGCTGGTTTGCATTCGTTTTGCATCCGTTCCGGGCCGGGCATATCTGGACAGTGACATCAGGGGCAACTCCTGAAGGGGAATCCCCATGTGGCTGGTGATTCCACTTCAGCAAAAGCCCCTGTCGTCTGTGTCCATTTATGGACACTGAACGTTACTGGCTTTGCCTGGTGTGGAATCCCCGGTCACAGAGTATTCGGGGATTCCGCTTCAGGAGATTCCACTGATGTCACTGTCCAGATATGGACAGAGACATCAAGCGCTCTGTCCAGGAGCGGAATCCCCGAACACACGGGTATTCTGCTCCTTCAGGGAGCTAAAGTGGGGCTAGCACATAGCAGAGCAGGGAGATACCTCCCTGCTCTGCTATAGGGGCATCGCTACAGCAGTAGCAGCCGCAGCAGCTGCTAGCGGCGCCATCGGCCATGGGAGGGGAAGGGAGCCAGCGCAGTGCTCCCTTCCACCTGCTGTACACCCGGGCCCTGCCACACAGTGTAGAAACTTCCCTCCAGCATACAGCCATTCATCCGAATGGCATAAACTCCTCCTCCTCACATGTACTCTGCGCTGTGAGGAGCGAGAGAGAGCGGCGGTAGACACGGCCGTCACTCGTGACACGAGCCGGGCGGCCGGGTGAACGGCCGAAAATAGGGCATGTCCTTTTTATTGACGGCCGGTTTTCCCGGCCCGTCAAAAAATCGGTCGTGTGAATAGCCCCTTTTAGGGGTCTATTGTTCCTACTGCAGCCGGGTGACAGCCGTTTTATGAGCGGCAGTCACCCGGCCGGGAAACCCTGTCGTGTGAATAAGGGCTTAGATTCCTGCAGCCTATTAAAGTGTCTTCCCTGTACCAGAAAAGTCTGGGAATAGGTAATCACCCGCCTCCATAGGCATTAATGGGGGGCGGTAAGTGCCGGGTAGCAGTTACTAGCTTATTAATAATTACTATTGTACTTCTCTTTCAAAACCCCTTAACGAAATATGACGTATTGAATAGAATACCGTATATGTACTTCATGGTGATCGCATGGGCACAGAAGTTGTATCCATGTGAACAACAGCAAGAGCCTGCTTTTGATTGACTGCTGGGCTCCTGCTGTAGTGGCCGGGATTAGAGAAACCAGATTCCAGCTGTTTGACCCCTTTTAGATGCTGCGGTAAATAGCGAGTGAGGAGGCTCCCTCTGTCAGCCCATCCACACGATGTATTGATGGGACTTTGTGATATGCAAATAGCTAGAGAAAGTGGCGCTTTAGTGCCGGTTGATCGTGTAGATAAGTCTGGGGTAATCTCCAAGTTGCTAACAAAGCCCCCCAGGTATGCCATCAATATCGGTCTGTAAAGGTCCTCTTAAGCGGTCTAATATGGGCCGTGAAAATGAGTGCTGATCAATGAGAGGTAGCTCATTGATTGATTGGTGCTCGTTTGATCCTTTCAAAAGGAGCATTGATTAGTAATGTATGGGGACGAGCAATAATTATTACGAACACTTATTCCTATACATTTCTATCATGGTCGGCAGAACGTCTCCCTGTTTACACAGGGAGATGGGCTGCCGACAATGAAAAATACTAATTTAACAAAAGCTAATCAATAAATTATATGTGCCCTCACACAGCTAGTTGCCAGAAAAAAAAAGTTGAGAAAGATGAAAAAAAATTTAACAAAATCTCGGTCCTTAAAGGGAATGTGTCGCTAGAATTATTTTTTTTTTTTTTTAGTTAAACAATTAGTATATAAGTAATATTCTTTTATTTTTTTTCACAAGTCAGGAAATATTATAAATTAGATTCTAATTTATAACATTTCCATGTGCTGGCCACTAGAGGGAGCAGTTCCCAAAATTGCAGCATGGTCACTGTGGTAAAGCAACCTCATTTATTTATGCTTCAAATTTGGGGTGGACACACTCTCCTCTAGTGTCCTCACACACTCCCCCCTCCCTTCTTCTGGCTAGTGTCAGGAGAAGGAGGGGTTTGAATGTCTTCAAACCTCCTACACTGTGTCCCGCCATTTTCTAAACAAATGCACAGTGGTAGGAGGATTAGATACAGGGCTCAGCAGACCGTATCACACGAACATAATACGCACATCATACACAAACATAAATTACCTCCTCCTGCCGCCGCCTCCGCTGGTCTAACAAAGTTCTTGCCGCCTACGCTCCTTCGTTGAACATATGGCTGGAAGCTGTCATCTTACTGTCCGGCAGCGGCTTCCGGTCCACATGAAAATGGCGCCGGATTTCGCTCTCGCACGAGCTTCGTTTTGGTCTGTGTGGGAGAGGCGCATGCGGCGTTCCCACACAGACGGCGTACGCTTCTGAGAATGGAACAACTCCCGTTCGCATTTTCTATGGGGTTGTATGTGCCGTATAGCATCTCTGTATGTGTTGTTAATCGACACATACAGAGATGAAAAAAATGTCAGCCCCCAATGGAGAAGTAAAAGTATGAATACAGTAAAAAGTAAAACATGAGAACACAAATAAATACAATTTTTGTTAATATTATATTAAAAGCAATATAATAAAAAATAAAAAAATCATGACACCTTCCCTTTAAAGGGTTAAAGGAGCACTACAGTCAAACAATATACACAGGGTTCTACGTAGTACAGGGCCTCAGAGGGCAGTGCACGACACAGGAAGGCAAGAATTACGACAGAGAATCCCTGCGTCACGTGCCAACCCCTCAAGCTCCCTGTTCCTTTTAGCATGTTTACTGAAGGTGACAACTTGGTTCTTCTATTAGAAATGTAATTCGTTTCTTTATTCGGCATCACAGATAAAAGTATTACAAGCCATTTTAACAAGCTGAGCTGTTCTATCTAGAATTGGTTTTATAGAAGACAGAACATCTAAGGTAGGACTCTCTTATTAGGTGATGTGAGGTGTCCACTTCATAAACTCTCTTTTTGAATATGTAAAGAAGACAACTCTGAGTTGACCGTCACCATTTTTAGCATCCTTTGAGTGTTTGCCCGCTGTGATTCAATTTCTAGGCATGAACATGTGTTAACTCTCTTTTCTCGGGGCATTATGGATTAAGCACTACTAAGGTAGCATTTTTAACGGCCGTCACATGGATTAATTTATCCAAAACAACCGTTGGAAACTGATCCATTGAGCTGAGTTCTATGGGGGCCGTCGAGCCATGAAAACAGCCAAAAATATAACCTGTTTTATTTTTTGACGGCCAGTATTCCCAGGCAATTTAAAAAAACGGCCGTGCAAATACGGTTTGTGAATATTGCCTTAGGCAGCTTCTACTGGTATACTTGTAAGCAGATAGTCCAGCTTGAAAGAGAAGTGTAAAGCGCTCCGTATTCCAAAACCAGGAGTACACCTGTTTGGAGAATACAGTGTACACAACAATACCAGGTTGTGGAACAGAAATGTGCCGGAATATTTGTTGCCTGTTCTGATGGGCCTTGATGCATTTAGAGTTTAGGATAAATGTCATTCTTTCTAATGCTACTTGAGTAATAACTACATTAGTGAATCTGCCCGGATGCATCCCAATCTAAGTGATCTTTCCTTTCATTGTGTTGCAGATTTCACTACTACCATGTAGAAATCTCTTCATCGTAGAGTTTTAGTTGACCTCTTGCTACTGGAGGAAACGTTATCTAGAATTATAATCTAAACTGTGCTCCCAAATTAATTAAGCGGAATTCTTTTCCTAAACAGACCTGTGAGAGTTCTCTCTTTACTCTCTTTAGCAAACCTCTAATGTTCTATTGTAAACTTTGTCCATTTGACAAATGTCCAACCTCCCAAAATGCCGTATTTACTCCCTATGTAAATATTATTTCCGTTATTTCACTAAACTAATTGGCTGTCTCCATTAGTCAAACAAATCAGCCAGAGGAAGGATAGCTGTCGGACATATAGTACCATGGGCAGTGTGAAGGTGTACTCCTCTGCTGGGGGGGGGGGGGGGATGGAGCTTAAAGAGGCTCCGTCACCAGATTCTGAAATCCCTATCTCCTATTGCATGTGATCGGCGCTGCAATGTAGATAACAGTAACGTTTCTTTTTTTTAAAAACTTTCATTTTTGGCAAAGTTATGAGCTATTTTATATGTATGCAAATGACGTTTGAAATGGACAACTGGACGTTTTTTTTTCGTTATGGACAACTGGGCGTGTACTGTGTTTTTAACTGGGCGTGTTTACGTGTATGATGCTGACCAATCAGTGACCAGTCGGCATCATACACTCATCTCCATTTATTTACACAGCAGCGATGTGCAGCCACATAAACAGAGATTAACGTTAATCAAGTGTCCTGATAATGAATACACATGAAATCCAGCCTGGACGTCATGTGTATTCAGAATCCTGACACTTCTGAATCTTTTCTTTGAGATTTCTAGCAAGGGAAACGAAATCTCGTTTACCTCCGTAATCTCGCGAGATTTCGTTTCCCTTGCTAGAAATCTCACAGAAAAGATTCAGAAGTATCAGGATTCTGAATACACATGACGTCCAGGCTGGATTTCATGTGTATTCATTATCAGGACACTTGATTAACGTTAATCTCTGTTTATGTGGCTGCACATCGCTGCTGTGTAAATAAATGGAGATGAGTGTATGATGCCGACTGGTCACTGATGGGTCAGCATCATACACGTAAACACGCCAAGTTAAAAACACAGTACACGCCCAGTTGTCCATAACGGAAAAAAAAAACGCCCAGTTGTCCATTTCAAACCTCATTTGCATATATATATAAAATAGCTCATAACTTGGCCAAAAATTAACGTGTTTTTTTTTTTAAAAACACGTTACCTACATTGCAGCGCCGATCACATGCAATAGGAGATAGGGATTTCAGAATCTGGTGACAGAGCCTCTTTAAAGTAGACCTGTCCCCTAATTACTCGCCATGAAAACACTTTAAAGCTAATTCTAGTACATTATTAGTTTAACTTTATTATCCCTGGAAATGTTTTAACATTATGTACAGACCGAATTTCATAGTGCTATTATTCAATTTTAATCATTTATCATTTATACTTTTTAGTTTTACATTTTTACTGTTTATATAGTCCCAACATATTCTGCAGTGTCATACAGATATTGTCACCATTCAGATCGGTCTCTGTCCCCTGTGGTACAAAAATACAGGGAGAATGTACAAACTCCATGAATTACTCACTTCCAATAAATCCTAGTAATTTACCATTTAATGCATGTGTACAGACATCAGTTTATCCTACATATGCAATGATAAGACAAGTAATAAGCAAATAGATAATTATATTACAATTTGTTAGTGCCTGTTCACTTCGGCATTCGGTTTCCGTTGATGAGTACAATTCGACCCTTCCATCGGATGAACCGATGAATGGAAAGCCAAACGGAAACCATAGCCTCCACTTGCATTACCATTGATTTCAATGGTAATGCTTCCATTGCAGTTGGCTGCTGTCTGTTTCCGTTCCGTAAGGTTTCCATTCTTTTCACGGAAACAATAGCGTATTCTACTTTAGTGCCCATCAGCCCTCTTTACTGCCCTATCCTTTAGTTCTTCATAAAAAAAATATAAAAAAAAAAAAAAAAAAATACAAAAAAAGTTTTAGTAATTTAGTAGTAATTTTGTGTGCTACTTTTGCACGTCAGTTTCCTTGCCAATACTGTTCAGGAATTTAGTTTTGCACGTCAGGGTTAGTGCAGTGTTATTACACACCCATAATGTCTCGTCTATTTAGCGTGGAGGAGGCATATGCCATTTTATGTTCAGATACAGATACAGAAAGCGCCAGTGAGGGTGGATCTGAGTTTGTGTTATCCTCCTCCAGTGATGATGAGGAACCCCCTCAGAAACGAAGCAGGGCTAGTGATCCGAATGAGCCCAGCACAAGTGACCCCAGCACCAGTGACCCCATATGGCTACCGCCTACCTCTTACACACCTGAAATTCCTGCGTTTACCTCTGCCCCTGGCATAAAAATAAATCCAACTGACTTTCAGGAAATAGATTTTTTTAAATGTTTTTTTTCGGATACTTTAGTTGACCTAATGGTTGTGCAAACAAATTTATATGCACAACAATTCTTAGGCAAAAATCCGACATCCCATTATGCCAGAACCCAAGCTTGGCACCCAACCAATGCAAATGAAATTGCAACCTTCTGGGGGCTCTTGCTCCACATGGGCCTTGTAAAAAAGCCAACCATCAAATCATATTGGTCCACAGATGTTTTGTATGATACACCTGTATTCCGTGCTGTGATGCCGCGAAAATGTTTTGAGGCCCTTTTAAAGTTTTTGCACTTTGCTGACAATGAGCAGTGCCCCCCCCCCCCCCCCCCCGGATCATCCAAATTTTTGATAGGCTGTTCAAAATTAGGCCCATCATCACATATTTTAATTTGGTTTTTGCAGAAGTTTATGTTCCTGAAAAAAACATAGCCATTGATGAATCTTTAGTCCATTTCAAAGGACGGCTTCATTTCCGACAATACTTGCCAAACAAAAGAGCCAGATATGGCATAAAAATATATCAACTGTCCGAGAGCCAGTCTGGATACACACACTCCTTTCGTGTGTACGAGGGGAAAGACAAACAGATTAGTCCCCCAGAGTGCCCCCCAGTTCTTGGCACAAATGGTAAAATAGTGTGGGACCTGCTGCATCCTCTGATGGATAAGGGGTACCACCTATACTTCGACAACTTCTATACCAGCGTTCCGCTTTTTAAGTGCCTTGTTGAAAGGAAAACAATGGCCTGTGGCACTGCTCGCAGGAATCTAAAATACCTCCCAAAGCCTTTTCTTGCTGAGAAACTGTCAGTTGGCGAAACCAGGGCACGATATGATGAAAATGTGCTCCTGGTAAAATTCAGGGACAAAAAAGAGGTCCTCATGCTCTCCACCATGCATGGCAACACCACAAGCCCAGTTTCAGTGCGTGGAACAAGCACCACTGTTTCAAAGCCTGTATGCATACAGGCCTACAACAAGCATATGGGAGGGGTGGATTTGGGAGATCAACTAATGAAGCCATACTGTGCCATGCGAAAGACGAAAGTATGGTACAAAAAACTGTCCGTATATTTAATTGAAATGGCCCTCCTCAATTCTTTTATTTTGTACCGAAGTGCTGGCAATCGTTCTAGGTACCTCGAGTACCTTGAAAAAGTAATTAAAAAATTAATTTTTAAAGACCAAGAGGAAGGAGCGAGTAGCAGGGCTTCAGGAAGTGAGGCAAACAGAATTGTCCCTGGCCAGCACTTCCCCAGTGAAGTCCCCCCAACGGAAAAAAAGAGCCATCCACAAAAACGATGTCGCGTGTGCGCGAAGAGGGGTGTCCGAAAGGATACAATATATCAATGCAGCACTTGCCCCTCCAAACCAGGGCTTTGCATGAAAGAATGTTTCAGAATTTACCATTCTTCAGTGGACTACTAATTTTTTTCATGCCATTTTCAGGATGTCCATATAAACTTCATCTTAAATTTTATGTCACCTTCAGTTAAAAATTGTCCACTTGTGCACCAATTGGATATATAAAACAAAACAAAAAATCATTATACCCCTAGATGAATACCACCATGGTGGCCCAAAATCACCCAAGCAAAAACTAGGCCTTGAAGAGCCTCATGGTACACCTTCACTTCCGGGCCTCACCGTGTGCCTCAATACAAAAAGGTCCTATATAGGGTATCAATGAACACAGGAAAAAAAAATGAATGAATTGTGAGTTCTTTTTTTTCTCATTGGTGCTTGATACATCCCCAAAATGTTTCATCAAACCCACGCATTTGTAAAATAAATAAAAATAAAAATTCTACCAATTTTGTTTTAATTCCTAATCTGAAAAGTAAAATTTCTCACTATACCACTAGATGAATACCTTGAGCGGTGTCGTTTTCTTAATTGGGTCACATCTTGTGAGTTTCCTCTATATTGGTACCTCATGGGCTCTGAAAACACAATATGATGCCTGAAAAATATTCCAGCAGAATCTGTGATCAAAAACCAAATGGTGCTCCCTCCTTTCTGACCCTTGCCATGTGCCCATATAGCAGTTTACAGCCACATATGGGGTATTGCTGTAATCAAGAGAAAATGGGTACCAAATTGAGCAGTGCTCTTTCTCCTATTGCCCCTTGTATAAATGAAAAGTTTGGGGCTTAATCAACTTTTTATTGGAAAAAAATGCAATTTTTCACTTTCACTGCCCAATGTTTATGACTTCTATGAAACATCTGTGGAGTCCAAATGCTCACTACACCCCTAAAACAAAATCCTCAATGGGTGTAGTTTCCAAAATGGGGTCACTTCTTGGGGGTTTCCACTGTACTAATACCTCAGGGGCTCTTCAAATGCAACATGGCGCCTGAAAACCATTCCAGCAAAATCTGCGCTCCAAAATCCAAATGGTGCTCCTTCCCTTCTGAGCAGAAGTTTATGACCACATATGGGGTATTTCCGTAATCAGGAGAAATTGCTTTACAAATGTTGGGGTGCTTTTTCTCCCTTTTTCCTTGTGAAAATTCTATGTTTTTTCAGAAAAAAAGTATATTTTCATCTTCACAGACTAATTTCAATAAATGCAGCGAAAAACCTGTGGGGTCAAAATGCTAACTATACCGCTAGAAAAATTCCTTGAGGGGTATAGTTTCCAAAATGGGGTCACTTTTGGGCGGTTTCCACTGTTTAGGTCCCTCCAGGGCATTGCAAACATAACACGGCACCGAAAACCATTCCAGTAAAATCAGCACTCCAAAATCCAAATGGCGTTCCTTCCCTTCTGAGCCCTGCTGTGGGTCCAAACAACAGTTTATTACCACATATGGGGTATTGCCGTAATCGGGAGAAATTGCTTTACAAATGTTGGGGTGCTTTTTGTCCTTTATTCCTTGCAAAAATTCGAAATTTCTACGTTTTTCAGAAAAAAAAGTATATTTTCATCTTCACGGACTAACTCCAATAAACATAGCAAAATACCTGAGGGGTCAAAATGCTAACTATACCCCTAGATAAATTCCCTGAGGGGTGTAGTTTAAAAAATAGGGTCACTTTTGGGTGTTTCCACTGTTTTGACACCACAAAACCTTTTCAAACCTGACATAGTGCCTAAAATATATTCTAAAAAAAGCAGGCCCCAAAATCCACTAGGTGCTCCTTTGCTTCTGAGGCCTGTGTTTCAGTCCATTACCACACTAGGGCCACATGTGGGATATTTCTAAAAACTGCAGAATCTGGGCAATAAATATTGAGATGCGTTTCTCAGGTAAAACTTTCTGTGGTACAGAATTTTTTTTATTACATATGAATTTTGTAAAAAAAAATATGAAATTTTCAAATTTCAGCTCTACTTTCCTTCAATTCCTGTAAGACGCCTAAAGGGTTGAAACACTTTCTGAATGCTGTTTTGAATACTTTGAGGGGTGCAGTTTTCAAAATGGGGTTTTTTATGGGGGTTTCTAATATATAGGGCACTCAAAACCACTTCAGAACTGAACTGGCCCCTGTAAAAATAGCCTTTTGAAATTTTCTTGAAAATTTGAGAAATTGCTGCTAAAGTTCTAAGCCTTGTGACGTCGTAGAAAAATAAAAGGATGTTCAAAAAACGATGCAAACATAAAGTAGACATATGGGAAATGTGAAATAGTAACTATTTTGTGTGGTATTACTATCTGTTTTACAAGCAGATAGATTTAAAATGTGAAAAATCATAATTTCTTCATATTTTCTCTAAATTTTGGTGTTTTTCACAAATAAGCAATAAATTTATCGACAAAATTTTTTCACTAACCTAAAGTACAATATGTCACGAGAAAACAATCTCAGAATCAATTGGATAGGTAAAAGCATTCCGGAGTTATTACCACATAAAGTGACACATGTCAGATTTGAAAAAATGGGTCTGGTCCTCAAGGCCAAAATGAGCTGGGTACTCAAGGGGTTAAAACTAAGCTAAAAATATCTCCTGACTAGTAAATGCTTGTATTTTCCATTAAATAACAATTCTGAAGCATATTTTCTTACAACTCTGCCGTTCCTGTTATTCCTCCTAGAAATGTATGAACTTATTGACAACTGGGTGTTACCTTGCCCCTTTTGAAAAGGGGTAAGGGTATGTTCACACGCACTAATTACGGACGTAATTCGGGCGTTTTTGCCCCGAATTACGTCCGAAAATAGCGCCTCAATAGCGCTGACAAACATCTGCCCATTGAAAGCAATGGGTAGACGTTTGTCTGTTCACACGAGGCGTAATTTACGCGCCGCTGTCAAATGACGGCGCGTAAATAGACGCCCGCGTCAAAGAAGTGACCTTCACTTCTTTGGCCGTAATTGGAACCGTTATTCATTGACTGCAATGAATAGCAGCGCCATTTACGTCCGTAATGGACGCGGCGTTCAAGCGCCTGCACATGCCGTTACGGCTGAAATTACGGGGATGTTTTCAGGCTGAAACATCCCCGTAATTTCAGCCGTTACGGACGCCCTCGTGTGAACATACCCTAAGGTGTGTCCCTACACCGTTCACTCTGTCAGCACTGATTGGACAGTGTCAGTCTGCCTGACACAACACCAACAAGTAACACACAGTTGTCGACTTTTTCATTAATTTCTAGGAGGAATAAGAGAGGAATGGCAGAAAATATGCTACAGAATTTTTGTTTCATGCCAAATTCTATTATTTACTAAAATAGACGTGTCAGAAGAGGTGATACTCTTAACTGGTAGTTTCCATAGGAATTAGTAGTGGTAATCTTTAATTCTTTGCTGACATTCAAGTCAAATGTTTGTAGGTCTTGTCTTGTTGCTCTGATACTTGTGCAGTTGAAGCTGAAGGACTTTCCTTTTTTGTTAATGAAGAGGGAACAATGTGGGTAACTTGTTAAAACAAAGTTTCTTGTGCTTCAGTAGCAGAGGGAGGAAGGAAGGAAACCTGCAGGAATAAACAACTTCAAGAATGTTAATGTGGGTAATTAAGTATGGTAACTATGAAGCATTTAAAGGCTTCGTGTAACCTTATCCTCCCAGCACCATGTTGCAGCCTGCTTTGTGGTCAGGGCAGTTGAAATTGTACATGCTACAGACAAAAAGAGGGGGTGGGTGTAACAGGAGGAGGGGATGTAGACCCTGCAGGCAGTGCCACTCTCTCAGCAGGGATGTCCTGGTGATTTGGTGACAATGCTCTCAACCACTGCATTTACCTGGATTACACGGTCTTCCCTAGAACATCTATGTGGCTTGGGGATTACTCTCCGCTATTTATTTCCTTAGATATTTAACCTACGCATCAGACAGATAGGTTTGTTGGGATTTTCCCACTTTTTGTTTAATGATTAAATACATAGCAAATTTTACATCATGAACTAAATTTATTGGGCTAGTAGAAATAGATTCAACAATGTGAATATAATGCATACCTCCCAACCGTCCCGGATTCAGCGGGACCGTCACGGAATTAGGGCAGTGTCCTGCTGTCCCGGGCGGCCGGTGTCAACTGTATCTGCGTCTTCAGTATGCAGATACAGTTGAACCCAAAGCTGAAGCAGAGAACTGTCCGCTCCCTTCTTCAGTATTAGTACAGAGGACTCCCCGGACACAGCACTACTTTAAGCATTGAGCTCGGGGATGCTCTTGTCTTCACTGTCCATATATGGACAGTGACGTCAGTGGCTCCACCAGGAGTGGAATCCCCTGCCAGAGCATTGCCGAAGCTCTGGCGAGGGATTCCGCTCCTAGAGGGAATCCCGGACGTCTCTGTCCATATATGGCTCCTCCTGGAGCGGAATTCCCAGCCATAGCGTTGCCGACGATCTGGTCGGGGATTCCCCTCCTAGACCGACGCTCTGGTCGGGGATTCCCCTCCTAGAGGGAACCCCTGAAGTCTCTGGCCATATATGGGCAGTGACGTCGGGCTCCTACTGGAGCGGAATCCCCGGCCACACTGATGCCGATGGCCACACTGATGCTCTGGCTGGGGATTCTGCCCCTAGAGGGAGTTCCAATGGCTACGGGAGAGGGGGTAGCGCTATCTGGTATACTGTTTGGGGGCATCTGTGGGCATTATATTGTATGGGGGCAACTGTGTGGGCATTATACTGCATGGGGGCATCTGTGTGGGCATTAAACTGCATGGGGGCATCTGTTGGCTTTGTACTGTATGGGGGCATTATACTGTATGGTGGCAGCTATGGGAGCATTATACTGTGGGAGGCACTATGGGAGCATTATGCTGTGTGGGCTGAACCAGGCGTGTATGGGTGGGTATTGGGCGGGATTAGAGGCGTGACTTAAACGGCAAAAAATGTGGTTGTCCCTCTTTGCGATACTTAAAGAGGCTCTGTCACCAGATGATCAAATCCCTATCTCCTATTGCATGTGATCGGCACTGCAATGTAGATAACAGTAACATTTTTTCGTTGTTTTTTTAAAAAAACAATCATTTTTGGCCAAGTTATGAGCAATTTTATATTTATGCAAATTAGCCTTTCTAATGGACAACTGGGCGTGTTTTGTGTTTGTAACATCTGGGTGTGTTTACTTGTTTTATTAGCTGGGCGTTGTGAATAGAAGTGTATGATGCTGACGAATCAGCATCATTCACTTCTCATCGTTACCACCCAGCTTCTGGCAGTGCACAGACACACAGCGTGTCCTCGCTCGTCCGACACGATGAAGTTCCTGTGGGAGGAAGTGACGTCACAGCGTGATCTCGCGATATCACGCTGTGTGTCTGTGCACTGCCAGAAGCTGGGTGGTAACGATGAGAAGTGAATGATGCTGATTCGTCAGCATCATACACTTCTATTCACAACGCCCAGCTAATAAAACAAGTAAACACGCCCAGATGTTACAAACACAATACACGCCCAGTTGGAAATCAGAGAAAACACGGCCAGTTGTCCATTAGAAAGGCTCATTTGCATAAATATAAAATTGCTCATAACTTGGCCAAAAATGATCGTTTTTTTTTTTTTTTTACTGTTATCTACATTGCAGCGCCGATCACATGCAATAGGAGATAGGGATTTGATCATCTGGTGACAGAGCCTCTTTAAATGTTTGTAGGTATGATATAATGAATTGATGGCTGTAATACTAAACAAGGCTACAATCGCATACTCTATAGTAGATACAGACAAATCCACTCTCTCACTGACCTTTCCTTGAACTCTTATGACCTATTGTATTGTTATGGCATATCAATGATATTTGGAACAACCTGTTTGAAAAGGTAGTACCATTAGGACGACCCCTGTCCTTGTGCCCTGTTAGGGCACATAAGCATCATAGCTTGTTACCCCCCACTGTTTGCCATAGCGCAGAGCAGCTGCAAACAGTGCCCCCCCCCCCCCCCCGGAAGACAGCGTGACCATGTATTACATGGTCGCCTGTTAATTTGAATGGGCACCATAGAATACCACATTTGATCTGCTGCAGCTCTTACTCTTACCCTGTCTTGTAAAACTTGGCTATAGACTATCTACATATTGGGTTTGGTAGGTGTAACTGATGAATGGATGCAATACTGAAAAGAGCGGTCCTGTCCAAAATGTGCTAAGCGTTAACTTCAGTTCTATAATATTTAGATGTCTGTTTTTTGTAATTGTCACAAAGTCTTGCCCTAATATTGTGCTATTGTGCATATAAATGAATAATAAAGTCAATCTCTGTTCCCATAAAGTGCCAGACCACTCTTAATAAAAGTAATAGTTTTAAAGGGTAACAAAACTTTTTAAAAAAAAAACTTTTGATATGTCATAGAGGCATGTCAAAAGTTTTGATTGATTGGCGGTTCGAGCACTGAGACACCCACCAATCGCTTAATGGAGGCGGCAGAAGCGCCCGGGGGAGTGTTGTTCCTCTTCGTTTCTGATCGCCTTTCCTTGGAAAGCCGATCGAGTGGTGTACAGACTCGTAGAATTTGTATTGAGCATGTACACCGCTTGCTTGACTTTCCGATGAAAGGCAGTCAGAAGCTAAGCGGCACAACGCTCACCTGAGCGCTTCTGCCGCTTCAGTTTAGCAATCAGCGGGGGCCTCAGTGCTTGGACCCCCACCGATCAAAACTTCTGACCTGTCACTGAGGTTTTTTTTAAAGTTTTTAGTTCCACTTTAGAGCTGTGTTCATACGGGGTGGATATGCTGCGTAATAGCATGCAGCGTATCCGCCCTGTGCGCCACAGGGAATTCCGGGCAAAAAAGCGCACCGAACTGTGGTGCAGTTTTTCGGCCGGAATTTCCACTGCGGAAAACTGCAGCACTTACTTGCCTGCTAACAGGCCGGCCTCCTGGGATGACCTTTATTCCCAGGATACCGCTGCAGCCTGTGATTGGCTGCAGCAGCGGTCACATGGGAACAAGCATCATCCCAGGAGGCCGGCCCTCTGATGTCATACAGGCCGGCCTCCTGGGATGATGTTTCATCCCATGTGACCGCCACTCCTGTCTGTGATTGGCTACAGTGGCGGTCACATGGGATGAAACGAAATCCCAGGAGGCTGAGCTGGAGTGAGGAACACAGACTTCTGTGTAAGTATGAGGTTTTTTACGGAATTGCGTTTTTTGCGGCGGGATCACCGCAAAAAAACCACAACTGTTATTTGTTGTGGGATTTACCTCCCCATTGAATTCAATGGGGAAAACTGGCAACAAATAAGCAGCGTTTACACAAATACAACTGTATGTGGCAAAATAAAATTACACACCGCAGATCAATTTCTGAGCGTTTTTCCCGCTCCGTATTTACGCAGCGTGTGGATGAGATTTGTTTTATCTCATCCACTTTGCTGCTACTGTATTTCCTGCGGATTTTCCGCAACGGATTCTGTTGCAGAAAAAACGCAGTATTTACTCCACGTGTGAACTGACCCTAAGGGTTGTTATCTGCAAACTACAACTTCTATCTGTTTTACAATATTAAAACTTTTGAAGGTAGGTTCTTCCCTGGGGACCCCACTATTGATGCTACATGACAGTATCCTGTCTCTCATTTGTAGCATAGTGTTAGGCATATAGCTATTGATCTATAGAGACTTGACATCCTGTCCTTTCATGGGTTTTACTGATGAATTCCTTATGGTAAGAACTACCGAAAACCTCACTCATTGGGAAACCACTTTAAAGGGTTACTTCCATCTCCGCTCCCTTTTTTTTTTTTTTTGTTCACGCTCAAATACCTATTAAAAATGAAAGCTATTCATCTGGTCCAATTACATTTTTTTTACCAGGAATTCTGCTTTTTTGGACTACTTCTGCTCGCTCATTGCACGATTTGTGGGCGGTACGGCTCCCCGGGGATCACAAGTCACGGGCCGCTTGCTAGAAAACACACGCTCCGTTGGAGCATGCACACTTTAAAAACTCTGATAATGGATCAGCAGCTACGTGCTGACTGCATCTTTAGTGGACGGCTCCAGGGCTGTTGCGCATGCCGGGGACCCGTCTCATTGATTTGTATTGTGCTAGTGGTGGCTGGGCAGAGAGGTACTGGCCACAACGGTGGTGGCCGTAACGGTGGTGGCCGCAACCATAGGAAACTTGAAAATACACATTTGGGGACATGGATAAACAGGATCCTATAAGTCAAGTACCATGCAGTATGGAAAAATAAAGGTATTTGGACATACTTATATACTTACATAATCTATCATTTGAATTAATATTGCTTAGAATATCCTTTAAAGGCTGCCATAAGAGCACAGACTACTGGGTTGATATGACTGACGGTCTTGGTGCCAATAATTTGTGCCATTGGTAACAAATAAATAATTTCCACTCAACAGGCCGGATTTGCCAGACAAGTTGGAACTTTTTTTCTCTAAGCATTGTTTCAATTTGTACAATTTGATTTGTGGATTCAGATTATTCTAAGCAGTTTTAGGAAACAAACACTGAGGATTGTTGATGGCCAAGGGCAAGCATTGCTTTAAATGAGAATTTAAGAATACCTAGCTGTCTAAGGCCGAACGTAGAGTATGGCCGTCACACGGACGCATATATTTCAATGGGGCCGTTCATAGGTAAAATACATAGGTAAAAATATACATATAAAAGCATGCTTTGAGTTTCAACCCAGTACCTTGGTCTTCATCAGGCATATGGAAAACTCCTTTAATTGTGTAAATTTTTTGCCACACATGACCCTCTGTAGACAAATGCCACACTCTTCCCTCTGTAGACAAATGCCACACGCTTCCCCTGTAGGTAGCGCCACACCCTTCCCCTGTAGGTAGCGCCACACGCTTCCCCTGTAGGTAGCGCCACACGCTTCCCCTGTAGGTAGCGCCACACGCTTCCCCTGTAGGTAGCGCCACACGCTTCCCCCCTGTAGGTAGCGCCACACGCTTCCCCCCTGTAGGTAGCGCCACACGCTTCCCCCCTGTAGGTAGCGCCACACGCTGCCCCCCTGTAGGTAGCGCCACACGCTGCCCCCCTGTAGGTAGCGCCACACGCTGCCCCCCTGTAGGTAGCGCCACACGCTGCCCCCCTGTAGGTAGCGCCACACGCTGCCCCCTGTAGGTAGCGCCACACGCTGCCCCGCCCTGTAGGTAGCGCCACACGCTGCCCCGCCCTGTAGGTAGCGCCACACGCTGCCCCGCCCTGTAGGTAGCGCCACACGCTGCCCCGCCCTGTAGGTAGCGCCACACGCTGCCCCGCCCTGTAGGTAGCGCCACACGCTGCCCCGCCCTGTAGGTAGCGCCACACGCTGCCCCGCCCTGTAGGTAGCGCCACACACTGCTCCCCCCCCACCCGTAGGTAGCGCCACCGTAGCTCCCTGTAGGAGCGGAATCTCTCTGGCCTGGACCCCCGCTTCAGGAGTTGCCGCTGATGTCACAACTAATCAACACAAAACACAGGCAAAGGTTTCCTAAGCCTTTAAATGGTCCAACAGTCTGGTTCAGTAGGCTACACAATCATGGGGAAGACTGCTGACTTGGCAGTTGTCCAGAAGACAGTCATTGACACCCTCCACAAGGAGGGTAAGCCACAAAAGGACATTGCTAAATAAAAGTCAATACTCCTCTCCCTGCCCTACACGCCTGGTCTCCATGTAGCCAGCATCCTGTGATAAAGCTGATGAAGCTTCATAATCGCAGAAGGCCGACCGCATTTAGAACGGATAAGGGGTCAAGGAGCTATCGCAACGCCACGGGACGGGAGTATGGATGTTTTTTTTTCCCCAGCAAAGATCCCAACATTTGCAATATGTTGCAGATTTTTACTTCCCCATTGAACTCGATGTAGAAAATCTTTCACAAAATTGCAACGATTCTGCAGCAAGTCAATTAAAACAACTGCACCGCAGATCAATTTCTGAACTTTCCGATTTTTTTTTTCCCGCAGCACATTAATGAGATCAGGTACTTTGCTGCTGCTGTATTACACTGCAGATTTCTGCAGCAAATTAGCTACGTGTGAACATGATCTTGCTCAGTTACGGACCATCCCGTGGTCAGTATCTTTCCAATTTGTTTATGGCCCACATTTTGTAGGAAATGTCTAAGGTCAATTACTATAGCATGCACTTGGCAACATGACAAATGGAAATGAATTGTTTTTAGTTATGGATCGTTGAAATTTGTTTTTAAATTGTTTAGGCCTCCCTACCGCTGCATTTTCTGTGGTACTGTCCACTTCTGCAGACCGGAAAATGTCAACAAGTGGCCTGACCTTATAGAAATATAGACATATCAGGCTGGATTTGTGTGTGACCTAAGTGAGAACTGTGCTGGTTTTACGGTAGTTCACGCTGAAACTTGTCTATACATGACAGAATCGAATGATTTCATATTAAAAAATTTTTTTTAACACAATCAATCTTTATTTTAGGACCTAGAAAATGTGTGGTGGATGATTTGGCTAATTCTATTTTCTGATTCTCTTTACAGATCTCTCCGATTCATACACTGAAATGGATGCTTCAAGTTCAATGTGTATTACTGCTGGCGATGTTCTAGGTATGTATGATATCCAATGCTTCTTTTTAGTGCATCCAGTAAGGCGATAGCACAGTTTATTATTTGATTGGGGGAGCTTTATTCTGACTACTGGTGGTGTAGGACAGGGGAGGGGAGGGGAGGTTGGACACAGGCTACTGGTAAGTGTTATTTGTTACCCCAGTGCTGGATTCTCAGCTACACTGCTCATTACTGCTGTATATACTGCTCTTCCATGCAGCTGCAGTTTCTAAAAGTGATAGAGATGGGAGAGCAGGATTCTCATCTTCTCTGTGTGCTGTGTATAGAAAACATGATAGTAGTTAGGCTCCGCCCACTAGCTCCAAGACAACTGAGAATTAGAGCCTGCAGAGGGGAAAACTGCTAAAATATGCAGAATTCAAATGATATAAAATCCAGAAATAGTGTTATTCCTCATGTACCTACCGTGTTTCCCCGATAGTAAGACACCCCCGATTGTAAGACGTATCGGGGGTTTCAGGGGGGTCGGCTAATATAAGCCGTACCCCGAAAGTAAGACATATGTCTTACTTTCGGGGAAACACGGGGGTATTGCCGCCTCCTGCCCACTTCCGCGCCGCCCCCCTCTCCATACGTCACCGCGCCGTCCCCTGCACTTGTCAATGCCGCCTCCTGCTTAAAATACGGTAATGCACACAGTATAAACTCCTTAACGCCGAAGGACGGATATATCCGTCCTCAGCAGCTGCTAGTTCGCGCAGGAGGACGGATATATCCGTCCTGTGATGGCGCGGGTACTGAGACTGTACCCACGCGATCAGCGGCAGGAGCACGGCTGTTATACACAGCCTGGCTCCTGCTGCAACTGCCGGAATCGAAGCGCGCGCCGATTCCGGCAGTTTAACCCATTAAATGCCGCTGTCAATAGTGACAGCGGCATTTAATGTGTTTGACAGAGGGGGGAGCTCCCTCTGTCACCCGATCGGCGCCCCCGCAAACAAATCGCGGGTCGCCGTCGGGTTTCCATGACAGCCGGGGGTCTAACAAAGACCCCCAGGTCTGCCTTCAGCATCTGCCTGTTAGGCGATGCCGGAGGCATGACCTAATAGGTTGCCTGTCAGTTTTACACTGACAGGCAATAATGCTTCGGTATACTAAGTATACCAAAGCATTATATATGCGATCGGCACATCGCATAGTGAAGTCCCCTGGTGGGACTAAAAAAAAAAATGTAAAACAGTTAAATAAAGTTTGTGAAAAAAAAATAAATAATAATTCGACAATTTTTTCCCAATATAAGACATACCCCGAAAGTAAGACATAGTGGGGCTTTTGGGGATAAAAAGAAAGTAAGACACTGTCTTACTTTCGGGGAAACACGGTATGACCGCTTATTCTGAAAAGTTCGGTTTAATGGCTCTGTAAAACTATTCCAACTCCTGCATCTCTCTTCATGGCTCCTTCTTTTAGTACATGATCATTGCTCTGATTTTTCTTGATAACGTCTGGATCTCTGCACTAGTACTTCATTATGGCCATAATAGTCTAATAGTTAGTCG
Source organism: Rhinoderma darwinii (assembly GCF_050947455.1). Classification (NCBI taxonomy): domain Eukaryota; kingdom Metazoa; phylum Chordata; class Amphibia; order Anura; family Rhinodermatidae; genus Rhinoderma; species Rhinoderma darwinii. Next base: position 330,024,265 of record NC_134689.1, read on the forward strand.
TTGGCGTAGTTCACTGGCTTCTGTCTTCAAGCCCAAGGATGTCGTTTTTTTTAGAATATCTTAAAAATACATATAATCTATACATTGAAATATATATGCCATATTACCAAGACACATTCGATTTCAAGTCAAATGTACATTCTTTATGCGGAATTGGGGTGATAATGGCCAGTAAAAACAAATGATCTAATGAGTATTGCCGCCGAGGCTGCAACTTTATGTGGGAATAAATTATCTCTTTTCCAGTCTCTTAAAAATGTTTTAAAAAGGCAATACACTATTCAGATGACCACATTGTAGGCATTAACTATGCCATTTATCTCCGTGTGATGACACTTTTACACAAGCAAAAGATTGGACGAAGACTCCTTCCCGATCATTGCCCTGTGTAAAAATGCCCAGCTATCCGCTGACAAACGTGCAAACGCTTGTTTGTCGGCTGTCCCTTCTTTTATGCGGGAATTAAAATCATCAGTTGTTGGCAGCACCTCTCCTCGCTGACAATAATGTGACGATGATTCGGGCACATACAGTACCGATGATTGCTCCATGTGAAGTACAGGAGCGCCGATCGGCTGGCTCTATTGTTGTTCATGACAGGCAAAAAATCTGCATGTGTTGTCTGTGACAACAATGCATTTTACTTGTTTTTGAAAAATGCAATAATGCATTTATTTTTCTATATTCTATTATATACATAACATACTCTTCATATGCATTTTTATATTTTTCAAATTACAAATCATTATATCTTTCTATATATAACCATTATACTGAGCGCAAGGTTGACCTTGAGATGTAGCAGTTACTAGTTTATTATTTTTAATATAAAGCATGGAGACCCCTATTATATACCACAGCAGTCATGATTAACATAACATTAAGAATAGTTTTGTTTTTTTTAAATACAATCACAAAGAAATGCCTGAGCCGATCCCAATTCTTTATGGGGACAGGTCCAGACAGCATGAAGTCATTAGGGGAGTGGGAGGGAGACTATGTATTTGACAAGAGATGAGGCAGCTTTAGAGTGGCAACACTCAGCGTTTCTTTATAATCCACACTAACAGTGTACTCTCCCCTACTACTTAAAGGGTTTCGACAAATTAAGCTTATTTTTTGTATAATGAAAAGTAATACAATTTTCCAATATACTTTCTGAATGAATTCCTCACCGTTTTCAAGATCTCTGCTTTCTATTTTTTAGTAGGAACATTTCTTATTTACTTCCAGTGTATAAAATCCTGTCCATGGTCATGTGATGGACACACAGGTGCATGGCTCGTTACAGTGTGTGTATCAGAGTTGTGTCTTGTAACAATCCTAGCATCTGTGTGTCCAAGCTGTTTTCTGCTATTTGAGACCATTTAGACTATTTAGTCCTACCTTCTTGGTAGAAGAATCTGTCATGGAGGTACAAATTGCATAAGCCCACTTGTCCCTACTCTAAAACTTGGCAACCGCTGCAACACCGCACCACAGCAACGGAGATGGCTGCACAGCCCCGCAAGTGGACAGAGTACAAGCTGCAGAATTCTATAAGCTTGTATTTCTGGGACTTGGGATCTCCTGCTCCCAGTAAAGGTGCCAATACACATTAGATGACTCAACACACTGTACAGCACAACCATCCAATGTGTTTAGGGGTATCCTGACTATCCCCCGACAGCAGATGTCAGGGGGAAAGAAGGATCAGGGCATGTTGGATTTCAACAGAAGATAAGCCACTTCCAGAGGAGAGCATTCATATGTATGGAGGGGCCGGGAGGAATAGCTACGTGTCAGGTTGAAGGACCTGTGGGTGACGTCATCATTCCCAGCCCGCTTCTTTCACTGCAGACAAACAGCGTGACGTCACCCACAGGTCCTTCAACCTTGGCGTCGGAAGAGAGAAGACACATCCGCTCCAGGCGTCAGAGAGTGCAGTTGAATTTGCAGCAGCATCTCCATGTGCATTTAAGCATAGCAAACTCCCTAGAGACGAGCATATTAACCTTTAGGACGCCTGGAGCCGATGTATCTTCTTTGTCCGACGACAATGTTGAAGGACCTGTGGGTGACGTCACGCTGTGTCTGCTGTGAAAGAAGCTGGGTGGGAACGATGAGAAGTGTATGATGCTGATTTGTCAGCGTCATACACTTCTATTCACAACGCCCAGTTGGTAAAAACACAATACACGCCCAGTTGGTAAAACGAGAAAACACGCCCAGTTGTCCATTGAAAAGCTCATTTGCATAAATATAAAATTGCTCATAACTTGGGCAAAAAAAGGAACGTTTTAAAAAAAAAAACACAAAAAAAACAAAACTTTGCTGTTATCTACATTGCAGCGCCGATCATATTCAATAGGAGATAGGGATTTGATAATCTGGTGACCGAGCCTCTTTAAGCTTTCTACATACTGGGTACTACATGCTTTATGTGGTAAATATCACGTCGGGCATTTCTTCACACGGTGTAAATGCTTTTTAAGGACAGACCCCCTGATTCTCATCTGTTATTGTCTTACAAGTTTTGAGCCCTGAGAAACAGGAAATCCATTGTCCTACAAAGTGCAGGGAATATCCCCAGTCACCAACAATTCTAATATCCTTTCCTACAGCGTGAAGCCTCAGTGGGGGAGATGCTATAAATAAATCATGTGTGTCCAAAGTGACATTATTCTACTGCCTAACTTACTACCTGGTTTCTACAGCCATCTTTAACCAGTTCAGGACTGGGCTATTTTGAGCCTTTAGGATCAGACACCGTTTAGCCCTTTTTAGCACGTGTTAGTTAAATGGCTATAACTTTTTTTTATTTGTTGGGCTAATGACGTGATTTTTGCAATGTTTTTTTCCGTAGACAATGCGGGTTTCTTTTTTTTTTTTATTGTTTTTAGACACATCTTTTTTGCTATTTTAGAATTTTTATTAATAAAGTTTGAAAATACTAGTAAAAAAAATAAGCTTTTTTACGTTTCAGCTATTTATTTTGGTAATAACCTAGTTTTACCCTAAAATAGACCTTTTATTTGTGATCGTCATTGTCTACCGTAAATTTTAATATATTACAGGTCTATATTAGGGTAATTGGGTCAGCGCTAGCGTTACGACAATGATTGGCGGGAGGGGAATGTGTTGTTTTTTTTTGGGGTGGGTATTTTATGTGTATTTATTATTAATTTTTTTTTGCACTTTACTTTACTATTTTTTTTATTACTAAGGTCTGTCCCTCAAAGGTAAAAAAAGACCTTTGGTGGACTTATATATAATTTTTTCTTTCTTTTACACCATGTTTTTCCACTGTAACTGGTGCTGCACAGCAGCCCCAGATACAGGGGAAATCAGCCCTCTCATAGTGACGATTGTCACTAATAGGGCTGTGCTGGGTCTAGTAAGACCCAGCAGCAGCCTGCCACTAACGGCACCCGGCGATCATGTGACCAGTCACATGAACACCGGGAGCAATAGAGACAGCGGCGCGGCCGCTGCTTCTTTTCTTATACATAGCGTTCATTGAGCGCTGTGTAAAAGAGATCAGAGAAGACAGAAGCCGCGAAAGCTGCTTCTATCCTCTCCTCAGGGTCCCCGGCAGTCACTGACAGCCGGAGACCCAACATTCAGCTGCCTGATTGCTCGGGCAGCAAGTTAAAACCCGAGCCATAAAAAGTCTATGGCGCGGGTTTTAAGGACCCTGACCGCTGGCCGTAAAAACATAGCCAGCGGTTGGGAACCAGTTAAAGCTCTCCACCAAAAAAAGGGAAATGGATTATATCAGAGGTAGCAAAGAAGAAACTTCCAATCTACAATAATTAAACGGTCAAGCAAGAGAACTGTCAAGCAAGCCGTTGTAGAAGAACTGGTGCGGCCAATATTGTAGTGCAATAAAAGTTCAAGTCATGTCCCAAACCTGCCATTCATTTATATGTACTGTATGTCACACCTACCCTTTATGTCCTATACCTCAATGATTGTTTTTGGCAGTGTATAGTACATGCCACAAGTTTACATACATCTGTGAACCTCTGCCATGTTCCCAGGAGGAAAACTGTTGTCAGGATGCTAATTCTGAGAAATGTGTCGCAGTCTATCCAAGATGTTCTCCGCACAAATTAGCGTCACGTTTACTATTAACATTACCGTTCAGGTTTTTATAACCGGAGAACGGATGTGAATGCAGGCATAGTCAAGACTTGTATCCTACCAATTCTCTCTCAGACTTGATCAATGGAAGACCTTTCCATGAAAGATGAAGGAAACACTAGACTCCTTCACCAAGACTTGCTAGCATTTCTCTTAGTCCTTTACATACCCAAACACCTATCCTCTGCCCCCTTGCCTACTCTTTGCTTTTCTGACCCACCTTTCATACAGTCATTTCTTCCACTCCCCCACCCAACATTCCTCGTCTTTGCTCCAGTAAAATTCCTCTTGTTTTACTTTCTCCCTTTCTACATTGATGTACTCCTCCCCTCCTATACATTCCTCTGCTTTCCCCCCAGATCTCTCAAGCCCTTACTTTCTGTAGAAGACGTGCCCTGCTCAGCACAGGCAGGATATGGAAGCAATGCAGAATGGAGCCAGCAATTTCACACTGCTCAGCCTGTGCTTGGGATGAGGCTGCTGCGGGATGTTTATTTGAGGGCAGGGTAACCTCAGACAAACATCCTGCTTTTATCCTGCTTTTAAACCAAAACCTCTGCACAGACGAGACCGCAGGATCCTGACCGTGTGAGGAGGGGAGTACTCGTGTGCGCCTGTGTGTACTGTATGTCTGTGTGCTCTGCTATTCTGGTCATATATTTACACTTTCATGGACTCTAAAGTTGGCCATATATAAAAAGGTACTTTGTTGCTAACACAAAATCCCCTTACGGAGCAATGTTCTCCATGCATATTGTCCCACCGTTTTCTTTAGATGTGGCAGTAATGCATCCTGCTTCTGCGCCACTACCTAAACTTATAAACCTGGCCTACGTATATCTATTAAAACCTCAAATTCTAAAAAGCTAGGTTTTCATGATATCTGGATGTTCACAAAACACCATTCCAATATCCCCCACAGCATCTCAGCGTTTTTTGTTTTTTTTATGTAGCCAAGGCAATGGATGGAACAGTTAAAGAGGCTCTGTCACCACATTATAAGTGCCCTATCTCTTATATAAGGAGATCGTAGGTGACAGTAATGCTTTTTATTTAAAAAAACGATCTATTTTTAACACTTTATTAGCGTTTTTAGATTTATGCTAATGAGTTGCTTAATGCCCAAGTGGGCGTATTTTTACTTTAGACCAAGTGGGCGTTGTGCAGGGGAGTGCATGACGCTGACCAATCAGAGTCATGCACTCCTCTCCATTCATTTACACAGCGCATAGGGATCCTGTTAGATCAGTATGTGCTGTCTTATACTAACACATTAACAATACTGAAGTGTTTAGAGAGTGAATAGACATTCCACGGGATGTCTATTCACAATCCCTGCACTTCGTTACTGTTTCTATGGTAGTTACAGCAGAGGAAACGATGTTTCACGCCCCCTTGCCAATCAGCTACGGACCGTGTCAGAGCTGGAGAGAGGAGAGCGTGTGCACGCACACACGCAACTCGGAGCAGTGTGCGCATGCACGCTCTCACTCGCTCTTCAGCTCTCTGCAGACAGGGACGACAAGACTGATCTCTCGCGAGAGATCACGCAATCTTGTCGTTCCTGTCTGCAGAAACCTCAACAGAGCGTGCGCGCCCATGAGCGCACCGCTCCGAGCTGCTTATGCGCGCGCACACTCTCCAGCACTTGCTGTGACACTGTCCGTCGCTGATTGGACAGTGTCACAGCAATGTAACACTCCCCCTTGCCAATTACACGCCCCATTGACCGTTCAGGGAGTTATTTAAATGGCGGGCGCCAAATATAACGGAGCTGATATCTACTTAACGAAGGAGGATAGTAAAATTTTTTAAAGTGCCCCAAGGTTTGTGCAGCCCTGCCTATTACATGCTGCAGGTGAAAGGTTATCTTCAAAGAGGCTCTGTCACCACATTATAAGTGCCCTATCTCCTATATAAGGAGATGGGCACTATAATGTAGGTGACAGTAATGCTTTTTATTTAGAAAAACGATCTATTTTAAACCACTTTATGAGCGATTTTTAGCTTTATGCTAACGAGTTTCTTAGTGCCCAAGTGGGCGTGTTTTACTTTAGACCATGTGGGCGTTGACCAATCAGCGTCATACACTTCTCTCCATTCATTTACACTGCACTAGCGATATAGTTATATGCAGCTACATACACAAATACTAACATTACTGTAGTGTCCTGATAATGAATATACATCACTACCAGCCTGGACATGATGTTTATTCAGAATCCTGACACTTCTGAATCTTTTCTGTGAGATTCCAGCAAGGCAAGAGTAATCTCGTTTGAAATGACAGGTTACATCGTAATCTCGAGAGATTACGTTTGCCTTGCTGTAAATCTCACAGAGACGCTACAGACATGTCAGGATTCTGAATAAACATTACGTCCAGGCTGGTAGTGATGTATTTTCATTATCAGGACACTGCAGTAATGTTTGTGTATGTAGCTGCACATAACGATCTAACTATATCGCTAGTGCAGTGTAAATGAATGGAGAGAAGTGTATGACGCTGATTGGTCACTGATTGGTCAGCGTCATACACTCCTCTGTACAACGCCCACTTGGTCTCAAGTAAAAACACGCCCACTCTGGCATTAAGAAAGTCATTAGCATAAAGCTAAAAATCGCTCATAAAGTGTTTTAAAATAGATCGTTTTTCTAAATCAAAAGCATTACTGTCACCTACATTACAGCGCCGATCTCCTTATATAGGAGATAGGGCACTTATAATTTGGTGACAGAACCTCTTTAAGGCATTGTACAGACCGTATCATAAATCTCCAGGAACGTTTTTAAACCCCTCCAAAGTTCGGTCTTATGAGTTGGTTGCAGTTACTGCTTCATACAGTCCAAGTAATCCCAAACACAGAGGTCTGTGTTCTGGGCTGCTACTTCTTTGTTTTATAATTACGTCTGGATCTTCACAGCATTTTGCTTTGCATTTTACAATGTTTTTCAGAGTGCATTGTATAAAGTGTTAAACTTTTTTGGTACCCAGAAGCATTTATGATGCTTTCAATCCATAAACAAGTGAGCAGCTTCAGATGTTACAACTCCAAACTTTTACAGATCTTCTACCATTTTGATGGTTGTAGAATTAGTCCAAACTATTTTTCATTCCGAGGCGTAATTTTGCTACTTTCATCTCAAATTTAGACTCCTCAGTCCATAAAAACCTTGCTCCACATATCCCGTTTGTGTCCATTTTTCTTAGTATCTCTTCCTTGACAGCTACACAAGAAAAGTTGTCTAACCTCGTAGTGGAAGGACGGACAAACACCTGCGGATGTTTTCTGATTATTAAAGTTTTTTTTTTTCCTTTCTCTCAAAGAGTAGCGCTTAAGTATCTGATGATGATTGTTTTGGTCGTTTGTCAGGTCTTGCACAGTTGTTAGGTATCCTAATTTCTCTATATGTCTTAATGGGGGGGGTGTTGGACAGTTGGAAATTCCTGGTTTCCACTTGTCTTTGACTTTTTCCATCCTCATGCAAATAGTTGACCATATATTTGTATCTTAAATTTAATATCTCACAAATTTGGAATAGGACATCTATAATGGCTAGGTGGAAAAGGGCTGTTTCGTGCTTTGTTGTGAATGTTTATCGGAAGAACTTGTTGACTGACTATTGTTGGCCAAGTTCTGTACTAGGGCATTATGCCAATTTCTCCCATTTTCTTTAAAGTATAGTGTTATGGGCATTATTTTACAGCACCTTTTCTGTCTGGCAACATCTGTGCAGTTGACTGGGGCAGGAAAGATCACTGGAGAGGGCAGGTGGTTAAGGATAAGGCTCGCTATGGGAAGATCAGTGATGTCATTGATGTTAATATGAAGCCACAGACGGAGGTACTGAGACTAAGTGGGGCGCGATGCCTTTTACTGAGTTGAAACAGTAGGGTTGTATAAAATGGGGAAGATTGTGAAGTCAAACAATCTTTATACGGCACCCAGTTCTTAACTGCAGTCTGTTTCTTTAGATAAATTGAACATGTCTCTCAAACCTTATGCTGCAACCCCATCTTTATTCTGCATCCAAAATAATACTTTTAGCCCATTGTAATCTGCTTAAAGGAACAGTGTCACCACAAAAAAATTCATGTCAGTTTAATGTTAGTGTTTTATTAAAAACGTTTTTATTTATTTGTGTGTTTGTGTGTTACTTTTTTCTATTTTTTCACTTTTTCTTCCCTATGGGGGCTGCCATTTTTTTTTCCATTTCTGTATGTGTCGATTAACGACACATACAGACATGGAATACGGCAGCTCCAGTCCCATAGGGACTGCGAACGGGGCCCGCCCCATCCACTTCTGTGTACGCCGTCTGTGTACGCCGTCTGTGTGGGAACTGCGCATGCGCCGCTCCCACACAGTCCAATTTGAAATGCGCGCCGTCCGGCGCCATTTTCCTGTGGACCGGAAGTCGCGGCTGGACAGTAAGATTACTACTTTCGGTCGCGGCTTCCGGACTTGTGCACTTGGACCAGCGGCAGCAGACGGAGCGGAGGGGCAGGAGCAGGTAAGAGATTTCTATGTATGTTCGTGTTTGTGTGTGTGTTTACTACTGTATGTAAACCTACTACACTGTGTGTTAGCTCAAAAAATGGCGACACACAGTGTAGGAGGTTAGACCGTTCAATCCCCTCGTTTATCCCGGCACTAGCCAGGATAAAGGAGGGGGGGATTCTGTGATTCTGCAATTTTGGGAATAGCTCCATCTAGTGACCAGCACTGGGAAATATTATAAATTAGAATCTAATTTATAATATTTCCTGACTCGTGAAAAAAATAAAAAAAATTTGAACAATGTTTAATCACCTACACACTAAATGTTTAATTAAAAAAAAAAAAACATGTTTTGCTGGCAACACATTCCCTTTAAATAGTAATGTCCGTAAAGCTGCCAAAAAAAGGGATTGTCCAAAGCGGACAACCCATTTGATTTGTGCAAATACTTTAATCCCTATGGAACCAATATCCGGGTATAAAAAGTTGTGAGCACCTCGTCTATTTGTAGTATCTGCATATCCACCGCATGTTAAAATGTGAGTGTGATTGACCGTCAACCCCCTTGCTTAAGTAGGTCCCTGTACACATCTGCGTTAGGGGCCTCCTTTGCATATTGAGCTGGTTTCACCAGACAAAATAGCGCAGCATGGAGCACTATTTGAACCAGCTAAATTGCGCAAACAATGGCAGAAACCCGACGGAACATATTAGTCAATGGGCTCCATCAAGCCCGGTTGGTTTCCGTCATTCGGCGTTTCCTTTATTGTTTTTGTTCTGCTTCTATGATGGAGCAGAATGGAAATAGCGATGAAAGTGTGAACACATCCTAAGCTATTTTATGAAGTGTCATGGTTGCAAAGATTTTTAAGTTCTATATTCTGCATCCTTCCATGTTTTCTTATGTTCTTATTTTCTTAAACACAAGTTGTTGTTTTTTTTCTCATACAAGCTTATTACCATCTTATCTCTGATCCCAAGTCAAACATCTCAAGAAGCAGGAAAAATGGGCATGTTTTCCCTGCAAATTTCACATCTTTCAATAATCGGCGTGAAATCTGCAACAAATTCTGCTGTAACTTGCACATATTTGTGCTGAAATCCGCATGCAGAATTTTCTGCTCCATGGGCAGGCACTCTAAAGCTCACCATACACATCTGTACTGAAGGCTGATTCTCTTACCAACATTACAGATAAATGTTGGTAGATGTAGCAGGGAGTAAAAATGGATTGATTGTCAATTGAAAAAAAGTCCAATACATGGCAGATCAAAATTTCAGAAATTTCTGTTAATTGGCAATTTCTTCCAAAGATAATGACCAAATGAATCCCAGATAATCGTCTGAAATAGTCAAAATGTAATTTATTTGTTACTTCATCATTCATCCGTTGCCTTCCTCTCCATCCCTGAGGTGGCTGCAGTGTCTTGCTAGGTCATCACTTAAGTGCGTACATCGTTCAGTGAAATGCCTTTGGTTATTAAGTCATTACATAAGTCCCGGGCAGGAAAGGTTATGCCCTGCCCCCCCCCCTCTCTGAATTTTTCCAGGAAGACTGAGAAGATTTAGGATGTGCGCACTCTACAGGAGCCGTCTCCTTTCAGACCACAGAGCCCTTTGATGTCCTTTCCAAACTGCTGTCACAGACTTTCCATTTAGGCAGGAACAGCCAGGCCTAAAAGTAAAATCATATGGTTCTCTCCTGAGGGGGGGTGTCCCCAAGGGCTGTCCTGAGATCAGAAATGTGAGTGGGTACGCAGGCACTTGGAAGAAGTTCAGGGATTGTCCTGGGCATGCTCAATGAAAGAGAACCAGTGTCATTTACTTCTAAAAGTCTTATTAAGGTAATGCCGGGACGCTGAGAATGTCTTATTAGCTGTAAATGGTTACTTACTACTTCATATGAAAACCCTGTTTATTTTCGGGTGACCTCTCCCCTGTGTATAAATGTATGTATCTTACAGGCTTTGCGTTGATCCCTTCCCCTTGCCCTACTTTTCTCTCAATGACCGCAGGATGAGGCAGCTTCCTGTGCGAGGGGCCCAGGGCAGGGTATGAGGTCTGGCATGTTGGAGTAACCCTAATCAGGCTCTGGTGTCCTTCTCCTGAACATTTTACTTATGTCTTATCTCCTTCCTCTTCCCTCCCTCATTCAGCTTATCACTTCAGTGAATTGAAAACCAGCTAGCTGCTGCAGGAAGAGAATTAATTGCACATTCTTAAAGGGCCAACGCAAAACTTTTTTTATTCATACCAATTTCTAATTCCGCAATTTTTATTCTTTATCTGGCTTAAATGATAAACATAGAGATCTACCATGGACAGAAATATCATCCTCTTTATTCTTCAAGAAATGCTATATACAGTTCATGTCGAATTTGAACTAGTCGGTCAGACGCAGGTTTCTATACAATGTAACAACAATGTTCAACAACTGTCTTTATATTGGTTAATTGAATGTAAAATATTTGACAGTAGATGGACTATATTAAGGCCATGAGGATGGGTTGTTCACGATACAGTACATTGCATAGTTAGTCTATTTACAGTCTAGAACTGCAATTACAATTCTGCAGCCTTCAGGCTAAGTTCACACATACCAGATTTGTGTTGGAAATTATCCGTGCCAAATCTGGAGGGAGCCGTAAGGAAATCCATAGTGGAAAATCTGCACCAAATCGTGCAGATTTGTCACTGCCTTTCCGCTAAAATAAAAATAACAATTCTTTATACTCACCTTCCCAATCTTCTGCCACTCCCTTTAGTAAAGGTTCTTTTACACGGACCAATCATTGGGTGAACGAGCGTTCATATGAACTCTTGTTTCTGATTATTGCCATGTGTTAAAAGGGCAAATATCTTCCAATGAACAAGCAAACGCTCATTCATCGGCTGATCGCATCTTTTATGCAGGTAAAAAATGGTTGATAGTTGGCAGCACATCTCCCCGTGTAAACAGGAAGATGTGCTGCCGACATGACGCATGGGGACGAGCAATAGTAGTAACGTTCGTCCCCATACTAAACAATAGTTGCTCCGTTTTAAAGGGAGCAACGAGCACATTGTCGATCGGCGCACGTTTAAAAGTGGTAAACATGGGCGATATTTGCTCGTGTAAAACTGCTTTAATACCTTATTCAGACGAACGTAGAATACGTCTGTGTGACGGCGGTCACACGGCTGCATGTATTTCAATGGGGCCATTCACACGGCTGTTTCAATGGCCGTTTTTCATGTCCGAGTTTCCCCACATTTGTCTGAATAAGTCCTAACACTAGCCTGGTTCTCCACCGTGCTCAGCAGGGGACAATCAGATTTTTTCTACAGCAAAATCTGCAACAATTGGTATTTTTTGCAAATTTCGACTTCTCCATTGAACTTTATGGCCAAAATCCGCAACAAATCTGTGCACTTTCTGATGACTTGAAATGCTGTGAATTTAAAAAATCTGCGCTATAAATCATTTTTCGCATGGGAAATTTTGTCCAAATCTCATCCACTTCGCTGCTACTGTATTCCGCTGCAGATTAACCATCCACAAATCCAGGCAGAAAATGCGCAGCGAATCCACAATTTGGGAACGTAGGCTTAGAGCTGAAATCAGAGATTGCTTTCGTGATTTGCAATTATGTAACTATGTAATGTGACGTAGGACAAACGAGTTGTTCCATTTCAAGAGCTAAGCTCCATTGTTCGGGTATATTCAATGTTGAAATGTGGTTAAACTTTATTGAAAAACCGCATCTGTAAACTGCATGCGTTTTTACAGCGATTTTTGTTGAGTTTTTGGATGCGGTTGTGGTAAAAAAACGAACAAACCCAAATTGCGATAACCGAATGTGGTTTTCGGTTGCGGTTTTTTAATGCGGTTTTTAACCGCACTACAATATCTGAATGGACCTTTAGGCTATTTTCACACGCAGCAGATTTGTTGCAGATATACCCGCGACTGAAAATCATCGGAATTCTGCAACAAAATCTGCAGCGTGTGCAGAGGGACTTAGGGTACCCATACACATAGGGGATTTTCCTCTCATTTTTACAAAGAATCACAGCAGAAATGCTGCAAAAACTCTGTGTGTGAACATCCCCTTAGGTAGCATGTCTGACAATAAGCTTGTCAATGGTGTTAGAACAACCACAAAATTGTAAAGCAATATATCTACGCTCAATCTTTTATGTATATTAGATGTGTGTATATATATATATATATATATATATATATATATATATATATATAAAACTGTAAAATAGTGCTAGATTTAAATGTATTTTTTCATGCATCAATTGCTTACGTTTTATTTAAAGTCCATTTATATTTTCGGTACAACTGACATACCTTTTATTAAATACAGTATATCTTTTTTTTTCTCTCCACAGTAGACACCAGTCTGTCTCTCGACTCGAGTAAGCAGGGCCATTGGTGCAGCGTGGCGTACTGGGAGCACAGGACCCGCGTGGGCCGTCTTTATGCTGTGTGTCAACCTTCAGTCAGCATCTTCTATGATCTACCTCAAGGGAGTGGCTTCTGTCTGGGCCAGTTGAATCTGGAGAATCGGAGTGAGGCTGCTGCCAGGACACGAGGGAAGATTGGACTGGGTATTGTTCTGAGCAAGGAGCCGGATGGGGTGTGGGCCTATAACCGCAGTGACCACCCCATTTTTGTTAACTCACCAACACTTGATTCACCCACCTGCCGTTCTCTTGTTGTGCGCAAGGTGATGCCTGGCTATTCCCTCAAAGTGTTTGACTATAAAAAGTCGTGCATCCTACAGCATCTCTCTGCACCATCGGAATATGCGGATGGACCATACGACCCTCACAGTATACGCATCAGTTTTGCTAAGGGCTGGGGACCATGCTACTCACGCCAGATGATCACTTCCTGTCCTTGTTGGCTGGAGGTGTTATTAGGACGGTAGCAACCAGCCTACAATTTTTTTTTCATTCTTCATTCAATTGGTGTATTAACAAAGAAGGATACATGCCACTTCCAGCGTAAAGAGTAAGGCCCCTGGTTAACCCATTTTCTGTCAGCGAGGCATGTACAACCTTGTTTATAATGTTCACGTCAACTCGCACGTTAAGTACAACGCATATCATGCCTCATTGCCAGAAGATGGAGTTTCCAACATCCATATACATGATGAAAACTATGGAACTGAGGAGCCATTTCATTCTTTGGGATTTAACCTTTGATTTGCCTTGTTTCCTCATGCTGTTGGCTGTAGCGGCCATTTTATCCCCACATGGTTTAAGAACACGGCTGTGAACACCTAAATACAGACTTGGTGCTGTACAACTATCCACCTAGTTACAAAATGACACCTCTATGCTCATGAAATGGAGCTGCATAATGTCACATTAACATTTCAGGTGCCATAAGCATTAACCTCTTCTTGTCACAAGGGCCTGGACTGCCTTGCGTGCCTTTTTTCAGCTTTGCAATGTACTGCAGGTCTCTGGTGTAGAAGTAGTTAATTCCCTTTTGAATGAGGGATCCACATTGCTATACACACTCCTCGCAAAAAGGACTCTCCCAAATACCATGCCCTAGATTTAATATAAAATGTTTATATATTATATGGAAATATATATTATACTTGTAAATACGGAGTCATTTTTACAATGTCATTATTTATGTATGGTGCAATGTGTATATGAACCTAAATACAAATAAAACGCACTTTGGCTTTTACAGTTCTTGCAGCACAGAATCCCTAACCAAAACACATGGGAAATTTATGTTATATCGCTTAGGCCTCATGCACACGGCCGTGCGTGTAAAAAAAAAATAGTAGGACATGCTCCATAATTCCCGGCAGGGACACCTACCCGTAGTGGTACGGAAAGGTGTCTGCGGGCCAATAGAACCGGGCGGGTCCGTAATTGCGGTCCGCAATTACATGTTTTTTTTTTTTACGGTCGTGTGCATGGGGCCTTAGAAGGCGAATGCTGGTCCGTTCATCCTAGGCTGGATGCGTCTTAAAGGGATATTCTTGTTTCAGTTATAAGAGAGTAACTACACCTTTGATGTGTCGTAGAGACATATCAAAAATTTCGATCAGTGGGGTTCGGGTGACATATCAAAAGTTTAGTTACTCTTTAAGGGTTATTTGTATTATGGAAATATAATTTTCCATTATACTTTCTGTATATTCTTATGGTTTTCAAGATCTCTGCTTGCTGTCATTCAACAGGAAACATTCATTGTTTACTTTGAGTGGATACAAATCTGTGTCCTGCTTATGATATGGACACACAGGTACTTGGTACGTTACAATACACACTGTACACATTACTGTAACGATCTGTGTGTCCATCACATGATTAGGATAGATTTATACCCATGGTAAGGGAAAATTAAGGATATATTGAGTTATCTTAAAGGCTATGTGCACCTTTGAAATAGTTTTTTTTTTTTTTTTTATTTAAAAAAATAAATATCTTGTTTGAAACTTTCTACTTGACTTTTTATTAAAAATAATTGTAACTTTTTCAGATACAGCCGTTTTATCCTGTACACAGAGCAGTTGTATCTTGCGCTGAAACCTGTAACTGTCAGGTCAGCAGGACTGATGGGTTCAGTGTCTATTATACGCAGGATCCACTTGTTATCGATCACTTCTAAGTTATGAACTTAAATGTGATCGGTATCCGCTCGATCCTGTGCGTTAGAGACACGCAGGACCCGCTGTCACTGGAAAAAAATAAATATTTCAAAGGTGTACATAGCCGTTAAATGACTGCAAGCAGAGATCTTGCTAAAAAACGAAAGTATATAATCTACACTTATTGTGTAGCCCATTGGTCCCTGTTATCAGCCATTTCAGGCTGGGGAAAAGGCTAACTATGTTTTACAATGTCATTTATTGACTGGAAGTCCAGAAAAATATCTTCTCTTGTGATCATTACTCTATTTTGCATAGAACTTCCAGCAACATTTATATGTGTTTGTGTGTGAGCGTGATATTGGCAGACTGAGGATTTTAGGGTTAGTGCTCCCTTAAATTGATCAAATTGGTTCCATGCACTTGTCCTGGTGACCTTTTGGGGTCTCCTCACATGTATTATGTAGGGGAAGTTGAGTGCGCTGGATATGTGCGTTGTCCTATTTATCACACAAACCCCTGGATCAACAGGATACATTAGTAGTTTGACCATCCTGTGGATGTTTAAATTGGACAAAGTTTGACAATTGGACAGTTCAGTAATCCATTGCTTAGGGGGATCTATCAACAGACGACCACGCAAACTGTTTCTAACCATTAAGTTTTTGTCCAAAAATGATCTAATTTTTGATTCAGTTTTAAGGTAGCCATAGCCATAAACGTTGGACGAGTGTTCTGTCTGTTCAGTATTATAATGTGCATCTGATCAGACATACGTGACCAAAAGATTTTCCACGATCTGAATGATTTTGCAATTACCAGAATTTTTGTCCATATCATCCATATCAGAAGTTCTTTGCTAAATCCAATGATTCTTTCAATGGCTATGTCCTCCTTCGCATCCATTTAATAAAAAAAAAAATTCCGACTGCTTCTAAACTGAAAAATGAAGCAACTAAAAAATAAAAATCCTCTTGTTTTGTTTCTACATTAACTTGTGACAACAAATAAACTGTGTATAGTTCAATCCTGCAGTCATACTTTCCTATATTTGTCTTCATGTTAACATGGGTTCGGTAGCTTAGTAAGAAGTAAAGAACAGATAGAAGAGAGTAGGATTTCAGGATCAGACTACGAAGTCTGTTACCATGGAGATGGAAAGGTTTGCATAGAAACAAAATAATAGGAAATCAAGACCTACTGCAAAGCTGCTTAATTTCTCATTTCATTTGCTTTGGGACAGTAACAAAAATTCGGTTGCAATGGTAGAAATAGCCTTAAAGTAACAGGTGGACAAGATTTTTTTTTCAGGTATGGCCAACTCTTTTGGATGGATAGAGTTCTGTCCACTTTGACCACTTCTTTTAATGGCTCATGTGCACAACCTTATTAGGGTATGTTCACACGGCCAAATTTCAGACGTATACGAGGCGTATTTTGCCTCGTTTTACGTCTGAAAATAGGGCTACAATACGTCGGCAAACATCTGCCCATTCATTTGAATGGGTTTGCCGACGTACTGTGCAGACGACCTGTCAAACGACGACGCGTAAAAATACAGCCTCGTCAAAAGAAGTTCAGGACACTTCTTTGGACGTTTTTGGAGCTGTTTTCTCATAGACTCCAATAAAAACAGACCCTAAAGATATTTAGTAAACCCGAAAGATACTATGATAGGTAGTCTCCCTTTTCTAAAAAAAATAAACCATAAATAATCCTTTATTACGTCATGTTAATCATTAATAATTTATGTTCGTGTTAATTTATTTTTCCGGTAATGTATAATTAGTTTGATCAGTTTGTGATATTAGATGGCAATAAAAAATTTTTTTTATGGTGTATTCACAAGTGCCGGTACAGGGTAGGGTTACTGCAAGGTATTTTTGGGCTGTTCGGTAATTACAGGTGAAATGCGTTAAAACATGTTTCATCTGTAAAAATTGCATTACAAAATTGCAGTAAAAGTAATGTAGTGTGAATATAGTCTCATGCACATGGCAGCATTATGGCCCAGTTTTGTACGGAACCGTAATGGTGCACTCTTAGGGGTGCATGAGGCCATACGGTCCATCCATATGCCTCCAAATTCATACCGAGTGTTTTTTTTTTTCTGTGAGATTCTGTACAAATCTCTCAAAAGCAAAATCGGAGCCATGCTTCATTGTATTGGCGCAAAGATTCTAGAGTTGAATATATCCTCCTTATGGCACATGGTACTGCGGACACTGAGTGGCCTTCAACACCGTAGTATTGAACTGCAGGGGACTCCGTGTGCTGCTATACAACCTCCTGCACACAGATTTGCTGTGTTCATTAGGTCTTGTATTATAATTCATTATACTATTATAATGTAAGTTACTGGTCTGCCCTTTCTGCCCAGCACTATTATCAGAACAGCCCTTCCTCCATATGGGAACAATCCACACCACGGCCGCATGACACCTTCGGATCCACATTAAGGTCTACAGCATTCATTTCATATTGATTCAGGACACACGGATATAGTGGATTTATATGGTGCGGTGGTTTCCATTGTAACAAAATCCATAAATTGTGTAGGCCTGTGGATTTCATTAGCGGTAAATAACATTTATCCAAAGACACGCAAAGAACGATCAGTTTGAGAAGGTTCCAAGTTATTACAATTAGAGTTTTCTCTTTACGGCTCTCTCGTCGTATGACTCTGCCGTTTGGCTGAAACTACTGTAAGTAAATATATTGCACAATAAGCCACAAAGACCTCATGGATTTAATTAAACTGAGAAAATGATAGCTCCATGCCTGCAGATTCACTGTGGTGTATTACAAAACGGCATTGGGAATGGCCGCTAGATCCAGCAAAAGCGATTCTTAGGACATAATGTAAAATGTATTTTATGGTGGTTTGGCCTTTTTGTGATGTTCTTACATCTTTGAATGAGTCGTATCATTTGGACAACCTTAGATGTGATTTTATAAATAAGAGATTCTTTAAAAACCTTTACCAAGTTTATGAAAACTATTTGATGTATAAAAGACCTCTGTATTTAATCCACGTTGATTTTACATGTTGTCTTCATTACACCATCTGTTAGAGATCTTAATACGGATGATTTATTGACGAGCTGGCTCCCCACCGTGGCTCATCCTGGGGGCCACAAACAGGAGACCCATCCCTATGATGTGCATATGCCCTAATCATGCCTCTACAGGGCCTATAGAAAAGGTGTGCACTATGAGAAAACACCTTTAAATGGGTTATCTGGGTTGTTAATTTATTTATTTTTTTTTTTTTGCAATGTCCTAAAATGAAAAAGCAATCCGTCTACTTACCTATTCTTTCCCCCTGGTGATCAAGCGCTGAAGCTCTGGCGATCCTCCCAATGTTTGTTTGGTTTTGCAGGGAGCATGTGATCGCAGCAGCCAATCAGGGGGCTTAGTGGTGGCTTATTGCTGGCAACATGGCGCCCACCGCTGATTGTTCATGCCAGGAATACAACACATCACTGCTGAGGCCCCTAATTGACTGCAGCGGTCACATGCCACCTGTGTATAGTCTGTACAGGTTTCCAACCTATGAATGTAAACTAGCATGTTCTCATTCACTGGCAGGAAACAGATTTTTTCATTTTATCGAAATATTAAAGTACAGTATGCGGTATATTAGAAAGTTGCTAACATTTTCATTATACATTAAGCTTAATTTATGTAAAACGGGATAACCCCGCTTAAGTAATGGCCGTCTATTGAGACTAAACATGTGGCACTGTGGAAACGGTCAGTTTTTACTGTGAAATTTAACAAATTTTGCTTATTTACATTGGGCAATTTTCATTAAGAATTCACGAAGTTGGATCTGAATGATAATCACTTAGAGCTATGTTCACTTTTGAAGCCAAATTTCTTTTTTTCATTGTATTTTTTTTTAAATCAATCTTTTATGTAATTTACAAAAACCTTTAAAATGACCTTTTTATTAAAAAAAATGTTTTACTTTTTAAGATACAGCTTCTATGTCTCCTGTATACACGTAAGCTGTATAGTTCCATCAAAGCCGATTCTGTTAGTTGATGAACTTAGATGCGATCGTTATTAGCTGGATCTTGTGTGTCAGAGACACAAAGGACCAGCTTTCAGCCAAGCCGTCAGTACAGCTGTCCTGACGAAATTGGCTTGGATGGAACAATACAGCTTCTGTCTCGAAAACTAAATATTTTTTTAAATAAAAGTCGACATAAAAGTTGTATTAAATCACTTAAAACATCGATTTACAAAAAAAATAATAATAATGTGTGCCTTATTTATATCCTTTAAATAATTTTGTGTTCTCCACTGCCACAGAAAATGATCTGCATGAAATATCACTGTATATAGAGTGGAATTTAAGGACCATAAACGCATTCATACAGTTTCGCTGATACAAACTTGCAGCGTGCTTCTAAACACTCTGCCATGGGGGGGGGGGATGAGCGTTTCATGATTGAAATGGCGGATACAGCCTGACAAGTCTATTTATTGTATGAACTCTCGTCACCAGGACGAGAGGTATTTTTAGGCAACTAGGTGATGAGGGTTCATAAATGTAAAGCGTATGAATCGCCAGATTGTTCTGTCTGCAGAGGCTACTTGATAACATCTACGGCAATGGGTGAAATGGAGAGAGAGCGAAGGGATGAGGGGAGAGATAAAAAGAAAGGGGAGACATAAGAGGAGAGAGAGATGAAGGGACAATCTTCTCCTCACAGAAAGCTGGCTGAAATTCTTTGGGAAACATGACTCAGGCGTCAGACCTCAACATTTTTAACCTCCTCCCTGCTAGCATTGCTGCGCTGTAGCTGAGGAATGAGCCTCTTAACATTCTGGGATTTGTCTGCAATACTGAACCAATGCAACTTTTCAACACTCTGCTATAGATATATGTTACATTATACAGAAGCTAGAAGAGGGGAAAAATACCCCCCAATATGAAGTGACACACGGATGTAACCAACAATCACAGGGACTTCTAGCTAAACTTTGAATGCTCCCCCTAACTTGGTCATCGCAGCATTTACTAATGTATGAAAATGATAGAACCTGGGCGTCTGGCACAAGGGGCAGAGCTACTGTCGTGGCAGTCATATGCAGAGGGTTGATGCATGTCACATCCTTAGGCTACATTCACACAAGTGTGACAGATTTACGCGCGTAAAAAAAGTGCGTAAATCTGTTCGTGTGCGTGGTGTTATTGCATCAGTGGGCTTTGCGAGTGTGTTTTTTACGCACTCGCAAAGCAAGTCTTTAATTTTTTTAAATGGGATTGGTGCGCAAATCACGCACCGCACACGGATGTGCATCTGTGTGCGGCGCGTGGTTTTCACGCACCCATTGAATTCAATGGGCGCATAGGTGCGTGAAAACGCCCCAATATAGGATATGCAGTAAGTTTCACGCAACTGACTCAGGCTAGCTTGGCAGCCTATTTTATATGACATCAGTCATTAAGGCCATTAACGTCTGATCGTTAGGGGTCCGACTAATGGCACCCCCACCAATCCGCTGTTTTGAAGGGGAGAAGGCTGTAATACTGTGAACCACCGCTACTAGTTTGTCGGTGATTCACAGTATAAGCAGATAAGGAAAGAAGGGAAGCAGTGCTCTTACAAGCGATGCGGCCTCTTCAAAACAGCTGACCAGTATGGGTTTCAGCAGTTGGACCCCTACCGATCAGATATTGATAGCCTATCCTGAGGATAGGCCATCAATATCTTATGACTGGACCACCCCTTTAAGCTGCCTTCACATACTACACCGTGTTCCAAATTATTATGCACATTGGATTTAAGTGTCATAAACATTTAATTATTAGTTTTTCAATTAAACTCATGGATGGTATTGTGTCTTAGGGCTCTTTGGATCATTGTAATCAATCTCAGACACCTGTGATAACTAGTTTGCCAGGTGTGCCCAATCAAAAGAAAACTACAGAAGGACGTTCCACATTATTAAGCAGGCCACAGGTTTCAAGCAATATGGGAAAGAAAAAGGATCTCTCTGCTGCCGAAAAGCGTGAAATAGTTCAATACCTTGGACAAGGTATGAAAACATTGAATATTTCAAGAAAACTTGCGTGATCATCGTACTGTGAAAAGATTTGCGGCTGATTCAGAGCACAGACGGGTTCGTTCAGATAAAGGCATAATGAGGAAGGTTTCTGCCAGACAAATTAATAGGATTAGGAGAGCAGCTGCTAAAATGCCATTGCAAAGCAGCAAACAGGTATTTGAAGCCGCTGGTGCCTCTGCAGTCCCACGAACCTCAAGGTGTAGGATCCTCCTGAGGTTTGCAAGTGTGCATAAAGCTAATATTCGGCCACCCCTAAACAATGCTCACAAGCAGAAACGGTTGCAGTGGGCTCAGAAATACATGAAGACTAATTTTCAAACCGTGTTGTTTACTGATGAGTGCCCATGCAACCCTGGATAGTCCAGATGGATGGAGTAGTGGATGGTTGGTGAATGGCTACCATGTCCCAACAAGGCTGCGACGTCCGCAAGGAGGTGGCGGAGTCATGTTTTGGGCTGGAATCATGGGGAGAGAGCAAGTAGGCCCCTTTAGGGTCCCTGACGGTGTGAAAATGACCTCTGCAAAGTACGTAGAGTTTATGACTGACCACTTTCTTCCGTGGTACAAAAAGAAGAACCGTGCCTTCCGTAGCAAAATTATCGTCATGCATGACAATGCACCATCTCATGCTGCAAAGAATACCTCTGTATCATTGGCTGCTATGGGCATAAAAGGAGAGAAACTCATGGTGTGGCCTCCATGTTCCCCTGACCTCAACCCTATTGAGAACCTTTGGAGCATCCTCAAGCAAAATATCTATGAGGGTGGGAGACCGTTCACATCAAAACAGAAGCTCTGGGAGGTTATTCTGACAGCCTGCAAAGATATTCAAGCACTGTCCAAATACTCACAAATTCAATGGATGCAAGAATTGTGAAGGTGATATCAAAGAAGGGGTCCTATGTTAACATGTAACTTGGCCTGTTCAGTTTTTTTAATTGAAAGAGCTTTTGATTTCTGTAAATATGACCTCCTGATGCTGCAAATTCAACAAATTACCATTTTAGTTCTCTTTACAACCTTTAAAAATTTTTATCTCTGTTGTGCATAATAATTTGAAACAGTGCATTTTGAGCATTATACTCCAACGGTTGATGGCTTGAAGATTATACTGACTGTCATTTGCATCGACTATTTAGGAAAATCAGTGAAAAATAACATTTGCATAATAATTTGGAACGCGGTGTAGATAAATGTAGGAGGATCCTGATGACTACTGCATGTGTGGGCTTCCCGACTGTCATCTGACAGTAAATGTCAGGGCAAAGAAGATATATTTATGACATTCATGTTTATGGGAAGGTTTGGGGAGATAACGGTTGGCCAACAGCTATCTTTAGTGTATGATAGATGTGTCAAATATGATAAAGCTGTATTAAACCATGTTATCCAGAGATGAATATATAGGTAATAAAAAAGGTACAGGATTTGCCATAAATGTCTGATAGATGTGGGTCCCAGCTCTTGGACATGCAACTATATCAAGACTGGGGGTCTCACAACCCCCGTTTCGCCTGGTGCGGCGGCTGCTTGCTGCAGAGTCCAGGCGGTGACTAGTGGAGAGAGGGCTCTTGCTAAGCTGTTTTTGTAACTCCCATTGAACAGAATGGTTGTTATGGAAAAAGCCGAGTAGCGCCTGCTCTTCTATTTCCGGAACTCTCATTGAACAGACTGGAGAAAGCTGCGCGTACATGCAAACCTCTACACTAGTCCCTGCCTGGATTCTGAGGTTAGCATCCACCGCACCAAGCTGAAGGGGTTGGGAGACCCCCGATCTCGATATAGGTGCGGGTCCCAGAGCTGTCCTATATGCCATAAATGTCTAAGATGGGAAAACTCCTTTAATAGATGTGGGGTGCACATGCAGGGCCAGTTTTAGACAAAGTGTGGCCCTGGGCAAAGTGTTAAAAGTGGGGCCCCAAATTCTGAATTACTGTATCAATAATGCAGTAAATTCAGAAGGCGGTGTGCGGAGAACTGCATTGCTGATTTCTAGCGCGCCCAGGAGTATTGCAAGGCCAAAAGCATATGTCCCCCCCTCACACACAAAATTATAGATAGATATAGATATATATATACACACAGTTATTGAATCATACCACTATACCAGATGAAATATTACCTGCATACGGTCACTAAATACAACTCACTATTATAAGAATAATATTACCAATAATAACACAATACAAGGTCCAAATAATACCGCCACACCATAACCACAGTGACTGAATAATACCCCCATACTGTTACGGAATAATACCACCACACCATAACCACTTCGTAACTGAATAACACCCCCATACAGTAACTGAATGTCACGAAGCATCTGTGGATCCACTGGGCCGTAACGCCTTGGCGGTAAGGCAGCTGGCCAACAGGACGCAGGTGAATGTCTATAGTTTGTATAGGTACCTGTGGCAGCTCAGACAGCAGCAGGGCAGGCTCGGCTTGGACTAGGCAGCAGGTAGACGTCAGGCGAGGTGAATCAGGTCAGACGTGGATACAGCACGACACGACTTTGGCACAGCACAGTGCTCGAACAGGATGGTATGGAAATGCAAGGAACAGGAGCTGGAACAGGTACAGGAACAGGAAACACACTAGGAGACCATCACATAGATAAACTACACTACCGTTCAAAAGTTTAGGGCCACTTAGAAATTTCCTTATTTTTTAAAGAAAAGCACAGTTTTTTTTAATGAAAACATTAAATTAATCAGAAATACACTCTATACATTGTTAATGTGCTAAATGACTATTCTAGCTGAAAACGTCTGTTTTTTAATGCAATATCTACATAGGTGTATAGAGGCCCATTTCCAGCAACCATCACTCCAGTGTTCTAATGGTACATTGTGTTTGCTAACTGTGTAGAAAAAGAGAGCTTTCATGTGAAACTCGACAGTCATTCTTGTTCTTAGAAATGAAGGCTTTTCCATGCGAGAAATTGCCAAGAAACTGAAGATTTCCTACAACGGTGTGTACTACTCCCTTCAGAGGACAGCACACACAGGCTCTAACCAGAGTAGAAAGAGAAGTGGGAGGCCCCGCTGCACAACTGAGCAACAAGACAAGTACATTAGAGTCTATAGTTTGAGAAATAGACGCCTCACAGGTCCTCAACTGGCAGCTTCATTAAATAGTACCCGCAAAAGGCCAGTGTCAACGTCTACGGTGAAGAGGCGACTCCGGGATGCTGGCCTTCAGGGCAGAGTGGTCCTCGAAAAAGCCATATCTGAGACTGGCTAATAAAAGGAAAAGATTAATATGGGCAAAAGCACACAGACATTGGACAGAGGAAGATTGGAAAAAAGTGTTATGGACAGACGAATCGAAGTTTGAGGTGTTTGGATCACACAGAAGAACATTTGTGCCAGTTGAGGACCTGTGAGGCGTCTATTTCTCAAACTAGAGACTCTAATGTACTTGTCTTGTTGCTCAGTTGTGCAGCGGGGCCTCCCACTTCTCTTTCTACTCTGGTTAGAGCCTGTGTGTGCTGTCCTCTGAAGGGAGTAGTACACACCGTTGTAGGAAATCTTCAGTTTCTTGGCAATTTCTCGCATGGAAAAGCCTTCATTTCTAAGAACAAGAATAGACTGTCGAGTTTCACATGAAAGCTCTCTTTTTCTACACAGTTAGCAAACACAATGTACCATTAGAACACTGGAGTGATGGTTGCTGGAAATGGGCCTCTATACACCTATGTAGATGCAGGGGGGAACGAAGACAGAAGTCATCTCTGTCTAAGTGTCATACTGTCAAAGTGTCCTGGCAGTTATACATGGCAGTTGCACAGGGTCAGTGACAGGTAAGCTGCATTAGCAAAACAAACAAACTATCACACGCTCTAATTATTAGATTTCAAACTCTATCTGTTTTCAAACAAACATGTTTGCTACCGCTCTCATCATTATAGCTGCTCTTGGTCTACAATCCTATCGCCCATTTAAGCCTTTCCAAAAAACAGTCCACATCAGTCCCTCTCTCCTTGCCTCGCCCATGTACAGCTCCCATTCACTATTCACTTTCCTCAGTCAACTTAACCCATCTCATCCCACTGCCCAACATAAAAAACGCTCTCATAAATCACAGAACCATCTGCTGTCTCTCTCCATTCTGCTACTAGCTGCAGGGGACATCTCTCCCAACCCTGGTCCTCCCTTTTCCTCTGCCAAGCTCAACCCCTTACCTGCCACACATAGAAACCCTGCAAATCTTCTTGCCATTCCTTGTACGTCTTCTCCTGTCTCTTTTAACTGTGCTCTCTGGAATTATCGGTCCGTGTGCAACAAACTCACCTTTATTCATGACTTATTCCTTTCTAACTCTCTCAACCTTCTGGCTCTTACAGAAACATGGCTACACTTGTCTGACACTGCTTCCCCTGCTGCTCTATCTTATGGTGGTCTCCAGTTCTCTCATGCCCCCAGACCTGAGAACAGGCAGGGTGGAGGAGTAGATATACTTCTTTCTCCACACTGCACTTTTCAGGTCATTCCCCTGGTCCCCTCACTCACATTTCCCTCTTTTGAAGTCCATACCCTCAGACTCTTTCACCCTTTTTCCCTCCGAGTGGCAGTTGTCTACCGCCCCCCGGGCTCACCCCGCCAATTCCTGGATCATTTTGCTGCCTGGCTTCCACAATTTCTATCCTCTGAAACACCCACTCTCATCATGGGTAACTTCAACATCCCCATTGATAACCCAATCGCCTCATCTGCCTCCCAGTTTCTATCTTTAACCTCGTCCCTAGGTTTGTCACAACTTACTAACTCTCCTACACATGAAGACAGGCATTCGCTTGACCTGGTCTTCTTCCGGCTCTGCTCAGTTTCTGACTTTATTAACTCTCCTCTCCCGCTTTCTGACCACAATCTTCTCTCCTTTACTATCAAATATTCTCTGCCTCCTCAGGTCATCCCTACGTATCAGACATACAGAAATCTACATGCCATTAACACTGTGAAATTCATAGACAGTCTACAGTCCTCATTGTCCCCTATCTCTTCCCTCTCCTGTCCCAATCTGGCTGCCAAACTTTACAATAACACTCTCAAAAATGCATTGGATGAAGCAGCCCCCCCTACACTCCGAAGCACACGACAAAGACAACGACAACCCTGGCACACGCCTTAATCCCGCTTTCTTCAGCGGTGCTTGAGATGTGCCGAACGACTGTGGAGAAAATCGCATTTGGATGCAGATTTCCTCCATTACAAATTTATGCTCAAAACTTACAACTCTGCCCTTCACCGAGCCAAACAAGTCTATTTCACTTCTCTTATCTCCACACTATCTAATAATCCAAAACGCCTCTTTGATACTTTTCACTCCCTCCTTAGTCCTAAAGTGCAGACGCCAATCACAGATCTCTGTGCTGAAGACCTGGCCAATTATTTTAAAGTTAAAATTGACAACATCCGGCATGATATTATCTCCCAGTCCCCTAGTAACATCGATCCCCTTCCTTCCCGCACTCCCTCTTCTTCACTCTCAGCATTTGACCCAATAACTGAAGAAGAAGTCTCGAGGCTCCTCTCTTCTTCTCGTCCTACTACCTGCCCTAGTGATCCTGTCCCCTCACACCTCCTCCAGTCCCTCTCCCCAGCTGTCACTAGTCACCTGACTAAAATATTTAACCTCTCTCTTTCCTCTGGTATCTTTCCCTCCGCTTTTAAACATGCCATTATAAACCCATTACTGAAAAAAACAACTCTTGACCCATCCAGCGCTGCTAACTACCGACCAGTCTCTAATCTGCCCTTCATCTCCAAACTCCTGGAACGCTTGGTCTACTCTCGCCTTATCCGCTATCTCTCTGCTAACTCCATTCTTGACCCCTTACAATCTGGTTTCCGCACTCTACACTCCACAGAAACTGCCCTTACTAAAGTCTCAAATAATCTCTTGGCGGCTAAATCGGTCGGTAAATCCTCTCTCCTGATTCTTTTGGATCTCTCTGCAGCCTTTGACACTGTAGACCACGAACTCCTACTTAACATGCTCCACTCTATTGGCCTCAAGGACGCGGCTCTCTCTTGGTTTTCCTCCTATCTCTCTGACCGCTCATTCAGTGTGTCATTTGCTGGTTCCACTTCTTCTCCTCTTCCCCTTGCTATCGGGGTTCCTCAGGGTTCAGTCCTAGGTCTGCTGCTCTTTTCTCTCTACACAGCTCCTATTGGACAAACCATCAGCAGATTTGGCTTCCAGTACCATCTCTACGCTGATGACACCCAATTATATACCTCTTCCCGTGACATCACCCCTGCTCTAATACAGAACACCAGTGATTGTCTGTCCGCTGTCTCTAACATCATGTCCTCTCTCTATCTGAAACTGAATCTTTCTAAAACTGAGCTCCTTGTATTCCCACCATCTACTAACCTCCCTAAACCTGATGTCTCCATCTCTGTGTGTGGCACTACCATCACCCCTAAGCAGCACGCCCGCTGTCTCGGGGTTAGTTTTAACTCAGATCTTTCCTTTACTCCTCACATACAATCACTTTCATGCTCCTGTCATTTTCACCTCAAAAACATCTCCAGAATCCGCTCTTTTCTTACGGAGGAAACCACCAAAACTCTCATTGTTGCTCTGATTCACTCTCGTCTTGACTACTGTAACTCATTACTAGTCGGTCTTCCCCTCACTAAACTCTCCCCTCTCCAATCCATCCTCAATGCAGCAGCCATCTTTATCACCAACCGCTACACCAACGCCTCTAATCTGTGCCAGTCACTGCACTGGTTGCCCATCCCCTTCCGAATAAAATTCAAAGTTATTACTCTCACCCACAAAGCTCTCCACAGTGCTGCACCTCCTTACATCTCCTCCCTCATCTCTGTCTACCACCCTACTCGGGCTCTACGTTCTGCCAACGACCTTAGATTAAAATCCTCCATAATCCGAACCTCCCACTCCCGTCTCCAAGATTTCTCTCGTGCTTCACCCGTCCTCTGGAAGGTGCTACCCCAGACAATCCGATTAATTCCCAATATCCACAGTTTTAAACGTGCCCTGAAAACACATCTATTTAGACAGGCCTATAACATTCCCTAATCTGACTCCTTTCCATGGCCCTCCTTTTAGATTAATCAGAATAAGATTCCCTCACACTCCTTCTCTTCATGTCCGTCATACACGGATACTGGCTGGTGACCGGCTCATGCAGCTTTATGTTACCACCGCATGTGTATAAAAATGGCCGGACCATTGTACAGAACAAACACTGTTACACTTTGTGTCTCCCCTATGTCCTCATAGATTGTAAGCTCTTGCGAGCAGGGTCCTCACTCCCCAGGTTTGAATTGTAAATGAACTTTGTCACTATGTAATGTCTGATATTGTTTGTTTCATGTCCCCTCTAAATTGTAAAGTGCTGCGTAATATGTTGGCGCTATAGAAATAAAGATTATTA
Source organism: Rhinoderma darwinii (assembly GCF_050947455.1). Lineage (NCBI taxonomy): Eukaryota > Metazoa > Chordata > Amphibia > Anura > Rhinodermatidae > Rhinoderma > Rhinoderma darwinii. The sequence continues at coordinate 330,053,004 of NC_134689.1, forward strand.
TTATTATTATTATTATTATTATTATTTGTGAGACGTAGAACAACTGAAAAGATGCTGGAAGAGTTCCTGACGCCATCTGTCAAGCATGGTGGAGGTAATGTGATGGTCTGGGGTTGCTTTGGTGCTGGTAAAGTGGGAGATTTGTACAAGGTAAAAGGGATTTTGAATAAGGAAGGCTATCACTCCATTTTGATGCCATACTGTGGACAACGCTTGATTGGAGCCAATTTCATCCTACAACAGGACAATGACCCAAAGCACACCTCCCAAATTATGCAAGAACTATTTAGGGAAGAAGCAGGCAGCTGGTATTCTATCTGTAATGGAGTGGCCAGCGCAGTCACCAGATCTCAACCCCATAGAGCTGTTGTGGGAGCAGCTTGACCGTATGGTACGCAAGAAGTGCCCATCAAGCCAATCCAACTTGTGTGAGGGCCTTCTAGAAGTATGGTGTGAAATTTCTCCCGATTACCTCAGCAAATTAACAGCTAGAATGCCAAAGGTCTGCAATGCTGTAATTGCTGCAAATGGAGTATTCTTTGACGAAAGCAAAGTTTGAAGTAGAAAATTATTATTTCAAATAAAAATCATTATTTCTAACCTTGTCAATGTCTTGACTATATTTTCTAGTCATTTTGCAACTCATTTGATAAATATAAGTGTGAGTTTTCATGGAAAACACAAAATTATCTAGGTGACCCCAAACTTTTGACCGGTAGTGTATAGGGAACATCAACAACGCTCAGGAATAGAAGCAGGGGGCTGGACCCCTCTTATAGTCCAGAGTACTCACAGGTCAAAGTTCATCAGAATGTCCGGTGTGCGCTGCCCCTTTAAGAGCGGGCACGAGCTTGCACGCACACCCTACGGGATCCGGCTGAAGTGAGTGGACGCGAGCGTTGGCTTATCCTGAGGAGGAGGCTGGAGCCAGCACTTGCCATCTCGCGGCTGTCGGGGAGGTTGGAGCTGACGGCCCGCAGCCACGGACATTACAGTATCCCCCCTCTTCTTGGGGCCAGAGCGAGAGAAAGTTTTTCAGAAGAGTAGGAGCATTGAGATTCTCCTCTGGCTCTCAGGACCTCTCTTCAGGGCCAAACCCCCTCCAATCCACCAAATAAAATGTTTTTCCTCTCACTCTCCTTGTGTCCAAGATCTCCTTGACCTCAAAGATGTCCGAAGGGCTGCTGGAGGCAACTGCAGGACTGGGAGTCTTGGAATAGCGGTTCAGAAACACCGGTTTCAGGAGGGAGACATGGAAGGAGTTGGGAATCCTGAGGGTGGGAGGCAACCGAAGCATGTAGGCGACAGGGTTGATCTGCTGCAGGATCTCGAATGGTCCGAGGAACCTGAGGTAAAATTTGCATGACGGCACCCTCAGTCGGATATTCCTGGAAGACAGCCAGACCCTTGTGCCAGGAAGAAACAGGGGAGGCTCTCTTCTCCTTGTGTCAGCCTTCCGTTTCATTTGGTCCACTGCCATTAGGATGGAGGATCGAGTCTGCTGCCAGATCTGCAGGAATCTCTAAACGTGGAGTCAGCCGCGGGTACCTCGGAAGTATCAGGCACCGGGAGAGGAATTCGTGGGTGCTGGCCGTAGACAATGCAGAACGGTGTATTCCTAGTAGACTCGCTGGTGTGATTATTATAGGAAAACTCAGCCCATGGAAGCAGCTGCACCCAGTCATCATGCTGCTTGGAGATGAAGTGGCGTAGGTAGTTCTCCAAAATCTGGTTGATCCTCTCGACCTGACCATTAGACTGAGGATGGTAGGCTGAGGAAAAGTCCAACTTCACGCCAAGGAGTCTGCAGAGGGCTCTCCAGAACTTAGAGGTAAACTGAAGCCCCCGATCACACACAATATGCTGCGGCAAGCCGTGTTGGATGAATAACTTGGCCAACTGAGGAGCAGAAGGAAGACCGGTCAGAAGAACGAAGTGGGCCATCTTTGAAAATCGGTCCACCACCACCCAGACAGCTCTGCATCCAGCAGAGAGAGGCATGTCCATGATAAAGTCCATAGCCATATGCTGCCAGGGAGCATTGGGCACAGGCAATGGCTGTAGTAGACCAGCAGGTCTGAAGTGGGTGGCCTTGTTGGCTGCACATATAGAACAGGAAGAAACGAAGTCCACAATATCCTTGGGAAGTGTGGGCCCACAGAAATGACGAGCAATCAAATCCCGGGTCTTACGTACCCCTGCCAGTCTAGAGGAGTGTCCCCAGTGGAGGATTCTTCCACGATCAGCCAGCCGCACAAAAGTCCTCCCTGGAGGAATGTCCCCAACTTGCAGAGGATTGACCCAGACAATGCAAGACGGATCAATAATGTTCTGTGGACTCTCTATGGTGTCTTCCGTCTCGAAAGACCTGGATAAGGCATCGGCCCTCACATTCTTGTCGGCCGGGCGATAATGAAGCTCAAACTGGAACCTTGTAAAGAACAGTGACCACCTGGCATGACGATGTTTCAGCCGTTGGGCCGTCTGGAGGTAGGTCAGATTCTTGTGGTCCGTAAAAATCAAGATTGGATGAGCTGCGCCCCCTAGTAGATGTCTCCACTCTTCCAGAGCCAATTTTATGGCCAGTAATTCCCGATCCCCAATCGAGTAGTTGTATTCTGCGGAAGAGAAGAGCTTGGAAAAGTATCCACATACCCTTGACTTTCCCTTGGGACCTCTCTGGAACAGGAGTGCACCAGCACCGACAGAGGACACGTCCACCTCCAACGAGAACTGCAGAGAGACATCCGGATGATGCAAGATAGAGGCGGACGTGAAGGCACTCTTCAGGCCATTGAATGCGTACTCTGCCTCGGGAGTCCACATCTTGGCGTTCATACCCTTCTTAGTGAGGTTAGAGATGGGAGAAGTCAGTCAAGAGAAGTTTGGAATAAACTGCCTGTAAAAATCAGCGAATCCCAAAAAGCGCTGTATGGCCCTCAAGCCTTGAGGGCGTGGCCACTCCAGGACAGACTTTACCTTTTCAGGATCCATCTCGAGACCTCGATTCGAGACGATGTAGCCCAGGAAGGGTAGAGCATCTTTGTCAAATACGCACTTCTCCAACTTAGCGTACAGACGATTTCCCCTTAACCGTAGCACAACTTGACGGACATGTCTCTGTTGTGTCATAGGATCTGGAGAAAAAATCAAGATGTCATCAAGGTAGACTACTACACAAACATAGAGGAGGTCACGGAAAATGTCATTCACAAACTCCTGGAAGACCGCGGGAGCATTACACAGGCTGAAGGGCATTACTAGATACTCATAGTGTCCATCACGAGTGTTAAATGCAGTCTTCCATTCATCACACTGGCGAATCCGGACTAGGTTGTAACCTTTTTGGCACCACGTATACGATCAAACAGTTCAGAGATCAGTGGCAACGGATATTTATTCTTCACCGTGATCTGGTTGAGACCACAGTAGTCGATGCAAGGACGAAGAGAGCCATCTTTCTTTTTGACAAAGAAGAACCCGGCTCCTGCCGGGGAGGAAGACTTTCGTATGAAGCCCCTCTCCAAGTTCTCTTTCACATAGATGGACATGGACAGAGTCTCTGGCAAGGAGAGAGGATATACCCTACCACGGGGAAGGGATGCACCAGGAATCGGTTCAATAGGGCAGTCATACGCCCGATATGGAGGCAATGTCTCCACCTCCCGATTGCTGAAGACGTCCGAAAATGCAGCATAATGACTCAGCAATCCTGCCAATGACCGAGGCAGCGAAGGCTGAGCCGAACGAATCTTCACCAGGCAACGACTTTGACACTCAGGGCCCCACTGGAGAACCTCTCCAGAATTCCAGTCCAGGACTGGGGCATGCAGTCGGAGCCAAGGCAAGCCCAGCAGCACAGGGTTAACAGCTTTGGGCAGGACATAGAAAGACAGAAGTTCGGAGTGAAGGGCTCCCACTTGGAGCCTCAGCGGCTTGGTCACAGCTATTACAGGGTCTGGCAGAGGTAGTCCATTCACTGAGGCAACTGTCAATGGCCTCTCCAGAGCGGTGGTGGGCAATTGCAGAAGGTCCACCAGATCTCTGCGGATGAAATTAGCAGCAGATCCAGAGTCCAGATACGCAGAGACCTGATGCGTTTTCTCGCCGGACACTATAGTCACAGGTATGGACAATTTAGACGGAAGTCCATTTTTACCCAAGGTTGTCACTCCTAGCAACCCTAGGTTTTGGGATCTTTGGGCACACAGGCGCACAAGATGGCCATCGAGATCGCAATAAAGACAGAGTCCAGATGTGCGTCTGCGTTGTCTCTCCTGGGTAGATAACTTATGCTGGTCCATTATTACCGACTCCTTAGGAGGATCAACATCTGAGGACAGCAGTTGTTGCTGCAAAGTAGGGACCAGACTAGGTAGGGCTTTCTCCCGTCGAATCTCTTGGAGGCGTCCTCGGATCCGTATATCAATCCAGGCAGACAGAAGGATGAGGTCATCCATTTTAGACGGCAGATCCCGGGCGGCAAGTTCGTCCTTAATTCTAGAAGATAGTCAATGCCAGAATGCAGCCACCAGAGCCTCATTGTTCCATAACAGTTCTCCCGCCAGGGTGCGGAAGAGGATGGCGTACTCACTCACGGAGGTGTCTCCTTGGCGCAAGTTAATCAAAGAGGCCGCTGCAGATGAGACCCGTCCAGGCTCCTCAAACACCATGCGAAAAGTCCGGAGGAAGGCAGGGAAGTCACGGGTCTCTGGTCCTTGTCTCTCCCAGATAGAGTTCACCCATGCAAGAGCCTTGCCAGTGAGGAGAAAGATGATAAAAGCCTGGCGCCATTAGACGAAAATGTCCTAGCATACAGGCAGAAGTGGATCTGGCATTGATTAAGAAATCCACGACAGGTACTTGCTTCTCCATCATAGCGGTCAGGAAGTGGCAAGGAAACACGTGAGTCAATACTGCCAAGAGGTGTAGTCTGAGGATCAACATTGCCAGGAGGTGTAGTAGGAGAAACAGCAGCTTGTGCCTCCTGCCGACGTGCAAGAATGTTCAACGCCTGGAGGAGTTGGTCCTGTCGAGACCGGAGGTCTAGCATATCCGCTCGCATCTCTTGAGACATCGTCATAGTCTTGAATCGACCAGCGGGGTCCATGGCCTGAGCGTACTGTCACGAAGGGTCTGTGGACCCACTGGGCTGTAGCGCCTTGGCGGTAAGGCAGCTGGCCAACAGGACGCAGGTGAATGTCTATAGTTCGCATAGGTACCTGTGGCAGCTCAGACAGCAGCAGGGCAAGCTCGGCTTGGACTAGGCAGCAGGAAGACGTCAGGCGATGTGAAGCAGGTCAGAAGTGGATACAGCACGACACGACTTTGGCACAGCACAGTGCTCGACCAGGATGGTATGGAAATTCAAGGAGCATGAACAGGAACTGGAACAGGAAACAGGAACTACAGGTACAGGAACAGGAAACACACTAGGAGGCCATCACATAGACAAACTATAGGGAACATCAACAACGCTCAGGCATAGAAGCAGGGGGCTGGACCCCTCTTATAGTCCAGGGTACTCACGGGTCAAAGTTCATCAGAATGTCCGGTGTGCGCTGCCCCTTTAAGAGCGGGCACGAGCATGCGCATGCACCCTACGGGATCCGGCTGAAGTGAGTGGACGCGAGCACTGGCGTCTCCTGAGGAGGAGGCTGGGGCCAGCGCTTGCCGACTCGTGGCTATGGCTGTCAGGGGGAGGTTGGAGCTGACGGCCCGCAGCCACGGACATTACACTGAATAATACCACTACATCATAACCACATAGTGACTGAATAATACCCCCATACTGTTACTGAATAATACCGCCACACCATAACCTCATAGTGACTGATGAATAATACCCCCATACTGTTACTTTATAATACCACCACACCAGGATCACATACTGACTGAATAATACCCCCACACTATTACTGAATAATAACGCCACACTATAACCACATAGTGACTGAATAATACCCCCATACTGTCACTGATTAAAAGCGTCGATACAAAGACCAATCTTACTACCATATAGTGGTAGATGCCAGTTGTACACTGGAGCTCTGCAGACCATATAAGTGATTACAGCACATTTATATCCAGTGACTCACATGTGATGTTTTTTTCTGATTAGAGTAGTTCACTTTCCCTTTTTTCCTCCTTCTGGCCAAGACCACTGTGACGACTTATTAGTCTCTGCAGAATTTGACACACAGACATGTTGGTTTCTCGCTTTTCCAGCACCCTCCACACCTATATCCCATCCTCTAAACAAACTCGTAATCCACAGTTCCCCAGACGATGATGATAATAATCCCTCAGTCCTCGACACAATAAAAGTGCCCCATCAGTAACTGTGCCCCCACAGTATTAATTCCCCCTTTGTGCCCCCTCCCTTGTATATAGTGCCACACAGCCCCCCCCCCAAAAAAAAACAAAAAAACTTTGTACTTACCTTGCCCTGTTCCAGCGACGAACGGAGCGCTTCACAGCCTTCGGGCACGACCCATGCTGGCCTGCGCAGGGATTCTTCCCAGCGCCTTATAGGCTGCAAGCCTAATGTGGCCTGCAGCCTATAGTATTCAATTGTATCTGCATCCTGAGAACGCAGATACAAGTGAATGTGGCTGTCACTAGCATCGGGGCCCCCTTCGGAGCTAGCACATGAAGGGGCCCGTGCCACCCGGCCTATAAATGTTATGTCCTGGGCAGCACGGGCCCCGCAGCAGCCGCTATGGCTACTCTAGTGGACAGGGTCCCTAAGAAGGTGGGGGCCCTGGGCAATTACCCAGTTTGCCCCCCCCCCCTAATGCCGGCCCTGTCCCCATGCAAGAAATGTCATCCATTAGCCAGAGTGAAGAGCAGCTACAAAGAGCACTTCTTTCTGAGGGACAAAGTACTTCTGTGTATTACACTAACCACATTGATTTCAATGTGAACTGTGCAATGCGTCTTTTCCTTTGCACTGGCGCTGCAGGGGGATTGATTGCTTGGGGGTCACTTAAAGACAAAATAAATATTAATGTATGATTGTAAAACTAAGGTGAGTTTGTCTAGGTCCTAATCTTCAAATTACCCCATCTCTTATTCAGGCAAGAGTGCCAGGTTGAATTTGAGATATTGATGGTCAATCTGACTTTTCAGTGTTAGGGTATGTGCACACGCTTAACCAAAAACGTCTGAAAATACGGAGCTCTTTTTAAGAGAAAAATGGCCACGTAAAAAAAAAGGCCCCGTCGGAACACAACGTCGTTTTTCCCATTAAAATCAATGGGAAGACGTTTGGAGGCGTTCTGCTTCCGATTTTTCAGCCGTTTTTCCCAACGTTTATGGCCCAAAAAATGGCTGAAAACACTCCTTGTGAACATACCCTAAGAGGCTCCAATTATCGTCAGGCCCAGGAACTTCTTTCTAAATAATTCTGGAAGGTCACCTTTTAAGATCTACAGGACATAAAAGGGAGGACTTTAGGTTTCAGTTGATTGTAGTCCAAAAGAGAAGGTTTATTTCCATTGCAGTCATATGGTTGATAAGTTTCAGAGTTGGACTCATGTAGGCCTGTATCCGTCACATATTTGAAAATACACAGTAGTTGTCTAATTTTAAGAAGCTCATTTTTAAATATCTTTAGTTGGGGTTTTCCCTCAGCCAAATTGCCAGTTTTTAATATTAAATTTCCCTCCTAGGCCTTTCGCACACCAATGTATCATAAACGGTGTTGTATGGATCTGTAATATGGTGCCCATAGAAGTCTATAGACCCATCCTGTACCACTATTTATTTATTTCTGTTACTTATATAGCACGAACATATTTTGTAGTGCAGTAAGCCCAACGTAATGTAGGCGCAGCCGTAATGGAAGGAGCGCATTACAAGGTGGTTTGGGGTTTTAGGCTACTACGTTTGAGGCTATGTGTATAGGGATTTAGAGGGTTCAGTGAAAGGGGCTGGTGGGCAAATGTATCTATATGTGGTGGGTGGAGTATAGTGTATATAAGTCCATGCGGGAAAGAGGCAGCCCTCTTTCCCGCTGGATAACAGGAGAAAATATTTGTTCTGTCAGTGATACTGTTTTTAAAAAAACAAAACAAAAAAAAACCGTTTTTTGCACTTACCTGTCATGGATGCAGCGTTGGAGCTCACGATGGCCAGGATCAGGGATGCAGCGATGCAGCATGGTGCTGGCAGGCTGGATCAGCTGTTTGCTCCGGATCCAGCGGCTGGAGTGGAGAGCGTGGAGGGACGCAGCAGCAGACGTTCCAGGCCTCCGGAGAGGCCTTCACCAGAGGTAACGCCTCAGTCAAGTCGGTGCCGAGGGAGCCCCTCCAGAGACACTCCTCCGGGTCCTGAGCTATCGCCAGGCGCTGGGCCGCGGAGGTCTGGGAGGAATCCCATTAGGTGGGAGGGACTGGAGGTGACAGGAGGGGGGGGCCGCGGCCATCTTCCCTCCTCCTGTCTTCAACAACGAGACTGGAAGTGGAGGCGGGACCGGATGTGGAGGCGGGACCGGAAGTGACGGCTCTCTCCGGCGCCGAGGTTCCGGGTGCCGGAGGAGCTCATCGGAAAGATGCGTGGACGCCAGGCCCGACCCGCAGGAAGAGGCGGGCGGGCTCCAACTGGGGACTGAGATCGCCTCCTGCTGGAGCAGGGAGGCGTGCGGCGACAGCGACCAGAAGTACATGGGCCAGATCTGTCAGTGACGCCGGGCCCCTTCCGGACGGGGGGGGGCAGCGGTCAGCTGTTTCTGCTGTGAGGGGTGAGGTGGACGATTATGACAGCCCTGCAGACGGACTGGGAAGACAGGGCTGTCATTCCAATTATGCTACGCCAGCAGCGGGTGGCAGGAATATGGACGGGCCGCGTTCTGCTGGGCCTCGTGCTTCATCTGCCGGAAGGTCAGGGAGCTACGGGGAGCGAGGGGTGCAGGAGCACCGATCCCCAGGAACGTCTGGATCGATGCTGCGCTCATCTGGATCGGTGGATACGGGCGCTGGGCGGTCACCTCAGGGACGGCCTGGTGAGTCTACCACTGGTGTGGTGCCGGGGATGTGTGGGGGGGATGTTGTCTGTGTCGCAAATGCATTTGTTTTTTAGAGGTATGCAAGAATATTTTTCTAGAGGTTTGGGAGGTGTAGAGCAGTCCCCAGTGAGGCGAGTTCTAGTGCGGCTGCGGCAGGGATTGCGGTTGCTAGCGAGGCGAGTTCTAGTGTGGCAAGGATTGCGGTTACTAGTGAGGTGGCGCCGGTTGCGGACGTTGTAGTGGAAGTGGAGAAAGCGGTTGATGCGGCGGCTAGTACTTCTAAAAAAGTGGTGGAGGACGTGCATTTGGCTGACGCTGCTAAGGGGGAAGTATATGTGTGTTTTGAGGGCCCGCTGGGGGCGCACTTGAAGTCTGAGATTAGGGAGAAGATCTGGAAAGATGAATATGTGGAGATTTTTTCTTTATTGCCTTTAGAGAAGTTTAATTTGGACAGGTGGAAACCGGATGAAAGTAAGAAGGAGGAAGAGGAGCGGCATAGTTATCGCTTGATTCCTCAGACTTTTGCGAACTGTCTGCAGGCCTTCGCTATTTTGGCTAGCGTGGTGGGTGAAAAAGCACCGGAGAATAGTTTGGCGCTGTTTTGTTATATGGATTCAGTGGGGGAGGCGTATCGGGTATACGGTGGTAATGCGTGGTTGCGGTATGACGAACAGTTTCGTCAGCGGAAGTCGGTGCGCCCGTCGTTGCGATGGGATCACAAGGACATTAGTCTGTGGATGTGCCTGATGTCTGCTCCAAAACAGGGGCATCAGCCCTTTCGGGATGCGGCCGGCGGGCAGGGGTCAGCAGCGGGTAGGTCAGCTTCCTCGGGAAAGGGGTGTTGCTGGCAGTACAATGAGGGGCATTGTAAGTTTGGACAGGACTGCAGGTACAAGCACGAGTGCTCCGGTTGCGGAGGTGCCCATAGTTTGTCCAGATGCTTCAAGAAGCATAAGGGCAGACAGGGAGATGCTGAGCAGAAGAGGGGCGACGCCGGTGAGGGTGGAAACGATGCTTCCGTTTTTAAGGGAGTATCCAAATAAAAAAGTGGCAGAGTTGTTGTTTTTAGGTTTCTCAGAGGGTTTTCGGATTCCTTGTACGTCGGCTGGACGTGATGGGGTGGTCCGTAATTTGTCGTCTGCTTTGGTGCGGCCTGATCTGGTTCCCAAAAAGGAGGTGAACAAATTCTGCCTTATTCATCACTTATCTTATCCGGAAGGGGACTCGGTGAACGACGGCATTGATCCTGCCCTGTGCGCGGTTAGTTACACTTCCTTTGATGCAGCAGTTGTTTGGGTTCGCAAGTATGGGAAGGGCTCACTGTTAGCGAAAACTGACATTGAGGCCGCGTTTCGTTTATTGCCGGTGCACCCGGACAATTTTTGTTTGCTAGGATGCTATTGGCAAGAGGAATATTTTGTAGATTGTTGCCTCCCGATGGGCTGCTCCATTTCTTGCGCTTATTTTGAGATGTTTAGCACATTTTTGGAGTGGGTGGTCCGTCGGGAGGCCCAGGTACAATCGGCACTGCATTATCTGGATGATTTTCTGTTTATCGGGCCGCCGGGTACCTATGTGTGTGCAGGATTGCTACATACTATGGAGCGAGTGGCAAAGGATTTTGGGGTACCTCTGGCGCCTGACAAAACTGAGGGACCCATGACGGTCATCAAGTTTTTGGGGATAATGATTGATTCAGATAACATGGAGTGTCGCTTGCCTGATGATAAATTGTTGGAGTTGAGAGAGTTGGTGGCGCGCAGGAAGAAGATCCAGTTGCGGGATTTGCAATCATTGTTGGGTCATTTGAATTTCGCTTGCCCATGGGGCGGGTGTTTTGCAGGCGGTTGGCAAGTGCTACCGCAGGGATGCATTCTCCTCATCATTTTATTAGGTTGTCGGCGCATTGGCGTTTTGGTTTAAGATCAGAGGGGAAGAGGACGTGACCAAGTCATCAGCAGGCAATGAAGGGTTTCAGGAGGGGTTCCGCAGTTAGGGATCATAGGAAGCCGGTGTCCTTTGAGATCTCGGTAGCGATTTGTGAGCTATTGAAGTCGGTTTGTGTTTCAGCGTTTGAAGCACGGTTATTTACGCTGGCTTTTTCTTTGGCTTTCTTTGGGGCTTTCAGGATATAGGAGTTGGTGTCGGCCAGTAAGCGCGTATCTGGGGGTCTATTGTACGCGGACGTGGAATTGGATAGCTCCTGCTTATCTTGCTTTCTTCGTAGATCAAAGACAGATCAAGAGGGGAGAGGTTTTTTGGTGAGATTGTATGAATTGCCGGGATCAAAGGTGTGCCCGGTTCACTGTTTTCGGGAGTTTGTTGCGGTGAGGCCAGAGGGGTCGGCATCCTTGTTGGTTCATGCAGATGGTCTGTCTTTGTCAAAATTCCAGTTTTCTCAGGTTTTCAAAAAATGTATCCTGTTGTCTGGCAGGGGTGCAGCAGGTTTTAGCTCTCACTCTTTTAGAATTTGCGCGGCTACAGAAGCAGCTAGGTGGGGTTTATCCCCAGTGATGGTCAAGAAGATAGGTAGGTGGGAGTCAGACCGATATAGGCTGTATGTGCGGCCTCACTTGCTTTGAGGCGGTGGGGATAAGTTGTGCTGGAGGTGGGGACATGGAGTTGTTACCTTACTGTTGTCTTGTTTTGTTCTAGGTGCAGGCCCCTGCTTGGTTTGGATCATGGGGCACTCCTACGTGCACTGGGGAGGTGTTCGGGCTGATGTTCGTCTGGTTGGACGGCAGTTGGGCCTGGATCAGTCAGAGGTTCAGTTCAGATGGTTGGGTCTGCGGGGCATGCTGTGGTGCAGGTTGTTGCCAGAGCTCCAGTTCTACGCAGGGTTGGACAGAGCGCCTGATATTTTGGTCGTGCATCTGGGAGGCAATGACTTACGGTCGTCTAGGGATCTGATGCGGGACATTAAACTGAATCTGTTACGGTTGTGGTAATCGTTTCCAGGATTGCTGATTGTATGGTCGGATATTGTTGCTCGCAAGGTGTGGTGTCATGCCCGGTCGGATCACAGCTTAAATAAGGCCAGAGCAAAGGTGAACAAAGTGGTTGGAAGATTTGTGGCGCGCAATGGCGGTGTTGTGGTGCGGCATAGAGAGTTGGAGGGCAGGGAGGTTGGTTTTCTGAGAGCGGATGGCGTTCATTTGAACGATGTGGGTTTGGATATGTGGACCCTGGGCATCAAGGAAGGCCTGGAAAAAGCCCTGCAGTTGTGGAGGGACAATCATGTGTAAGGTGTCACACATGATTGTCGTGGCGGCAGGAGGAGGGGTCTTTGAAGGCACGTAATGGGAAGAAGGAGAACAACATTGGAGATTGTTGGAAAAGAACTCGGGGCGTTTAACCCTGGCTAGTATTGGAGGGGCTGGGGAGTGGTTAAATTCACTGTATAAATTGATATGAATATAATTGTGCTCCCACAATATGAAAAATTTAAGGGTTCACTGAAGTGACAACTGAGTAAAATATACCTTTTAATAGTAACTCGTTTTAAAAACAGGGGTAACACACCACTGTGAAATGAGCCCCACCGTGAAAATTAAAAAATGTATTAAACAGAAAACACTGAGTCATAATGATAAATATATCTCAGTGTTTATAACAATATTTGTCTGGAACCAGCATATATCCTGGGCACAACAAGAGTACAATCCCCAAAAGAAGCACCAGTGTCCGACTTGAATCACCGGATCTACTAGCGCTGGGTGTAACACAATGTTGCTGTCCCCAATGCAGACATTCCATATACAATAAACGACCCTACGCGTTTCAGATACTCATCCTCAGGGGTCCGTATCTTGGTAACTCTGGCCTTATCACCAGCGATAATAATATTCAACAGCAGATATTCTGCTGTGCGTCACGGGAAGATGCACGTATCGATGTCAACGGCATACTTCATTGCAGGCGCTGGGTTACTATAAACACCTAAACTCCACCCCTCGTATTTGGCGTCGATACCTGAACTGGCCAATCACAACACCCTCTCGATTCGTGACACCTGCCCATGTGACCCCCCGCCGTCAGCTGACAGCCAGGGGTCATCATCGACCGCATCATACCGAACGCGCAGGCGCAGTAGAAGCCAAGGACGTATCGCCCGGACAGCCAAGCAAGAGGAAGGTAAGCGCAAAGCGATAATAAGTTTTGTAAGTATGTCTTGCGGGACAGTTACCCACCGCAAGTGGACTACCTCACAAAGCAACTCTTAGGTAAATAAACACATATTAGGTGGACAAGATTACTGAGTCCCTCCAATTTGAAAAAACTGACTGACAAAAGATCTCTTTGTATGTCGGCTGGCTAATATGGCCATATCGAATATAGTGCACTATGCAACTGAAACCCACCCACCCACAAAGGCAACCCAAGGTGAAATATGGCCACCTTAGGGGGAATGGTATTGCATATTAGGTAAAACATGTATAATTAGTCTGCTCGTTTAAACCCGCTGGTTGTATGCATGCCAGTCTATGGATCCATTGGGCTTCTTTGCGTAAAATTAGGTTGTCCCAGTCACCTCCTCTTTTTGGGGGTCTAATGAGTTCAATTGCTTGAAACTTTAAACATGCTGCATGGCCTTGGTGTTTAGCATGCACATGCTTAGATATTGGGGTGTCCCTAACATGGATAATATCTCCAACATGCTCCCTTATCCGGCGTTGAAATTGTCGTGCTGTTTTGCCCACATAATTTAGGGGGCATGGGCATGTAATTAGGTAAACCACCCCCGCTGTTTTGCAATTGACAAAATCCCGAATGTTGTATTTTTTCTGTGTTGCAACACTGGTGAAGCTATTCCCTTTGAGAATGAAGTCACACGCTTTACAGCTACCACATCTAAAGGTGCCTGGTATTTGTCTATCCAGCCACGTACCCCTAGGTGTAATGGGGTCAAAACAACTGTGCATGACTCTGTCCCTAATGTTTTTCCCTCTCCGATACGTGACAGAAGGCCACTGTGTGATCTGATCTACCAAATCTGTATCAGAACTGAGAATACGCCAGTATCTTTTCAGGATCTGCATAATATCATTTTGTTTAGAATCATAGGTGCCTATGAGTCTCGTAACTTGTTCTTCTTTACGTTTTTTAGGAACCAGGAGACATTGCCTATCTGCGTCCCTTGCTCCCTCATAGGCCTTCCTAATTACACTCTTGGGGAAACCTCTGTCCTTCAATCTTGTTTTGAGTTCCTGGGCCTGGCACTCAAAATCACCCATAGAGCTACAATTCCTATGTACTCTCATAAATTGGCCCTTCGGAATGCCACGTTTGAGGGGATAAGGATGACAGCTATTCCATTGCAAGAAACTATTAGTTGCTGTTTCTTTCCGGTGTACCTTGGTCCGAATTGTGCCTTCTTCTGTTTTTATAATTTTCAAGTCCAGAAAAGACAATTCTTTTTCACTGATCTCACATGTGAACTTTAGCCCTACATCATTAGTATTGAGGGCTGCTACAAAACTATGGAACTCCTCTGCTGTAGAGTTCCAGAGAAGCAGCACGTCATCAATATATCTAATCCATAATCCAACGGATGAGGTCCATTTGCCAAAATTGTCCCCAAAGACAATTGTCTCCTCCCACCAGCCAAGAAATAAATTTGCGTAGGTGGGAGCAGCAGGACTACCCATTGCAGTGCCACATTGCTGATGAAAGATCTTGTCTTCAAAGATAAATATGTTTTTTTCAAGAACAAATTGTAATAACTGCAAAACAAACTGGTTATGGGCTGCAAACTGAGTGCCTCTTGATCCAAGAAAGTACTCGATCGCCTTATAACCCAATTTGTGAGGTATGGATGAATACAACGCCTCAACATCCAGGCTAGCCAGGAGTGTGTCTTTTTCCAAGGAAATACCGTCAATCTGTTTCAAGACATCCATAGTGTCACGTACATATGATGTGAGACTCAAGACAAAAAAGTGGGGAGTGGTTACCCAGCTGGTTTTGCATACATTCCTGATGGGCAGTGTCCCCAGGAAGGGAGAGAGAGGTCTTGGAGATGGTGGGTGCCCTCGGGTCAGGTGCAGCACGGCTGTAGGGCAATAAGTCCAGACCTATCAAGGAAACAATGGAGTTTATTGATATGATGCCTGAAGTGCCTTCAAGGATCCTTTAACTGGAGAATGTTGAAAATAGTGCAGGATATTCATTATGGAGTGTTTTATGATGTGTTATGGTTATGCTATTTTATCGCATAAAAAAGGTGTGTATTTAATAAACGGCTGCTGTGGCCTTTACACCAATTTCAAGTTGTGGTCTCTTATTGGGATTGGGAGGTGGAAGGTCATAGATAGCGAAAGGCATCAAACATTCCTTAAGTCATGTACAGAGGTTGTCTTCACTCATTCTTCCCAGTGGGGCTCACAATCTACAGTCCCTATCTGTATGGTTGTTTTTTTGGAGTGTGGGAGGAAACTCCATGTAGATGTTGTCCTTTGTTTGATTTGAATCCAGGACCCCAATTCTGCAAGGCATTAGTGTTAACCACTGAGCAACCATGCTGCCCCACTGTGTGCCTTCCGATAGGAAATCATGTGGCATGTTCTCTCTCATTATGTAGGTATACTGTGCCACATGAAGGCACCATAGGGTACATATGGAGTTGCTACGGCTCAATAATGCACATTAGAACTTAGTGGCAGGCCAGGTATACTCAACCATATGGAAAGTATATTGTGAACAAATATCCCTGCTCTGAAGATTGCCCATAGGTGGCAAAGGCTACCAGGACTACCAGGCTACCAGGTAGGCTACCAGGACAAACCTGTAAGATGCGCTTTGGATAGCTCACCTGTATTACTTGATATAGTAGCAATGGTAATTCAGCTATTTTTGTTAAAGACATGAATCACTGGATAAGTGTGTTTCTCAAATTTTCAGTCATTTCATAGAATGCCACGTCTGCCCTTCAATACGTGGGTGCTGCACACTGTCTGGACACAGTGATTTGGGTAATTGGTAGGCCCCGTCATTCCTATGTCCATGGTGACATTTTATGTGGGCACAAGCCCTGCCTAGTTTATTTCTGTGCGAAGTACAGAAGAAGAAAAATGGAACTGTTAAAATTGCTAAGAAGCAAAGACAGATTTTTAGTGTATTGCTTTGGAAAACCAAGCACTAAAGGATGGAAGGAAAGAAAAACACAAACACAAAAAGACAAACACTCAGCATATCTCCGAGTTATAGGCAGTGATGGGAACACCTCATGTAAGGGTAAGGTATGTTTTTAAATGTTTTAATGCTTTGTATCTCTCATGTGTTTACAACTTATGAATTAAATAAACTTCACCAGGATGGACGTTGTTGAGCACAAAAGTTTTATAAAATGAGAAATCCATGCCGCTTTATCCTGACACAAACCTAAAATATGTCTTCCATCTACACAAAACCAACTGAACCCTTTATCAGTCCCACATTATAAAAACTGTACACCAGTGCATTAAACCTACCTGTAATAGTAGATGTGACCCCCACATACACTTGGGTCCAGAAGTATTTGGACAGTGACACAATTTTCACACTTTAGCCTCTGTCCAACACCACAATGGATTTGAACAAAGCAATTATGATTGGTTTAACAAAAATATTTCATTAACCATTCAAAACAGCTAGTTTTTTCATAGTCACTCTATTTTCATAGGCTCAAAAGACAAAATAGCATAATTATAAGGACTTATTCACACGAAAGTTGTATACGCATGTATTTCAATTGGGCCGTTCACATGGCAATTGTTTGAAAAATAGAACATGTCCTATTTTCCTCCGTTTTCACGGATCCCCCAATAGACTCAAGTTTATGAGGGATCTGTGAAAACGGGCCCCGCACGGGTGCAACTCGGACGTGAAAAACTGACACTTTTCACATGCGAGTTTGCACTAGCTCGTGTGAATTAGCCCTAAAGATTATTTTTAATACTTGGATGCAAATCCTTTGCAGTCACTGACTGACTGAAGCCTGGAACCCGTGGACATCACCACATGCTGAGTTTGCTCAATGAAAAGTTTGCTCAACATGTAAACAGGTCAAATGAATGAGCAAATGCTCGATCATCGGCTGATCGCATCTTTTACGCAAAACAAAAAATGGTCACTAGCCAGTAGCATATCTCCCATTGTAAACAGGGAGATGCGCTGCCGACATGATGCGAAAGCGGGGGGATAATCGAACGTTGTAACGATTGTAGATCTCCATACATTACCGACCATTGCTCCTTGTGAATGAAGCAAACCACCGCTGATCGACGTGCTGTATCATCAATTTGCGCTCGTAATCACGGCCAGTATCGAGCGCTCTAAAAGGACCTTTAATGTTGGTTTCATATGTCCAAAGAATCTGGTTCCAGAACTGAGTAGCATTTTTTAAATGTTTTCGAGCAAGGTCTAATCCAGCCTTTCTGTTCTGTAGTGTTACCAGTGGTTTGCATCTTGAGATAAACCCTCTGTATTTACATTCATGAAGGAAGCGTCTATTGATTATAGACTTTGACAATGATCCACCTACCTCCAGAATCTTCTTGACTTGGCTAGATGTTGTGAAGGAATGTTTTTATTTAACAAGTAAAGAATTCTGCAATCCTCCACTCTAGTTGTCTTCCCTGATCTTCCAGGTCTTTTGGTTTTGCTGAGCTCGCCAGTGAATTCTTACATTTTAAAGGGAATGTGTCACTATAAAAAATTTTTTTTTTTTTTTAGTTAAACAATTATTATTTAAGTGATTACACATTGTTTTAATTTTTTCACAAGTCAGGAAATATTATAAATTAGATTCTAATTTATAGCATTTCCATATGCTGAGCACTAGAGGAAGCAGTTCCCAAAATTGCAGCATGGACACTGGTAAAGCAACCTCATTGATTGAATCTTCAAACCTCCTACACTGTGTGCCGCCATTTTCTGAGCGACTGCACAGTGTAGGAGGATTAGATGCAGTGCTCAGCAGACAGTATAATACGAACATACACGAACATAATACACACATCACATACACGAACATAAATTACCTTCTCCCGCCGCCGCCTCCACTCCTATTTCTTGCGCCTTCGCTTCCTTGAACATATGGCCGGAAGGCACGGCCGGAAGTTGTCATCTTACTGTCAGACAGCGACTTCTGGTCCACATGAAAATGGCGCCGGATTTCGCTCTGCAAACGAGCTTCGTTTTGGTCTGTGTCCACACAGACAGCGTACGCTGCAGAGAATGGAACGGCTTCCGTCCGCATTCTCTATGAGGTTGTATGTGCCGTATTCCATCTCTGTATGTGTCTTTAATCGACACATACAGAGATGAAAAAAAAATGGCTGTAATTCCTAAGCAGTTAATGAAATATTTGTGTAAAACCCCTTGAATTAAAGCTGAAATTCTACACTTCAATCACATCTTCATTACTTTCTTCCAACTCCATTGTGGTGGTGTACAGAGACTAAAGTGTGAAAATTGTGTCACTGTCCAAATACTTCTGAACCCTGAATCCTGTATTATCCATGGAGACCTCAAAATACGTGCTTGTCCGCTTGACCAAATATTTCTCTCCCCATAAGAAATACTTTACACGCTTATTAGCCAGCAAATTTGTTGAACACTAGAAAAAGACCATGCACTATATATTCTGCTTTACCTTATAGAATACGTCGTTTGGCACTATTTCAATGTATCTTTTACTGCCATGACATGTTCTACATATCAAGAGTAATATTAAAGATACAGAAGAATACAGTATGCAACTGACTGTGTATGGAAGGTGTGCGGAAAGTATTGGAATGAGTATTTGAGGTCCTAAGTGGCTTTTCAGAGCATCTGTGGGTAAATACCTTAGGAATGTAAAGATCCAGACTGCTTCTATACCGCTTAGTGTTGGAGGTTATTTCCTTCACTGGTCTGACACTTACTGGTGAATGGAAGGATAACAAGTGTAATGCTCCAACTAGAACCAAAAACTCGAATAACTAGAACATTAGTTGTAGTGAAGCAAAAACGACTATTCGTTCACCTACGTCCAGGGTTTCCTTCTTGAGTCGCAGATACTGGAAGGTGGCACAGTGGAAACTGGAGACTTCCTTCTGCTTCCGCATTTATTATGACTATAGGCTCCACCACACCTTTGCCAGTTAATATGGCTCGAAGTCCCACACCCTTGTAGGCCCTATACAAAATGTAAATCGTCAAAATGTGAACTAAAATGACAACCCTCATCCCATGTATTAGATTTCTTTACAGTAATCCTTTAATGAAAGCAGCGGCACAGTATATCCCATTAAGATATGAGGCAGACCATCATTTCCATGGCTAAGTGTTTGCATTTTGCTGCACCTCCCTAACCTCCTGCCTCATGTGATGTTGAGTATCAGCAGGGGATGCGTGCAGGTCATGGCTGGAATTCACAGCTGCCCTTGCTTTCATGAGGTCACTTTCTTTTCCTCATTAGTGGCTGACACAGCCTGAAGTGCTGGTGACAAGTGTGACTAGCTGCTGGGCTTGGCCCTAACCCCCTGCGCTTGCCATCCTCAGGTTTCCTATTGTGTTGTGTCTTAATTATGGCTGTGCCTTCAGCCAGACATCCCCACCTCGTGTCTCCCTGTGGGGTCACCTCAATCAGCTCAGTCTGTTTATGTGGGACACAGTAGTGGGGGTTGGAAAGGGATCAGCAGGTCCCATCAGGTCCTTTCCTCTGCCTCAAATTGGGAGGACATGGCTGCCCGCCAAATCTCCAATCAAGAATTAACTCTGAAATACTCTGTGTCACATATCTAGCTCCCCTCAAGGGGAAGGGAGAGGGGAACATTGGGAAAGGCAATGGGAAATTAAGGAAGAGATGAACTGAACTTTGCAAAGGCTTCTGTTCCCATGCTGTGTGATATAATAACCTGCAGAGTAATACAGTGACAATCTGAGTGATACAATAACCTGTAGCAAGAGCACAAAAAGAGGTATAACTTGTATAGCATAATTGAATGGCTCTTGGACATAATGGTCTATAGGGAAAGTGAATACCTCTATATTATAATAACTACTGTACTGAAATAGGTTGACATGCTGCAACTAAACAGCAAGATATACTGAAATGCTAATAGGTTCACTACAATTAGGCTGGGTTCACACTACCTATTTTCAGGCGTAAACGAGGCGTATTATGCCTCGATTTACGCCTGAAAATAAGGGTATGTTCACACGCACTAATTACGGACGTAATTCGTGCGTTTTTGCCCCGAATTACGTCCGAAAAAAACGCCTCGATAGCGTTGACAAACATCTGCCCATTGAAAGCAATGGGCTGACGTTTGTCTGGTCACACGAGGCGTATATTTACGCGCCGCTGTCAAATGACGGCGCGTAAATAGACGCCCGCGTCAAAGAAGTGACCTGTCACTTCTTTGGGCGTAATTGGAGCCGTTATTCAATGACTCCAATGAAAAGCAGCGCCAATTACGTCCGTAATGGACGCGGCGTTCAAGCGCCTGCACATGCCGTTACGGCTGAAATTACGGGGATGTTTCCTCCTGAAAACATCCCCGTAATTTCAGCCGTTACGGACGCTGCCGTGTGAACATACCCTTAAGGCTCCAATACGTCGGCAAACATCTGCCCATTCATTTGAATGAGTTTGCCGACGTACTCTGCCGACGACCTGTAATTTACGCGTCGTTGTTTGACAGCTGTCAAACGACGACGCGTAAAATGACTGCCTCGTCAAAGAAGTGCAGGACACTTCTTTGGACATTTTTGGAGCCGTTTTCTCATAGACTCCAAAAACGGACGTAAAAAACGCAGCAAAAAACGCGAGTTGCTCAAAAAACGTCTGAAAATCAGGGGCTGTTTTCCCTTGAAACAGCTCCGTATTTTCAGACGTTTTTGGTCACTACGTGTGCACATACCCTAAGGGTATGTGCACACGGTAGCAGGCTTTTATGTCTGAAAAGACAGACTGTTTTCAGGAGAAAACAGCTGCCTCCATTCAGACGTAAATGCTGCTCCTCGCATTTTGCGAGGCTTCTCTGACAGCCGTAAATTTTGAGCTTTGCTTCAATGAGTTCAATGAAGAACGGCTCAAATTACGTCTGAAAGAAGTGTCCTGCACTTCTTTTGACGAGGCTGTATTTTTACGCGTCGTCGTTTGACAGCTGTCAAACGACGACGCGTAAATGACAGGTTGTCTGCACAGTACGTCGGCAAACCCATTCAAATGAATGGGCAGATGTTTGCCGACGTATGCCTTATTTTCAGACGTAAAACGAGGCATAATACGCCTCGTTTACGTCTGAAAATAGGTCGTGTGAACCCAGCCTTAAGGGAAACATAAGGACAGACAACCTTATAATACTAATATAGTAGAATCAGGTCATAGTAAGGGTATTTTCACACGCAGTAGCAAAATACGTCTGAAATTACGGAGCCGTTTTCAGGCGAAAACAGCTCCTGATTTTCAGAAGTTTTTGTAACTACTCGCGTTTTTCGCTGCGTATTTTACGGACATTATTGAAGCTGTTTTTCAATGGAGTCAATGAAAAACGGCTCCAAAGACGTCCCAAGAAGTGACATGCACTTATTTTTCGCTGGCGTCTTTTTATGCGCTGTCTTTTGACAGCGACGTGTAAAATTACACCTCGTGGGAACAGAACATCATAAAACCCATTGAACGCAATGGGCAGATGTTTGTAGGCGTAATGGAGCCGTTTTTCCCGATTTACGTCTGAAAACAGTGCGTGTGAACATACCCCAATTCTTAAAGGGGTTGTCCGAGATTTATTTTTTAAGTACATTTAGAAATACATTACACATATTAAAAATTTCATAATATACTTACCCGTGCAATCTTGCTTCTGTTCTCCGCTCTGGCTGCTTCTTCCTTCTGGTCACATGAGCTCTGATGTCACCTTTTCACCGCCTCCACTGTCGTGTCGTATCCCGATCACATGGTCTCGTACCAGAGAGACCTCGGATGGTATACGACACGTCACTTGTCACGTGGTGTAGATCGTCTTCTTCTGCTTCACATCCAGTAACGCACATGCGCAGTCACTGCTGTTCTCACGGTCCCTGCTGTTCTCGAGATAACAGCAGGGGCCGCGCATGCGCGTTACAACAGAACAAGCCGATATACACCACGTCACAAGTGACGTGTCGTATACCCGGCAAGAATTCAAGATCAACAACGCGGCAGAGCCGGAGCAGAGAGAGACGTCAACAATCAAGTTCCTGACGGCAGGATTTGGAAACGGGGCCACTTTGGAAAACGTAAGTATATTACAAATGTATTTATTTTTATAACTTAAATGATTTAATGGTGTTATTTAAAATATTATGTTATCTCGGACAACCCCTTTAAGTGGAGTAGTAAGAATCCTAATTTCCTATCAATATTATAGCAGCAAACAATCGGATGCACAGATATAGTTCATAGAGGATTGTCTATACTGGATATAGAGTTTCAGTTTTTGGATGAAAATAAGAAAATTGCATGGTCACCATTGATTATCTAGATAGGTTGACCCAATTTCACGTTAAAGTTTGCAGTAATCTAGGCAAATGCTAACGGTTGTTACAAACTAAGTGCGAGCTCTAGGAATGCTTATAATATCAACGCAAAATGGGGAATACTCTGAAAGCCCAGTCCTGCTGACTTCACTGAATATCAATGCTAAGCAACCATAGAGATTAGTCAGCAAGTTATGAAACTTTCAGTCATAGCATGTAGAAATGTAATGCGCGGTGGAGTGTGCTAACCACGCATGCTCTAATGAGATAAAGAAGCACGTGGTACGGTTACGTCATTTGTGACGTAACCGTACAGTGTGAAAGTCGGAAACCGGAAGCAAGGCAGAAGACCAAATGGACGGGTCTGCACAGGAAGTGTAGATTTTGCATTACTAAGGGGACGGTGACGGAGGAGGATATACGACGCTACAGCCATCTGATGAAACGTAAGTACATTGTAAAGTTATATATTTTTCATTGTTTTATTTAAATAAATGTAATTTTTTCGTTCCGGAAAACCCCTTTAATGCTGTCACAACCATTTTAGAATTCAATTTTCTTATGAAGCTGTGCGGCTGCTCCCAAAGCCATACCCAATAGAGCCATCGTTTTTATATGTTGCACTGATGAGGGCTAACATGCATGAAACAGCAAGCCCCAAAAAATGGCTCCATGTCTTAGGCTGTGTCTGTGGTATACAACGCCAGTTCGGGATGCATACGTGGCCACAAATGCATTCTATGTGAGATTTATGATGGAAGTGTTGACATTAAAATACTTTGTGTTTTGGAAAGGCAATCTTGTCAGGGGCCCCCCAGGCTATTGCCTGGGGGACACATGGTCACACGGCCCCGCAAAAGATGTTAATAAAATGTGTTTTTTGCTTGGTATGTTTTTCTCTCCCCCTTTCCCTCTTTTCTCCATTTGTTATTTTATATTAGAATGGTACTTACCATCCTGGTGTCCCCCGGGTAAGCTGTGCTGGTGGCACGAGTCGGTTTCCAGATGTTTCTGTCTCTGGGCAGTTTCGAGTTGGTCCCAGCTGATTGGACCTAGGTCAGCTGTGCAATTGCATGAGCAGGTTCTGGCAGATTCTATCTCCAGGCAGATTTGTTGAAGGCCAGCTGATTGGTCATTGATAAAATCCTAAAGGCGGGAAAATTGGACATAAAAGGAGCAGTTCATCGTGGTCAAGCAGCCAGTTTTTGAAGATTGGACCGTCGCCATGGATGTCCTGCTGATGGAGCTGATCAGAAGAGCGGAGTCGGAAGGAGGAGAAAACTGGCTGAGGCAATGCCTAGCAGCAGCGCCGTCGAGGGAGGACGCGAGAAGAAGCGAACTTACTGGGCTGGAAGACGACATAGAGGAAGCAGTGTCTCCTGCTGGGTCGTCGCTCGAGGTGCCGTCATCAGCTGCAGCCAAGAGGAGGAAGTCTGCAGCAGAGTCATCACTGAGGGTGGAGCGCAGTTCCGGACGTTCGCTCCAGGTGCCGGAGCTTGAGAGGAGGCGGCCGACCGTGTCATCAAAGAAGGTGGCGCACAGTGCCGGAAGTGCGCCGCAAGTGCCGGCGCCATTGGCTAACCCGCTGGCCAGAAGTTTAGTCAGAGAACGGGAGACAACAGGTTGGTCGGCTATCCCCTCCTGCTCCAAGGATGGTGTGGAGGACACAGCTGAAGCGCCGGCCTCACTGGTTTTAGAGGCGGCGCAGGACTTTTCTTCAGAGCTGCAACCGAGGAAGAGGAGCCGGAAGACTAGGGTGGCTTATTCCCCACCCCCGCCAGTATCAAGGAGAAGAAGAGGTCCCAGGAGTCAACTTTCCTGTCAGCAAGTTTCCCCAGGATCTACAGGCACGCAGCAGGATGTAGCAGAAGTGGTGCCCGACCCAGGACAGGTGGAACAGAGTGGTGAGATGCCAGCTACCCCTTATCTGTCCCACCCCATCCCCCCTCCCCTCAATTCTAATGTAATGTTTGATATTTTAAAATTATTAGCTGATTTGGTCAGTAAGTCGGCTGTTCCTGCTAGTTCCCCCGCTGATGTATGGAAGCATAGTAGTCAGCATTTACAGAATGCTGGTTTTAGTAATATTCCTGTTTTAGAGAAAGGAATTGGTGTTTCGGAAACTTGTTGTAAGGAAGTGATGTCTTGCGATATTTCGCCATTAGGTTTTCATTTACAGCCAGCAATTAAGGAGCGTATTTGGAGGAACGAGTTTATAGATTTATTTTCTTTATTACCATCTGCGAAGGAGACTCTTGTCAAGCAGGATGGTAAGTCTGATAAAGATGAGGATAAAAAACGTTCTCCTCCTAAGTCTTTCTTTAACTGGCTACAGGCGTTCTGTATCTATGCTTCAGTTTTAGGGGAAAAGTCTTTCATTAATTCTAGTAATTTATTCCAGCATGTAGACATCATTCTTGAGGCTTACCGCCAGTTTGGTGGTTTAGCATGGTACAATTATGATGAAATGTTTCGCCAGAAGATGGCAGTGTACCCTTCATTGAAATGGGGCACTAAGGATGTTGGTTTGTGGCTTAGTTTAATACTTCCACAAAGGTCAGTGCCCAAGCAGCAGCCTAGTTCTCAGAATACGTTGAGGAAAGGAGTTTGCTTTGCTTTTAATGAAGCTCAGTGTAAATGGTTGAACAATTGTCGGTATAAACACGAATGTTCCTTTTGTGGGGGTTCGCACCCAATGTGTCGCTGTTTTAAAAGAGCAAACCAGTCTCAACCCCCTAGTTCCAAAGAACAGTTATCCAAAAGCATGGACGCCAGTGAAATTAATAAGAATGGCGCCTTGGCTAGAAATGTTCCCAGACAGGGAGAAAGCTAATTTAATTTTTAACGGTTTTAAGTTTGGTTTTGATATCCCTTCTTTCAAAGGATCTGGTTGTTGCTGGGTGGATAATTTGAAATCCATCCAGCAGCATAAGGATATTGTGCATCAGAAAATCCTGAAAGAGCTTGAAACTGGCAGGATCCTTTTATACATCCGCCGTTTACAGACTTTAGACTTTCACCTTTAGGAATTGTCCCTAAGAAGGAATCGAATTCATTCCGTTTAATACATCACCTTTCTTACCCGTTTAAGGCTTCATTAAACGATGATGCTGATAAGTCTAAAGCGACGGTACACTATGCTTCGTTTGATCAGGCTGTCTCTTTATTGAGACAGTTTGGTCAAAATGCTTTTTTAGCAAAAGCTGATATCAAATCAGCTTTCCGTTTACTACCAGTTAACCCTGCAGGTTTCAACTCTCTAGGTTTTCAATTTGAAGGTAATTATTTTTATGACAAATGTTTACCAATGGGTTTTTCTTTATCTTGTTGCTATTTTGAGGCATTTTCATCCTTTTTACATTGGGTAGTGCAGAAGCAAATTCCGGATGGAGGTGTTCTGCACTATCTTGATGACTTTTTGTTTATAGGTGATACTAGGTCTGAGTTATGTTATTCCTTATTGTTAAAATTTGTCGAGTTTATGAAATTTTTTGGTGTTCCGTTAGCTGAAGAGAAGACTGTGTTTCCATGTAGATCATTAGAATTTTTAGGTATTAGAATAGATTCTGAGAGAATGGAATTAAGTTTACCAGAGGAAAAATTGTTAAAGTTAAAGGCATGGTGTTGCCAGAAAAACATGTTTTTTTTTTTTTAATTAAACATTTAGTGTGTGGGTGATTAAACATTGTTCAAATTTTTTTTATTTTTTTCACGAGTCAGGAAATATTATAAATTATTTCTAATTTATAATACTACCCATTTTTGGTCACTAGATGGAGCTATTTCCCAAAATTGCAGCATTGCAAAATTGGGTTAAAAGCCCTCGCTCTAGTGAGCTCTCAGCATCCCCCCCCTCCTTTATCCTGGCTAGTGCCGGGATAAACGAGGGGTTTGAACGGTGTAACCTCCTACACTGTGTGTCGCCATTTTTTGAGCTAACACACAGCGTAGTAGGTTTACATACAGTAGTAAACACACACAAACACGAACATACATTGAAATCTCTTACCTGCTCCTGCCGCCGCGGCTCCCTCCGGCCCGTCCGCTCCGTTTGCTGCCGCTGGTCCAAGTGCACAAATCCGGAAGCCGCGACCGGAAGTAGTAATATTACTGTCCGGCCGCGATTTCCGGTCCACAGGAAAATGGCGCCGGACGGCGCCAATTTCGAATTGGACTGTGTGGGAGCGGCGCATGCGCAGTTCCCACACAGACGCCGTACACTGAAGTCAATGGGACGGGAGCCGTTCGCAGTCCCTATGGGACTGTGGCTGCCGTATTCCATGTCTGTATGTGTCGTTAATCGACACACACAGAAATGGAACAAAAAATGGCAGCCCCCATAGGGAAGAAAAAGTGTAAAAATAAGAAAAAGTAAAACACAAACACACAAATGAATATAAACGTTTTTAATAAAGCACTAACATCTTTAACATATAAAAAAATAATTTGTGATGACACTGTTCCTTTAAGGGTTTCTTTAGTCAGTATGTTAGCTAGGAAGAAATGTTCATTACGTGATATGCAGTCACTGTTAGGTTTGTTGAACTTTGCCTCTAGAGTTATTCCTATTGGAAGAGTTTTTTCAAAGCGACTGTATTTTTCAACAAGGGGTCTTAAGTCACCTAGGTCCCATATTAGGTTAACGGTTCAGCTAAAAGAAGATTTAGCTGTATGGCTAGAATTTTTATCTAAATTTAATGGACGCAGTTGCTGGCAGTTTAATTTTGAGGATTCTGACTCTTTGTCTTTATTTACGGATGCAGCCGGTAGTATGGGCTACGGGGCATTCTTTAATGGTCAATGGTCGGCTGAGTTATGGCCCAGTGCTTGGCGTGTAAGCAAGGTTACTTCAAATATTGTCTTATTGGAATTATTTCCGGTTTTGGTAGCCATAGTTGTATGGGGTCATTATTTTAAGAATAGGAGAATTTTGTTGTTTACGGATAACAAAGGTGTGGTCTTTGCAATTAACACATTATCTTCAAAATGTGTATTAGTAGTTAAGATATTAAGACATTTAACTTTATGTTGTCTGAAGTTGAACATCTGGTTGAAAGCTAGCTATATAGAAGGAAAAAAGAATGATATAGCAGATTCATTATCTCGTTGTCAGTGGCGGAGGTTCAGAACGATGGCACCAGAAGCGGAGCTTTGTGGAATTCCGTGTCCTCCTCATTTATGGAATCTGATTTGGGACTAATCTATGTTAATATTCAGAGATCCTTGGCTCCAAGAACATGGGCTGATTATTCAGCTGCTTGGAAGGAGTGGGTTAATTTCTGTGTTAATGAGAACTGTAATTTCTTTCATAATGAGGTAGGTCTAGTTTTAAAATTTGTATGTAGCCTGATTAGTAGGAGGCTGTCATTTGCCTCCATTTCTAAGTCTCTGGCAGGCATCTCTTTCTTTCTTAAATTAAACAGTTGTCCGGCTAATTCTTCGCTCTTCCCAGTTAAGCAGCTTTTGAAAGGTTACCATAGGTCAGCTCCGGTTGTGGAAAGAAGAAGGCCTATTTCATTAGATTTGTTGTTAAAATTATTCAATGTGTTACATTTAGTTTGTTTTAGTAATTTTGAAGTGTGTTTGTTTAGAACAGCATTTGTGTTAATGTTCTTTGCAGCCTTGAGAATAAGCGAACTGGTGGCAGAGAGTAAAGTTTCAGTCTCGGGCCTTTCATTTCAGGATGTTAGTTGCAAAGTTGACCATGTTTTGTTATTGTTAAAAAAATCTAAGACAGATCAATTAGGAAAAGGTCGTTTGGTTAGAATTAATCAGTTTTCGGGTTCTGTTCTTTGCCCAGTTTCTAATGTTAAACATTGGTTGTCAATCAGGCCGAGTCTTGGGGTTGCTTTCCTGATTCATCAGAATGGGGATCAGCTGTCCAGATTTCAGTTTAACTCTGTTTTGAAGAAATGTTTGAAGTCCCTGAAGTTGGAGCATTTAAAAATATCCTCCCATTCGTTTAGAATAGGTGCAGCTACGGAAGCTGCACAGTTAGGAATTGATGAAGGGATTATAAAAAGAATTGGAAGGTGGGAGTCTAATAGATTTAAACTTTATGTTCGACCAGACTTGTTAGTAGTGTAATTATATATCCACAGGTAAGCGTTTGGTTGTTTGGATCCTTGGCCACTCTTTTATATTTTGGGCACAGAAGAGAGCCGCGAGAAGGTCCTATACAGAAAATTTGTCTATGGATCCGCTAGTTTTTTCGGTTTTTTGGCATGGGGTAAGGGGTTTGCAATGGAAGAACGTGTTTTCTTTAGTTAAATCACTGAGTTCTTATTGGCCGGATCCGAATTTAATTATCATCCATGCTGGAGGCAATGACCTAGGTAAGACTTTGGACTTACTTTGGGAAATGAGAAGGGATATAGCCTTGATAAAATGTCTTTTCCCTGACGCTACTATTTCCTTTTCAGAGATTATTCCAAGACTGCTATGGTCCTCTGGAAATTGTAAGTTTTTGAATCGAATCCGTAAAAGGATTAATAGAGCCATGTCTAAATACATGTCGGTCCTCGGTGGTCTTTCTTATAGACACAGTGACCTTGAAGACCTCACAGACGGGCTGTTCAGAAATGATTGTATACATCTTTCTGATGTGGGTATCGACATTTTCAATTTGGGCCTGCAGAATTTAATTGAAGAATGGCTGCGGTGTTTTGGGGGGGCCATGTCTTGGTAATGTCATGGCTTGTGGGGTTTGTCACCCAGCTAATGCTGGGCGGACTTGGTTTTTATTGGTCAAAATATTTATATTTTATTATTTATTCGATTATTTATGGTTATTCTCTTCGAATTATTTTATCTTAGGTTACCCTTAATAAACACCGTGGCCATTTTTATCCAAAGAAACTGTTGTCATGTTTTATTTCATTTTGATTAAGTATTGTGGGGTTTGTGCTACCATGTCAGGGGCCCCCCAGGCTATTGCCGGGGGGACACATGGACGCACGGCCCCCCATAAGTTGTTAATAAAATGTGTTTTTTGCTTGGTATGTTTTTCTCTCCCCCTTTCCCTCTTTTCTCCATTTGTTATTTTATATTAGAATGGTACTTACCATCCTGGTGTCCCCCGGGTAAGCTGTGCTGGTGGCACGAGCCGGTTTCCAGATGTTTCTGTCTCTGGGCAGTTTGGAGTTGGTCCCAGCTGATTGGACCTAGGTCAGCTGTGCAATTGCATGAGCAGGTTCTGGCAGATTCTATCTCCAGGCAGATTTGTTGAAGGCCAGCTGATTGGTCATTGATAAAATCCTAAAGGCGGGAAAATTGGACATAAAAGGAGCAGTTCATCGTGGTCAAGCAGACAGTTTTTGAAGATTGGACCGTCGCCCACCCTCCCGCCCTATTGTTCTTAAATTCCTTCACGTCACGTTGTTTGTTAGAGGGGTTTGTCACCCAGCTAATGCTGGGCGGACTTGGTTTTTATTGGTCAAAATATTTCTATTTTATTATTTATTCGATTATTTATGGTTATTCTCTTCGAATTATTTTATCTTAGGTTACCCTTAATAAACACCGTGGCCATTTTTATCCAAAGAAACTGTTGTCATGTTTTATTTCATTTTGATTGAGTATTGTGGGGTTTGTGCTACCATGTACTTTACGTAACCTATACAAAGTCCTTTGTGACGTCATCAAAATAGAACACAGCTTATTTATAAAATCACAGACTGTGTAACATCATCATATTAGAGCAGGGGTCTCAAACTCGGCCGGGTAAGTGGGCCACATATAGAAAAAATGTGAAGTTGACGGGCCGCATTACTTTCAAATTTGATACATTACAAAATTATTGCTAATCAATTAGTTATTTAACCCCTTCCCTCTTTAGCCACTTTTGACCTTCCTGACAAGAGCCTCATTTTTCAAATCTGACATGTTTCACTTTATGTGGTAATAACGTCGGAATGCTTTTACCTATCCAAGCGATTCTGAGATTTTTTTTCTCGTGACACATTGAACTTTATGTTACTGGCAAAATTTGCTCGATATGTTCAGTATTTAATTGTGAAAAACACCAAAATGTAGCTAAAAATTGCAAAAATTACCATTTTTCTCAACTTAAATGTATCTGCTTGTTAGACAGGCAGTTATAACATACAAAATTGTTGCTAACTAACATCCCCCATATGCCTACTTTAGATTGGCATCATTTTTTTGAACATCCTTTTGTTTTTCTGGGGCGTTACAAGGCTTTGAACTTTAGCAGCAATTTCTCACATTTTCAAGAAAATTTCAAAAGGTTATTTTTACAGGGGCCAGTTCAGTTGTGAAGTGGCTTTGAGGGCCTTATATATTTGAAACCCCCAAAATGTCACCCCATTTTAAAAACTTCGACCCTCAAAGTATTCAAAACAGCATTTAGAAAATTTCTTAACCCTTTAAACTTTTCACAGGAATTAATTTACAAATTTCATATTTTTTTTGCAGAAATTAATTTTTAATCCAATATTCTTTATAACACAGAAAGTTTTACCAGAGAAATGCAACTGAATATTTATTGCCCTGGTTCTGCAGTTTTAGGAAATATCCCACATGCGGCCGTAGCGTGCCACTGGACTGAAGCACCGGCCTCAGAAGCAAAGGAGCACCTCGTGGATTTGAAGGTGGAAATCCCCCAAAAGTGACCCCATTTGGGAAACTACACACCTCAAGGAAATTATCTAGGGGTATAGAGAGCATTTTGACCGCACAGGTTTTTTACAGAAATTATTGGAAGTAGGCCGTTAAAATTAAAATCGACATTTTTTCAAAGAAAATGTAGGTTTAGCAATTTTTTTCTAATTTCTAAAGGACTGAAGGAGAAAAAGCATCACAAAATTTGTAAAGCAATTTCTCCCGAGTAAAACAATACTCCACATGTGGTAATAAACGGCTGTTTGGACACACGGCAGGGCTTAGAATGGAGAGAGCGCTATTTGGCTTTTGGAGATCAAATTTAGCAGGAATGGTTTGCGGAGGCCATGTCGCATTTGCAAAGCCCCTGAGGGGACAAAACAAAGAAAACGCCCAAAAAGTGACTCCATTTAGGAAACTACACCCCTTGAGGAATTCATCTAGGGGTGTAGTAAGCATTTTGACCCCATATATGTTTCATAGAATTTATTAGAATTGGGCAGTGAAAATAAAAACAATCTTTTTTCTTCAATAAGACGTAGCTTTAGCGCAAAATTTTTCATTTTCTCAACAAATAAAGGAAAAAGGGACCCAACATTTGTAAAGCTATTTCTCCCGAGTACGGCAATACCCCATATGTGGTCATAAACTGCTGTTTGGGCACACGGCAGGGCTCAGAAGGGAAGGAGCGCCATTTGGAGTGCAGATTTTGCTGGATTGGTTTCTGGGCGCCTGTGGGACCAAAACAGTGGAAAACCCCCAGAAGTGACCCCATTTTGGAAACTACACCCCTCAATGCATTTTTACCTAATGCTGTAGGAAGCATGTTAACCCTGCAGGTGTTTTGTAGAAATTAGTGTGCACTCGATGTTGCAGAGTGAAAATGGGATTTTTTTTCCATAGACATGCCAATATGTGGTGCTCAGCTTGTGCCACCATAACAAGACAGCTCTCTAATTATTATGCAGTGTTTCCCAGTTTTAGAAAAACCCTACATGTGGCCCTAATCTTTTGCCTGGACATTCGACCAAGCTCAGGACCGAAAGAGTACCATGCGAAATTGAGGCCTAATTCTGCGATTTACGAAGTATTGGTTCACAATTGCAGAGGCTCAGATGTGAAATAATAAAAGAAACCCCTGAGAAGTCACCCCATTTGGAAACTACACCCCTCAAGACATTTATTAAGGGGTGTAGTGAGCATTTTCACCCCACAGGTCTTTTCCATAAATGAATGCGCTGCGGATGGTGCAAATTAAAAATTTATATTTTTCTCTAGATATGCCATTTCAGTGGCAAATATGTCATCCCCAGCTTATGCCACTGGGGACACACCCCAAAAATTGTTAAAAGGGTTCTCCCGGGTATGACGATGCCATATATGTGGAAGGAAACTGCTGTTTGGGCACACTGTAGGGTTCAGAGCGAAGGGAGCGCCATTTGGCTTTTGGAGAGCGGATTTAGCTTGGTAGTAAATTTGTTTGATTATTGCTGATGTTTCCATTTATAATGTGGGGCACATGTAAGCATGTACATCAGGAGCATAGTCAGGTGGTATAATAATGGGGTAAAAAAACAATAAAATGATCCATACATGTGTGTTATGCTGTGAAGCAATCCTTTCTGCACAGGCCGGTGTCGCACTGATATATGGCGTCCTTTCTTATGCCCCTTTTGGTCCACACTTCGCACCTTTGCTGTTTGGGGAATTTTGCTGGGAAAGTGTTGTCCTGGTATAATACGGGCGCCCTCACTTCCAGCAGATATGTTTGGGCCCTCCCCTTCCTGGTTCCCTAATTTTAGGTCCTTGATAAATCGCCTCTTGAAACAGAAGAAATGTTCCCCTCGGGCCGGCACAACTGCATATTTTTTAATTCCTGACTTATTGGAGCCATAACTAATTTTATTTTTTCATAGACGTAGTGGTATGACGAGCTGTAGTTATTATTGGTACCATTTTGGGGTACATGCGACTTTTTGATCACCTTTTATCCTATTTTTTGGGAGGCTAGGTAAACAAAAAAACTTAATTCTGGCATATTTTTTTTTGTTTTTTTTATACAGCGTTCACCATGCTTTATAAATTACATGTTAACTTTATTCTGCGGGTCAGTACGATTCCGGCGATACCTAATTTATAGAACTTTTTTATGCACAATAAAATTACTTTTGTAAAAAGAATGTATTTTTTCTGTCGCCAAGTTGTGAGAACCATAACTTTTTTATTTTTTTGTCGTCGGAGCTGTATGAGGGCTTGTTTTTTGCGAGACGAGCTATAGTTTTTATAGGTACCATTTTTGGATACGTGCAAATTCTTGATCACTTTTTATTCCAATATTTGTAGGGCAAAGTGACCAAAAAACAGAAACTCTGGTATAATTTTTTTTACGCTGTTCACCGCGTGCAATAAATAATATTATATTTTGATACCTCGGGTCGTTACGGTCGCGACGATGCCAAATACGTATGGTTTATTTATTTATTTTAATAATAAAGGACTTGATAAGAGAAAAAGGGCGATTGTGTTTTATTTTATTATTTGAAAGTTTTATTGTTTTCAAACTTTTATTTTTTTCACTTTTTTATACTTCTTTTTACACTTTTTTTCAAGTCCCACTAGGGGACTTGAAGGTCCAACTGTCTGATGTTTTTTTCTAATACATTGCACTACTTACGTAGTGCAATGTATTAGTTCTGTCAGTTATTCACTGACAGCAAGCTTTCGATTGCTGCATTGAAGGGGTTAATGGCAGGGATCGGAGATAGCTCCGGTTCCTGCCGTTACAGGTGGATGTCAGCTGTAACATACAGCTGACTTCCATCGCTGATGACCCCAGATCAGCTCCTGAGCCGGCGCAATCTTGCTGATCAGGCTTCGCCGCCGGGCGGATCTTGACCGTTTTCCATGCTAGGCAGACCGGGAGGCCAGTATTAGGCCTCCGATTGCCATTGCAGCTACCGGAACCCAGTCAATTTCATTGCTGGGGTTTCTGATGAGCTGCAAACACCTTAAGTGCAGCGATCGCGTTTGAGCGCTGCACTTAAGGGGTTAATGGTGGGGATCGAAGCAAATTTCGGTCCCCGCCATTACAGCCGGATGTCAGCTGTAAGATACCGCTGAGATTCGGCGATGATGGCACCGGCTCAGCTTCTGATGGCTTTCCATGGCGTACCCATACGGCAAATGTCGGAAAGGGGTTAAACTTCTATAATAATGCTACATTACTATAATAACACTACTACATTACTATAACAATACTAAATTACTATAACAATGTTACATTACTATAATAATACTACATTACTATAACAATACTACATTACTATAACTATACTACATTACTATAACAATACTACATTACTAGAATAATACTACATTACTATAACTATACTACATTACTATAATAATACTACATTACTATAACTATACTACATTACTATAACAATACTACATTATTATAATATTACTACATTACTATAATAATACTACATTACTACAATAATACTACATTAATATAACAATAATACATTACTATAATAATACTACATTACTATAATAGTACTAAGATACTATAACTATACTACATTACTATAATAATACTACATTACTATAACAATACTACATTCCTATAATAATACTACATTACTATAACAGTAGTACATTACTATAACTAAACTACATTACTATAATAATACTACATTACTATAATACTACATTACTATAATAATATTACATTACTATAACAATACTACATTACTATAATAATACTACATTACTATAATAACACTACATTACTATAATAGTACTACATTACTATAACTATACTACATTACTATAACAATACTACATTCCTATAACAGTACTACATTACTATAATAATACTACATTACTATAACAATAATACTACAATACTATACTAATACTACATTACTCTAATACTACATTACTATAACAATACTACATTCCTATATTAATACTACATTACTATAACAGTACTACATTACTATAATAATACTACATTACTATAACTATACTACATTGCTATAATACTACTACATTATTATAACAATACCACATTACTATAACAATACTACATTACTATAATAATAATACTACATTACTATAATACTAAATTACTATAATAATACTACATTACTATAATAATACCACATTACTATAACACTACATTACTATAATAATAATAATAATAATAATAATAATAATACACTACTATAATAATACTACATTACTATAACAATAATACTACAATACTATACTAATACTACATTACTATAATACTACATTACTCTAATAATATTACAT
Source organism: Rhinoderma darwinii (assembly GCF_050947455.1). NCBI lineage: Eukaryota > Metazoa > Chordata > Amphibia > Anura > Rhinodermatidae > Rhinoderma > Rhinoderma darwinii. The sequence continues at coordinate 330,088,444 of NC_134689.1, forward strand.
TACTATAACAATACTACATTACTATAATAATACATTACTATAATAATAATAATAATACTACATTACTATAACAATACTACATTACTATAATAATAGCGCTAGGTTTAAACTTAACGGAAATTTGCACGATTTCTCCATGTGCTCATTTCAACAATCCAGTTTTACAGATTAAGGGTATGTTCACACGGCCTATTTTCGGCCATTTTTTCGGGCCGAAAACGGCCGAAAAATCGGAAGCAGAATGCCTCCAAACATTTCCCCATTGATTTCAATGGGAAAAACAGCGTTCTGTTCCAACGGGCCGTTTTTTCATAAAAAAACGGCCGCGAAAAAGAAGTGCATGTCACTTCTTGGGACGTTTTTGGAGCCGTTTTTCATAGACTCTATTGAAGACAGCTACCAAAAACGGCCACAAAAAAACGCAGAGAAAAACGCGACTGGCTTAAAAAAAGTCTGAAAATCAGGAGCTGTTTTCCCTTGAAAACAGCTCCGTATTTTCAGACGTTTTTAAGGTGACGTGTGAACATACCCTAAGTGTCGCTAAATGCAGTCCAACGGCTCAGTTGGCAGCATTTGGCAGACACACAAATTTCAAGATTAGGCAGCCCCTTTTTAGATAGTGCCACAGAGCCCTGTATAGATAATGCCACAGTGCCCTCTGTACATACTGCCACAGTGCCCTCTGTAGATAATGCCACAGTGCCCACTGTAGATAATGCCACACACCCCTAGATAATGCCACAGTGTCCTCTGTAGATACTGCCACCCACCCATAGATAATGCCACAGTGCCCTCTGTAGATGCTGCCACAGTGCCCTCTGTAGATGCTACCACAGTGCCCTCTGTAGATGCTGCCACAGTGCCCTCTGTAGATACTGCCACAGTGCCCTCTGTAGATAATGCCACACACACCCCTTGTAGATAGTGCCACACACACCCCCAGTAGATGGCTCCATTGGGGCTCCCTCTAGGAGTGGAATCCCCAGCCAGAGCATTGCCGACGCTTTGGCCAGGGATTCCTCTGCTGGATGAGCCCCTGACGTCACTGTTCATGCACAGTGACGTCAGGGGATCCTCCTGGACCGGAATGTGATGTCGGGCAACCCCAGAGCCGGTGTCCCAGAGTGGGGCACTAGTATAGGATCTGCTCTGGAACTCTGGGGAAGCCACTGACATCAGTGTCCATATATGGACAGTGATGTCAGGGGCTTGCTCAGAGCTGGAGTCCCAGAGCAGAGCCGCTTCTAGCACTCTGATGTCAGGAGCAGAGCTGGAGTCCCGGGCAGAGCGCTAGTAGTGCTCCTACTGGGACTCCAGCTGTGCTCCTGACATCACTGTCCAGCTCTGGGGAAACCCTAGACATCGCTGTCCATATGTGGACAGCGATGTCAGGGGATTCCACAGAGTGCCGGAGCAGAGCCTATACTAGTGCTTTGCTCGGGACTCCGGCTCTGGGGAAGCCCCAGACATCGTGACAGCAATGTCAGGGGATTCCACAGAGTCTCGGAGCAGAGCCTATACTAGTGCTCTGCCCGGGACTCCACTCTGGGGAAGACCCTGACAACACTATCCATATATGGACAGCGATGTCAAGGAATTCCACAGAGTCCCGGAGCAGAGCCTATACTAGCGGCTCTGTGTCCCACGGGCCGTAGATGACAGCCTCAGAGGCCATGCTTGAGACCCCTGCATTAGAGCATAGCTTAGCAATAAAGACAATCCCTAAGAATAAAAACTAACACTATTGTGTCATAATCATGTAGAACACAGCACAAAAATAAAAACAAACAACTATTGTGACAATATCAAAAGTGGGGCATGACCATGGAACTAAAATTAAACGCCATTGTGACATCATCACAATAGAAAACCACCTATAGAGGGCGTGGCTTGGACATGAAGGAGTAGAGACGTGTCTGCTCGGAGCTCCGGACCCACGCCACAGAAATCGCCCGTTAAGGGCATACTTACCGACCCCCGTCGCAGCACGACGAAGGGGAGAAGCCATAGGAACCCGCCGGACACTTTGGGAACCCCCTCCATAGGCCGATACCTCCGGTCTGCACTGGACAGCACTCCGCCGCGCTCCTCTTCCTTACCGCCTGTAGGCCGCACTCAGCTTCCGTCGCCGCGTGGGGCTTCCCCGCCTCCTCTCCTCACAGAACGAGATCCGCACGGCGGCCGCTTCTACCTTCCAGGAGGACAGATGTCGTCTCAGGCAGGTGGTCAGTGCTCAGTGGGTGGCGTCTGAGCGGCTTCCCCACTCCAGTCCACGGCCCTGCTTCCTATACTGCCTCAGGCAGCCCCCGGCCAGGGGACACCAGGGGCGCCATTACACGCGGCCGCGCAGCAGCAGTTCCCGCCGCCACAACCAGGCTCCCTGAGCCAGGACACGCCGGCCATCTTTAGGGGGTCACTGGCCACGCCGACATACTCCAGAGAGCCCCAGCCAACCTCTTCCCAGTGCCCCCCGTTATCCATGGAGCGAACCCTAGCAGAATTATGGGAGATGGTCAAAGTACTCCCCACCAAAACCGACCTTGACCACCGTCTTGCCCGGTTGGAAGAAAAACACGATCAGGCCATTGGCGCGGTCACACAGGAGGTACGCGCACTGACCGCTCGGGTTGAAACTTTGGAGCGCCAGCATTCCATATCCTCACTAGACATCTCGGTCTTATCACAGTCCCAGGCCCCCCAAGCTACGCAAATGCGGGACTTCTCTTTACACCTGGATGATGTAGAAAACAGGGGGAGACGGAACAACTTGAAATTAAGAGGCATACCAGAGTCTGTCCCCCCGGATGGACTTTATGACACGGTGTCACAAATTTTCAACACTCTCCTTAACCGACCGCGTGACATGGCCATCGAAATGGACAGAGTCCACAGATTAGCGGGCTCCCGGAACAGAGAAGGTAACCAACCCAGGGACGTGATATGTAGAATACACTTCTACAAGCAGAAGGAAGAAATAGCCAGGAGAGCCTGGGAGAAGGGGTCTGTTCCATTTGAAGGCGCCGACATTACAATTCTGCCAGATGTATCGAGGTTGACGCTCTCCATGCGTAGATTAGTCCGACCCTTGCTGGAGGCGACAAAGGCTGCTGGCGCAACCTACAGATGGGGACATCCTTTTCATATTATTCTCTGCACGTTGGGACAATCATTTGCAGTCCGGTCCCCAGATGACTTAGAGGAAGCGTTCCGGTTTTTGGAGATCTCACCGGTACGGCTACCTGATTGGATCGAACCCCCGGCAGCGTCCACACTCAGAGGGGCTCCGTTCCCAGAGTTCGTGACCCACTTCCCGCCCCGTCATGGAGAGGAGCAATCTGTGACCCGTCCTCCAGAGCGACGACCCCAGCACGGAGACCGCAGAAACGGGCCCATGGAATCCCGGCCACCAGGACGCCGCTCTCCACGAAGAGACTGATTGCTCCCCTGTGTCTTAAAATATGGACAGATAACTGCAAATCCCTGCTTTCCTCCCTTTTTCTCCAGCAGGATTCTCATCGAGCGGTGACTGTTGGCGTTGAAGGGGTTGCTTTAGAGGCAGAGCTCAAACGGAGGGTCGGGGAAGCAGGTTTATTTTGGTGGGGGAGGCTACTACTGCAGTCTAGTTTTGAAGAAGGGGTTGGGTCCATTTGATAGATGTTCGGGTGGGTTCGGGGCTTCGATACAATTTATTGGAAATTTTTACTGTTAATTGCTGTGTTTTTGTGACACTGTTCTTTCTGCACTTCTGTTCTTCTGCATTCCCCATTAGGGTTCTGGGAGCTGCGCTGTGGTGGGAGACTTCCTCTGGAAAGGCGTAGCTCTCGTAGAGTACTGGAGGTTTTAGCACTCCAATCTTAGAGCGTTTGTGTCTTTCGTTTCTCTTCATCTTTCCTTTCCTCCCTTCTCCCCCCCCCTTCTGTCCATATATCCATCTGTCATCATGTCTGACATAACTGTTATCTCTCTGAACGCACAGGGGCTGAATATTCCCGAGAAGAGGTCCTCCATTCTCCGTCTCCTATGGAAAAAGAAAGCACATGTGGCGTTCCTGCAGGAGACTCACTTTCGTCCTGACGGTATACAGAGGCTTACAGACTCCAACTACCCGGACGTGTACCACAGCACGTCTCCTGACTCCAAGACCAAAGGGGTTTCTATCTTGATTTCCCGCACTCTACATTGGGAGCATGTGGAGACTTGCACGGACGGAGCAGGCCGGTACCTCTTCGTAAAGGGTAAGCTAGAAGACACACTGTACACCATGGCTACCTACTAACTCCCCAACACTGGTCAAGTGGCCTTCTTGGAGAGGGTCCTTGGGGCGTTGGACGGCTTTCTGGAAGGCACACTCATACTGGGGGGGGATTTGAATATCACACTTGACCCCTTGTTAGACTCCTCAAGAGGCCATTCCTCTTTATCTCGGGCGGCGCACCGCCGGCTGCGTCGGCTATTGCACGAACACCAGTTAGTGGATACGTGGCGGGTCCTACATCCAACGTCCAGGGATTACACGTTTTACTCTGCGCCCCATAACTCCTACTCCAGACTCGACTACTTTTTCCTGCGCGACACGCACCTCCCTAGCCTCGCTTCGGCATCCATTGACAGCATCACACTTTCTGACCATGCCCTCATTACTATTACTCTATCCCGCCCTACCGCTCACTCCCGCTCTTGGCAGTGGCGACTAAATGAGTCGCTTCTTCAGGATCAGACGGTGGCCGCGGAGATTTGCAGGGACTTAGTGGAGTACTTCGCACTAAACGCCACATCAGGGGTAGATCCCTTTTGCATCTGGGAAGCCCACAAATGCATGGTGCGCGGGGCTTTCATCCGGGTGGGTACTAAACTTAAAAAAGAACGAACGGCACTCTTGAGGGACCTATTGACCCGAATACACAGATTGGAGCAGTCACATAAGGCAACTCAGGATAGGGAGGTGGGGACAGAATTGGGACAGTTGAGAGAACAGGTGCGTTCAATATGTCTGGCCAAGGCGAAGGCCTCCATAGTTAAATGTAGACGTCACTTTTATGAATTTAGTAACAAACCCGGAAGGACCTTGGCTAGAGCACTTAGGAAGACCCGCGCCCGTACATATGTCCCTTATGTTCTAGGTCCACAAAATAGCCGACTTCAGCTTCCACAAAACATTTCAGAAGCCTTCCGTGCCTACTATCACGCTCTTTATAATCTTCCCAGTGCACCTCATTCCGCGGAAGGTGGCGGTCACATGGAAATGATTGACCAATACCTACTGTCATCGGGGATGAAATGTATCCCTCCTGAGGCGATTGCGGCTCTGGAGGCACCCATTTCCCCAGAAGAACTGGCATGGGCACTGAAGGACTCACCCACGGGGAAGGCACCGGGCCCGGATGGTTTGCCCCTTCAATATTATAAGGCCTATGCGGACTTACTTTCGCCCAACTTTCTCCAGGCATTCAATTCTATTACTGAGGGGGGGGGGGGGTCATTCTCCGAGACACCTTGAAGGCCCATATTACGGTCATACCGAAGGAAGTGAAGGACTCCTCTCTTTGCCAGAATTATCATCCCATTTCACTACTTAATGTGGACTTGAAACTTTTTGCCAAGATTCTGGCACAGAGGCTGACCCCGCTCTTGCATAACGTGATTCATAGAGACCAGGTGGGCTTTATGCCATCGCGTGAGGCACGGGATAATACCACTCGAGCGATCAATTTAATGTACCAAGCGGCCATTTCTACCCCTCCCACTTGCTTTCTGTCAACGGATGCGGAAAAGGCGTTCGACAGAGTCAACTGGGACTTTATGCAGGCTACTCTGCGGCATGTGGGCTTAGGAACACACATGATAGAGTGGATTTCAGGTCTTTACTCTTCCCAGTCGGCACAGGTTAAGGTCAACGGATATCACTCCTCCTCATTTACAATTACCAATGGCACAAGACAGGGCTGCCCTCTGTCCCCATTAATTTTCATTTTATGTTTGGAGCCCTTTTTGTGCCATATTCGATCCAACCCAGACATATCGGGCATAACCCTGGGCGAACGTGTTCATAAGGTCGCGGCCTATGCGGACGACCTGCTCTTCTTCCTCACGTCTCCCCGGATTTCCTTGCCCAACCTCATGGCAGAATTAAATAGATATTCGCAACTGTCTAACTTCAAGGTTAACTACCAGAAGTCCGAAGCCCTCAACATTTCGCTGCCGCAAAATTTGGTCGACGACTTGGCAGAGTCCTTCCCGTTCAAATGGGCTAGAGACTCCCTTAAATATCTAGGGGTGCAGCTTCCTGGGGATCTGTCTCGCCTCTATGCGGTGAACTTCCCTCCGTTGCTTCAACGGGTGAAACGAGACCTGGACTCATGGACTTCTGGTACTTTCACCTGGTTTGGGAGGTGCGCAATTTTCAAAATGAACATTTTGCCGAGGATCCTGTACCTCTTCCAGGCTCTCCCGATACACGTCCCACGTCCGTTCTTTCAATCTCTGTTGTCTCTCCTACACAAATTTATCTGGGCCGGGAAACCTGCGCGTATCGCCCGTTCCTTGCTTTTTCGTACAAAGTGGGAAGGGGGTGTGGGTCTTCCAGATTTTATATCCTACCACCACGCCTCCCACTTGGCACGAATCCTAGACTGGTTCAGACATACGGAGATCAAGGAATGGGTGTCTATGGAACAGACATTCCTAACGGTCCCCCTGCAGACCTTACCATGGTTAGGTAATCATACTCCCCTAGCCGCACGGACACACCCGAAGATCGGGCCCACCTTGGCAGTAGCGGCGCGAATATTCCCTAGGGCAGAGATCTCTCCGTCCCCCTCCCCTATGTACCCGATCCTGGGTAACCCTGCTTTTCCGCCGGGGCAGGAGGGTGGTCCCTTCCTGTTATGGCTGAGGGCGGGGCAGGGACGTGCGACACATTTCATGCAGGAGGACAGTTGGATGTCAGGCACACACATACAGTCCTTGACGGATCCTGTTCCTTTTTCTACATGGCAGGTCACCCAGCTACGACATTTCCTGGTGAGCTTACCTAACCCAGCGGCGTATGCGCGGGATAGCTCTCCGTTTGAACTTTTATGCACAGGCACGGGCACAATGCGACATTCCCTGTCCACATTATACAGGCTTTTGGTCTCACCATCTAATCAGCACCCCCCTTCCTACCTGCTTAGCTGGGAACATGATCTGGAGCTCACGTTCACTCCTGAACAGCGGGATCGTCTGTTTACTATGACACACAAGTCTTCCATGGCCAGCAGATATCAGGAGGCAGGGTATAAAATACTGTCTCGTTGGTACAGGGTGCCTTCCAGATTGCACGCTATGTTTCCAGCGGTCTCACCTCTGTGCTGGAGATGTGGGGACCAGGTGGGTACAATCTTACACATTTTTTGGGACTGTCCACTCCTAGCTGATTTTTGGTCTGAGGTGTGGCGCATTTCCTCTAAATTTACGGACTTCTCCCTGTCAAGATCACCGGACCTTTTTCTGCTCCATCTGTGTGAGATGCCTTTGCCCATGTACAAACGCTCAGTCGTCCGCCACTTGGTGAACGCGGCGAGAGCATGTGTACCAGCGTTGTGGAGACAGACATGTCCCCCGTCGGTTGGCATGTGGTGTCACAAGATCCAGGAGATCATGAGAATGGAGGACCTCACAGCATCAATGAAAGGATCTCATTCTACCTTCCTCAAAACCTGGCGGGAATGGATCAGGTTTCAATCCTCCGAGGAATACAAGGTCATCATGGCTCAGGGTCCCCCCCCCCCCTAGGCTCAAGATGTCAGACACTTGTCTATACTTCCTTACCTTTCCTTTTGTCTCTGCGCTTTTCTGGTTTCCTTCACTATATTTCTGTTTTGCAATGGAGTTTTATGCATCGCTGCGGGTTCAGGGTATATAGCTGAATGCCTTCCAAAATCACTCTGAGAGATATTGCACTTCTTGTTCTTATTGAATTTATGCACTGTATGTAACGGGCCTGTGGCCACGGTCAATAGCACATTTGAGTGTATTCTGATGATTTTTGTCCGATTGTCTGTTGATCTTCTTATTACAAAATCAAAATAAAAGAATTTAAAAAAAAGAAAACCACCTATAAATGAAGACAGTCTATTGTGAATTCATCAAAATAAAACACAGCCTAATAATAAAGACATTGTGACATCACAGTATAACACAGCCCAGGAATACAAGCAAACACTATTGTGAAATTATCACTGTAAAATACAGCCTAGAAATACAAACGCTTGTGACATCATCACTGTAAAATACAGCCTAGGAATACAAACACTTGTGATCATCACAATAGCAGCCTATGAACAAAGACAATCACTATTGGCCTCAGTGCCAGTTATTTATGTGTAAGTATACCCTAGCTAGGCTCTTTTCCCTGTGTATTGTGTGACTTTAGATTGACTCCTGTCTGACCCGGGTCATTTGGCTACTCTTTGCTTCTCCCATTGTACCACATGCTCGGCTTAGCTTCATCACCATACACGGCTAAGCTTGATCTCGATTACTGATCCTCAGATTGTCTGACTATTCTCCTCACTATCGCAACTGTACCACATACCCTTCCCAGTATATTTATATAGACTTTGCCGTTGCCCATAGCAACCGTATCTCCTATTCATCTTATTTTTGGTCTGATTCATCATCAGCTATCCAGAGAATTAACCACGGAACTAGCCAGAGGCACCTGTCCTGGGGCCAACTGAGTTCCCTGATTCTAAATGAAGTAGTGGAAAAGGGGGACGCCTATGCTGTCTAGTTAGTTCTTTCTCTGGGTATCATAGGAATCAGACCATTACAAAGATACAAGCCATTGTGAGATCAAAACAGTATAAAACAGCCTAGTAATATGGGAAGACACTTTAGTGACACCATCACAATAAAACACAGCCTAGGAATAAAAACAAACCATATTGTGACATCATCACAATAGAACACCGCATATAACTGAATACATAGTCCATTTGTTACGTATTCAAAATAAAACACAACTTAATAATGAAGACACAGGAAAACGCAAACACTATTAGCACAATCTCAAAATAAGGACACAGACTATTGTGAAATCATTAATGTAGAAAACAGCCTAATAATAAAGACAAATAATGTTGTGATATAATCAAAATAGAAGACAGCCAAGGAATACACACAAACAATTTTGGAATATCATAATAGAGCACAGTCCAGAAATAAAGACACAGTCTTTGGTGACATCTTCAATACATAACACAGCCTTAAAATTAAAATAAACACTATTGAGGTATCATAAAAAAGCCTAGGTATAAAGACAAAAACGTAGCAACATCATCAATCAGTGGCCTCGGCGGTGATGCCTGAATGCGTGGCCCATGATTGGCTGCAGCGATCAGGTGAATGATGTACCTGACATCATCGCAGCAGTGCCAGCAGGGACCATTGGAGCATTTGCACTGCAGAGACAGGAGGATTTAAAAAAGGTAAGAAATGTTTCTTTTTTTAAAAAAAACATTTACTGCAGTTACTGAAATGTTAAAAAATCTCAGACAACCCGCAATAGAACACAGCCTATAAGCAAAGACAGAGTCTACTGTGAAATCAACAAAACAAAACCGTTTATAAAGTAAGACATGGGCTATTGTACTCCATCACAATAGAACATAGCCTAGGAATACGGGCAAACGTTATTGTGACATGATCACAGTAAAAAACAGCCTAGGAATACAGGCAAACACTACAGTGAAACATTATTGTGACAGCATCACTATAATACACAGCGTATTACGTCATACATAGTTTATTGTGACATCACTAAAACAGAATACAGCTTATAAATGTAGATACAGGCCTTTGTGATATCTTCGGTATAGTTTACAACATAAGAATAAAGGACAAACATTATTATGACATGTCCATGGGTTCCAGACTTCAGTCAGTCATTGCCTGCAAGGGACTCTCTAGAAAACATTAAAAAAACAACATTTTGTTTACACTACCGTTCAAAAGTTTGGGTTCACCCAGACAATTTTGTGATTTCCATGAAAACTCACACTTATATTTATCAAATGAGTTGCAAAATGACTAGAAAATATAGTCAAGACATTGACAAGGTTAGAAATAATGATTTTTATTTCAAATAATAATTTTCTCCTTCAAATTTTGCTTTCGTCAAAGAATGCTCCATTTGCAGCAATTACAGCATTGCAGACCTTTGGCATTCTAGCTGTTAATTTGCTGAGGTAATCGGGAGAAATTTCACCCCATGCTTCCAGAAGCCCCTCCCACAAGTTGGATTGGCTTGATGGGCACTTCTTGCGTACCATACGGTCAAGCTGCTCCCAGAACAGCTCTATGGGGTTGAGATCTGGTGACTGCGCTGGCCACTCCATTAGGGTATGTGCACACGATAGCTGCCTTTTACGTCTGAAATTACAGACTGTTGTCAGGAGAAAACAGCTCAGTCGTTTCAGACGTAAATGCTCCTCCTCGCATTTTGCGAGGCGTCATTGACGCCCATAATCTTGAGCTGTTCTTCATTGAATTCAATGAAAAACGGCTCAAATTACATCCAAAGAAGTGCCCTGCACTTCTTTGACGAGGCAGTCATTTTACGAGTCGTCGTTTGACAGCTGTCAAACGACGACGTGTAAATTACAGGTCGTCGGCACAGTACGTCGGCAAACCCATTCAAATGAATGGGCAGATGTTTGCCGACGTATTGTAGCCGTATTTTCAGGCGTAAATCGAGGCATAATGCGCCTCGTTTACGCCTGAAAATAGGTTGTGTGAACCCAGCCTTACAGATAGAATACCAGCTGCCTGCTTCTTCCCTAAATAGTTCATGCATAATTTGGTGGTGTGCTTTAGGTCATTGTCCTGTTGTAGGATGAAATTGGCTCCAATCAAGCGCTGTCCACAGGGTATGGCATGGCGTTGCAAAATGGAATGATAGCCTTCCTTATTCAAAATCCCTTTTACCTTGGACAAATCTCCGACTTTACCAGCACCAAAGCAACCCCAGACCATCACATTACCTCCACCATGCTTGACAGATGGCGTCAGGCACTCTTCCAGCATCTTTTCAGTTGTTCTGCGTCTCACAAATGTTCTTCTGTGTGATCCAAACACCTCAAACTTCGATTCGTCTGTCCATAACACTTTTTTCCAATCTTCCTCTGTCCAATGTCTGTGTGCTTTTGCCCATATTAATCTTTTCCTTTTATTAGCCAGTCTCAGATATGGCTTTTTCGAGGGCCACTCTGCCCTGAAGGCCAGCATCCCGGAGTCGCCTCTTCACTGTAGACGTTGTCTCTGGCGTTTTGCGGGTACTATTTAATGAAGCTGCCAGTTGAGGACCTGTGAGGCGTCTATTTCTCAAACTAGAGACTCTAATGAACTTGTCTTATTGCTCAGTTGTGCAGCGGGGCCTCCCACTTCTCTTTCTACTCTGGTTAGAGCCTGTTTGTGCTGTCCTCTGAAGGGAGTAGTACACACCGTTGTAGGAAATCTTCAGTTTCTTGGCAATTTCTCGCATGGAATAGCCTTCATTTCTAAGAACAAGAATAGACTGTCGAGTTTCACATGAACGCTCTCTTTTTCTAGCCATTTTGAGTGTTTAATCGAACCCACAAATGTAATGCTCCAGATTCTCAACTAGCTCAAAGGAAGGTCAGTTTTATAGCTCCTCTAAACAGCAAAACTGTTTACAGCGGTGCTAACATAATTGCACAAGGGTTTTCAAGTGTTTTCTAATCATCCATTAGCCTTCTAACACAGTTAGCAAACACAATGTACCATTAGAACACTGGAGTGATGGTTGCTGGAAATGGGCCTCTATACACCTATGTAGATATTGCATTAAAAACCAGACGTTTGCAGCTAGAATAGTCATTTAGCACATTAACAATGTATAGAGTGTATTTCTGATTAATTTAATGTTATCTTCATTGAAAAAAACTGTGCTTTTCTTGCAAAAATAAGGAAATTTCTGAGTGACCCTAAACTTTTGAACGGTAGTGTATGTTATTGTTATTATTATTTAACCCCTTAACGACCGCCCACCGTCTTTTGACGTCAGGCGGTGCAGGTACTCAGTCTACAACGACGCCTTTTGGCGTCGCTGTTGTAGAGGGGGTTTAGCGGCACCGTGGTGAAGTCTGCACTAAAAACCGGCTGTAAGTAACAGGTCCGGTTCTTAGTGCAGCCATCAGGACCTGCCGATTTCGTTGTAACAGCATGTGACCGCTGTGACAGCCAATCACAGCGGTCACATGCTGTTACTGTGTACAGAGCCGCCGGGAGTGTCTAAATGACAGCTCCTGCTCTAAGAACGAGCTGTTGCTACCAGCTCTGTTCTTAGAGCAGTGATCAGGAGCCAATAGTATTGGTTCCTGATCTTTTGTGTTCACTATGAGATCCAATCATAGTGATCACTACAGTAAAATAAAAGTAAAAACATGTATCTGTTTCTCCTCACTCTGTTCTAGCTGTGGAGAGAAACAGATACAAGTGTGTCAGTGTCCCCACACAAAATCACTTGTTCCTCACACACAGTTTTCAGTATTTTATAGTATATAATATATACATATATATATAAATATAAGTATATTTACTGTATATACTAAGAATCGTACTATAAACTACTTTGTTTTTAGGGTACGCTGTTAGACGGCGTGTACGCTGTTAGACGGCGTAGGGTGCTGTTCTGGGCTTGGGTTTACGGTTTGTGTTAGGCGCAGGGTTTAGGTTTAGGTTTGATAAAAAAAAAAAGTAAAAAAACAAACAAAAAAAAAAAAAAGTTTAATTCCTTTAGTGTTCTTAGTTGATTAGTTGATAAAAAAAACTTAAACCGCTAGTTCCATTTATTATTTGCGGTTTAGACTGTATAATCATTATGGCTGCCAGAAGATACAGCGTTGAGGAAGCCTATCAGATGCTATGCTCAGATACGGATTCTGCATCTGAAGTTGAGCTTTTACTTGAAAGCGACAGCGAAAGTGTCGCTTCAAGGGATTCTACGGATATGAGACCCAGCACCAGTAATATGGGAGACGGTGCAGTTGCCACAACGTCCGTTCAAAGTGCAGCCCCTGAAATTGCACAACCCCACCAAACCGATTTAGTGTGGGAACCCACAAGTTTATTTTCTCCCACCATAAATGACTTTATTGCTACTCCTGGCATAAGTCCCAATGTCAGTAATTTTTCACCACTAAATTATTTTAATATTTTTATTACGGACCAAGTTTTGGTACATTTTGTGCATGAAACAAATTTGTATGCCAGGCAGTACATTGCAAATAAGCCTTCGTCACCTCATGCCAGGCTGTGGAATCCCACAAATGCAATGGAAATAAAAAAAATTATTAAGTAATTATAAGTAACATCCTCTTCTCTTCAGAACGCCCAGCTTCTGACAGTGCAGATCTGTGACGTCACTCACAGGTCCTGCATCGTGTCGGCCACATCGGCACCAGAGGCTACAGTTGATTCTGCAGCAGCATCAGCGTTTGCAGGTAAGATCGACTTACCTGCAAACGCTGATGCTGCTGCAGAATCAACTGTAGCCTCTGGTGCCGATGTGGCCGTCACGATGCAGGACCTGTGAGTGACGTCACAGATCTGCACTGTCAGAAGCTGGGCGTTCTGAAGAGAAGAGGATGTTACTTCTCTTCAGAGCGCCCAGCTAGTGAAAGTATTAAAAACGCCCCGATGTACGCACATAATACACGCCCACTTGGACTTTTACTTTTAAACACACCCACTTGGACTTTTGCAAGCCTCATTTGCATAATTACAAAAATGGTCATAACTTGGCCAAAAATGCTCGTTTTTAAAAAATAAAAACGTTACTGTAATCTACATTGCAGCGCCTATCTGCTGCAATAGCAGATAGGGGTTGCAAAATCTGGTGACAGAGCCTCTTTAACATGGGAATTATAAAAAAAACCTCTATTAGGTCATATTGGGCATCAAGCCCTATACATGCCACCCCCATTTTTTCTGGCATTATGTCACGCAGCAGCTACGAAATACTTATGCGATTTCTCCACTTTAGTGACAACCTACAGGCACCCCCTTCCAGCGACAGAAGCCGTGACCGGCTGTATAAATTAAGGCCTTTGCTAAATTTTCTTAATTCCTCCTTTTTAGGAGCATATACCCCTGAACAAAATTTAGCAGTGGATGAATCGCTAATGAATTTCAAAGGGCGTCTCTCATTCCGCCAATTCATACCCTCAAAAAGTGCAAAATACGGGGTAAAGATCTACAAATTATGTTAAAGCACTACTGGCTACACATGTGCATTTAAGATCTACGAGGGTAAAGACAGTGAATTTAATCCACCAGGGTGCCCTCCAAATATTGGTACCACTGGTAAGATTGTGTGGGATTTAATTGGCCCTTTCCTACACAAGGGGTATCATGTATACACTGACAGGTTTTTATACCAGTGTGCCATTGTTTAGCGCCCTTCATTGTGCCAACACCGGAGCCTGTGGCACAATACGCAGGAATCGCAAAGGTTTCCCACGTCAACTTGTGGATAAAAAACTACGAAAGGGGGAGGCATGCACTTTTCAAATTGAGAAGATGCTGGCTTTAAAATTTCGTGACCGCAAGGACGTCTACATGATCAGCACTATCCATACAAGTGCAACAGCAACTGTTAGAGAACGTGGGGCCTCTGCAGATAGACAAAAGCCTGTGTGTGTCATCGGCTATAACAAATTCATGGGTGGGGTAGATTTGTGCGACCAGATCTTACAACCTTATCTGGTTAAAAGGAAAACCAGAACGTGGTATAAGAAAGTGGCAATATACCTCATCCAGGTTGCAATGCAAAATGCATTTGTCCTGTACAAAAAATCAGCGGGCAGGGCTACATTCTTTGAATTTCAGGAGAAAGTGATTGAAGATCTCCTATTTCAATCTGCAGACCAGAGAGTAGTCCATGAGTCAGAGGATGTACGCCGACTTGTTGAAAAACATTTTTTACACCCCATCGCTTCGACACCTAACCAAAAATACCCCAAAAAACGGTGTCGGGTCTGCAGCAAACGAGGACAGCGAAGTGAGTCAAGATATTATTGTTCCGCTTGTCCTTCCAACCCTGGTCTATGCATAAGAAGTCCCTGTTTTGAAATCTATCATACAGTCGCACATTACTAATTTTCTTTTGTGAGCTATAAAAGTTAAAATGCAGGATTTATTTAGGATTTTATTTTTCCGTACACCTCTTTTTTTTTTTTTTTTTAGGGAGGCAGCTTCTCTGTATATTTAGGAGATGCCAAAATTTAGGGTTCTTTTAGAGATTTCTTTTTTTTATCACTTTTTTTTGGGAGGGAGGGAGGGAGGGAAATATACTTTTCTAGATTGAGTCATTTTGGGATATAACCCAGTTATAGAAAGTGGAATAAGGCCCTGAAATTCATTCAAGATAAAATTGTGCCCTGAAAGCTTTTTATTTCTTTTTCCGTTATGACTATGTCCTGCCATAAGTAGCTGTTACTGACTGGGAATACGGCATAATTTTTTCTTTTTATTCTGAGGATTTCTAATAAGCGAGTGTAATGATGGGGTAGGGAGACAGACAGGTGAGCCCTAATCTACCCGCCACTCAGTCCCTGCCTACTTGCAACGACCCGCCCTAGGCGACGGGGTACAACTGGGCGACGGTCCCTACACTCAATAGGTGCACGACAGACAAACAGACAAGGGTACAAAGGAGCCGGGGAAATGGGGAAGTTGCCCACGGGAACACCGTGAGCAACAAGCGAGGTGAATGAGCCAAGTGAAACCAGGAGATGAGCGAGGTACAAAACGCAGAGCAGAAGAGTGGTCAGTAAAGCCGAGGTCAATAACAAGCAGAGGGTCAGTAGTTCAAGAAGCTGCAGCAGGGCCAGGAAACCAGAAGAGAATAATCACAAGCAAAGGAGGAACAGGAAAGGCAGGTATAAATAGACAGAGGGCGGGAGCTAGCTCTGTCTGGCCAGGCTGTGATAGGCTCTCCCACTCCTAAGCCTGCCATCCTGAGTGGTGGAAGATGGAGTCAGTCTCACAGACATAGAAGCAGGTGCAGACTGATTACCTATGGGCGTTGACACAGAAGCTGTGTCTGGCAGATCCTTTACAGCGAGCTGTTCCTTATCAATACACTATGGGCTTTATTACAGTTTTGTTCTGGTTTTTGGTGGACCTCTTACACCCGACAATACTTCTAGAAATAGCGACATTAATTTGGGGAGTAGTGGTCCTCTACTGTATCTATACATACGGTGTGGGACACTGCCCCTTTATATATTCTACAGGTGATTGGTTGTTTTGTGCACATGGCGGTTCCTACCTTGCCGGGCAGGGGCTTGTTATGGTGTACCGCGTCACTTGGCACATTCGTCCCTTATATATGGATTGATGGAGCTAAAGAGACGTTGTATGACTAGTCACTTTGAATAATAAAGTCATTACAGCCCTACAAATTTTCTTTCATCCTGTGAACATGCTCTAGTTTTCCACATAGCTGGATACATTCTTCCTCCTTTTTTTTGGATATATTGCCTTTTTCCGCCAACAGTTTAATAAATTTTCCCACTCTAACTTACTATATATCAGAGTGGGTTGATATACATAATGTCTATGGACTGACATGATTTCAGGACAGCTGCTTTCTTAGCACGACATAGTCATAGGGTGTAGAAACTGTTAGGGACATATATTTCTCAATCTAGAAAAGTAGAATCGTCCCATTTTCAAGCAAAATGTGTGTCCTGAAAGCCTCCGTGTGCTCCCTTCCTTTTGGGTCCTGCCATGTGTCCAGGAAACGCATTAGGGCCACAATGGGGATATTTTTGAACACAGGAGAAACAGGGTGATACATTTTCTGGTGCATTTCCTTATTCTCATGTCCTCTGTACAAGAAATCTGACCTTAAAATTACACATTTGTGAAAAAAAGTGAAATAAAATTTTCTTTCCACCTGCTTTGCATTCATTCCTGCAAAAACTGTGGGGTCAAAATACTTAGTACACACCTAGATGAATACCTTAAGGGGTCTAGTTTTTAAAATGGGGTCATTTATGGGGAGTTTCTATCTTTTTGGCAGCTCAGTGCCTCTATAAATGTGTAATGGGACCTGAAACATTTTCAAGCAAAATGTGTGTCCTGAAAGTCTCCGGGTGCTCCCTCCCTTTCGGGCCCCGCCGTGTGTCCAGGCAACGCATTAGGGTCACAAAGGGGGCATTTTTGAAAACAGGAGAAACAGGGTGATAGATTTTGTGGTGTGTTTCTTCATTCTCATGGTCGCTTTACAAAGAAATCGGTCTTCAAAGTGATACCTTTATATAAAAAGTGTGTTTTTTTTAATTTCACCTGCTATGCATTAAATTTAGCAAAAAACTGTGTGGTCAAAATACTCACTACACCCCTAGATAAATACCTTAAGGTGTCTAGTTTTCTAAATGGGGTCGTTTATGGGGAGTTTCTATCGTTCTGGTAGTTCAAAACCTCTCCAAATGTACAGTGGGGCTTAAAACATTTTCAAGCAAAATATGAGACCTGAATGCCTCCTGGTGTCCAGGCAACGCATTAGGGTCACAATGTGGGCATTTTTGAAAACAGGAGAAACAGGGTGATAGATTTTGGGGGGTGTTTCTTCATTCTCCTGGTCGCTTTACAAAGAAATCGGTCTTCAAAGTGATACTTTTATGAAAAAAGTGAATTTTTTTTACGCCTGCTTTGCATGAATTCTTACAAAAAAACTGTGGGGTCAAAATACTTACAGCACCCCTTAATAAATACCTTAAGGGGTGTAGTTTTCAAAATGGTGTCACTTGTGGGGCTTTCGACCATTCTGACACCTATGAGCCTCTGAAAACCTGGCTTGGTGCAGGAAAACAAAATGTACTTCAAAATATATAAAATCATGACTAAATTTGTAAGTCTTCTAAATTGCTAAAAAAAAAAAAATTTTTTTCAAAAGTGCTGCGAAAATAGAGTAAAGGGATGTAAATATATATTTAATAAAAAAAAATTGTACAGTATGTATGTACATATGTGACATATTGCAGTTAAAAATAGGGAAAAATAATAATTTTTACAAAATTTCTTCAATTTTTCAATGAATTTCCGCAAATTGTATCAGTCTACTTTTACCACTAAAATAAAGTACAACATGTGGCAAAAAACCAATGTCAGAATTACTTGGATATTCAAAACTTTCGCAGAGTTATTCTCTGATAAAGTCAGACATACCAGATTTAACAAATCTGGCTTGGTCATTAAGGTCTTTTCAGGCCCGGTCATTAAGGGGTTAAACAGTTGTAGTAATATTTGTTTATATATTTTTTCAGATGGTCTTTGACTGCCTCGCCTGGACCCACACGTCTACTTATATTATTTGTCTTGTATATAGGTTTCGATTGCGAACAATCAAGTATCGCTGGACGTTCTCTTTCTGTCTCCGTGTGATATGCACGTACATGCATATTCCTCCTACATTAAATCAGCACTGTTTTAGTAGAGTTATGATGTATGATATGGGACAGCATTATCCAGAACTTATGTGAAGTGATTTTATAGAGAATAAAATTATTTTCTAAATATCTTTCATTGCCTTAAAGAGGCTCTGTCACCAGTTTATCACTTCCCTATCTCCTACCTAATCTAATAGGCGCTTTTATGCTGATAACTCCTGTGTTTTAAAAAAATAAAAAAATGCTCCAATGGTCCCTGCTGGTACTGCTGCGATGATGTCAGGTACATTAATTTTAATTTTAAGGCTGTGTTATGTATTGAAGATGTCACCAAAGACTGTGTCTTTATTTCTGGGCTGTGCTCTATTATGATATTCCAAAAGTGTTTGTGTGTATTCCTTGGCTGAATAGGAGATATGGTTGCTATGGGCAACGGCAAAGTCTATATAAATATACTGGGAAGGGTTTATTACAGAGAGGAATGATGCAAGGCCAGGAGTTCAGACGTTAACAATGGGAGTCAGGCAGAGACAGATGCTTTACCAGGGATGAGATCTTAGAAAGCCTGGTATCAGTAGTCAGAAAGCCTGGGATTAGTAACGAAGATGCAGCAGAGCTGGGTATGTGGTACAGTTGCGATAGTGAGGAGAATAGTCAGACAAGCCGAGGATCAGTAATGGTAATCAAGCTAAGCCGAGTGTGGTGATGAAGCTAAGCCGAGCATGTGGTACAATGGGAGAAGCAAGGAGTAGTCAAATGACCCTGGTCAGACAGGAGTCAATCTAAAGTCAAACACAATACACAAGGAAAAGAGCCTAGCTAGGGTATACTTACACATAAATAACTGGCACTGAGTCTAAGGGCAGATACAGACGGACGTTGCGTTTTTGTGCGCGCAAACAACGCAGCGTTTTGCGCGCGCAAAAACCATTTGACAGCTGCGTGTGTCATCCGTGTATGATGCGCGGCTGCATGATTTTCGCGCAGCCGCCATCATAGAGATGAGGCTAGTCGACGCCCGTCACTGTCCAAGGTGCTGAAAGAGCTAACTGATCGGCAGTAACTCTTTCAGCACCCTCGACAGTGAATGCCGAACACAATATACAGCAACCTGTTAAAAAAAAAGAAAAAGTTCGTACTTACCGAGATCTGCCCTCCCGGCCGTTGCCTTGGTGACGCGTCCTTGGTGACGCGCCTCTCTTGACATCGGGCCCCACCTCCCTGGATGACGCGGCAGTCCATGTGACCGCTGCAGCCTGTGCTTGGCCTGTGATTGGCTGCAGCTGTCACTTGGACTGAATTGTCATCCCGGGAGGTCAGACTGGAGGAAGAAGCCGGGAGTTATCGGTAAGTCAGAACTTCGTTTTTTTTTACAGGTTCATGTTTATTGGGATCGGTAGTCACTGTCCCTGGTGCTGAAACAGTTTAACTCTTTCAGCACCCTGGACAGTGACTATGTCCTGACGTCGCGTACTGGACATTTTTTTGCCGGGTTCGGCCAAAACGAGTTCGGCCGAACCCGGTGAAGTTCGGTTCGCTTGTCCGGGTTCGCTCATCTCAAAGACACTCCGTTTGTATGTTCGGAAACAGAAAAGCATGTGGTGCTTTTCTGTTTACATTCATCCTTTTGACAGCTGGTGCGCTGTTTCAGTCGGTTCGCACGGAAGTGCTTCCGTGCAACCTGCGTGGTTTTTACGCACCCATTGACTTCAATGGGTGCGTGATGCGCGAAATACGCAGAGTTATTGAACCTGTCGCGTTTTGTACGCAGCGAACAAACGCTGCGCAAAAAGCACGGACTGTCTGTACTGCCCCATAGACTTGTATTGGTCGATGCGTGGCGCGTGAAAACCACGCGGCCCGCACGGACCGAATACACGCTCGTGTGAATCCCCCCTAAGGGTATGTTCACACGCCCTATTTACGAACGTAATTCGGGCGTTTTACGCCTCAAATTATGTCCGAAAATACGGCTCCAAACCGCCGGCAAACATCTGTCTATTGAAATCAATGGGGTTACGATGTTCTGTGCACACAGGCTTTTTTTTAACGCGCCGCTGTCAAAAGACGGCGCGTAAAAAGACGCCTGTGTCAAAGAAGTGCATATCACTTCTTGAGATGTAATTGGAGCCGTTTTTCATTGACTCCATTGAAAAACAGCTCCAATTACGTCCGTAATTGACGCCGCTAAAAAAGCGACGAGAAATTACATCTGAAATTCAGGAGCTGTTTTCGCCTGAAAACAGCTCCGTAATTTCAGGCGTATTGGACGCTGCCGTGTGAACATACCCTTATAGTGATTGTCTTTACTCATAGGCTGCTATTGTGATGATCACAAGTGTTTGTATTCCTAGGCTGTATTTTACAGTGATGATTCCACAATAGTGTTTGCTTGTATTCCTGGGCTGTGTTATACTATGATGTCACAATGTTTTTATTAATAGGCTGTGTTTTATTTTGATGAATTCACAATAGACTATGTCTTCATTTATAGGTGGTTTTCTATTGTGATGATGTCACAATGGAGTTTCATTTTAGTTCCATGGTCATGCCCTACTTTTGATATTGTCACAATAGTGTTTGTTTTTATTTACAATAGTGTTAGGTTTTATTCTTGGGGATTGTCTTTACTGCACTTCAAAACACTACAAAAAAACATGTCAAGATCAAAAACATCTGAAAATACGTTTTTTGCAGCGTTTTTTACGGCCGTTTTTTGGAGCTGTTTTTCTATAGAGTCAATGAAAAACGGCTCCAACAACGACTCAAGAAGTGACATGCACTTCTCTTTCGTGGGCGTCTTTTGACGCGCCGTTTTTCGAAAATGAGGCTTAAAAAATCGGCCCGTCGGAACAGAACGCCGTATTTCCCATTGAAACCAATGGGCAGATGTTTGTAGGCATTCTGCTTCCGTTTTTTCAAGTGTTTTTCGAGGTGTGAACGCCCCGAAATACGGCTGAAAACACTACCTGTGTACATACCCTTATAGATTGCATTTAAGAGACTGTGTTAGGCCGGGTTCACATCTGCGTTTGGTTTTCCATTGTTCTGCTCCGTAGGACCCCTAAACCAATACATACCTAGACCAGAACCCCTTGAATACAGACCCCAGATCTGACCCCCTAAACTAATACAGACCCCAGACCAGACCCCTAAATACAGACCCCAGACAAGACCACCTAAATACAGAGCCCCTAAATAAATACTTACATAGCAACTCATTCTTCTCTCTGGAGTCTTGCTGCTGTTCTAGGACCTGCGGTGATGTGACCTGCAGGTCTCTAAACAGTAGCAAGAACTGCAGACATAAGGTCATGTGACCTTATGTCTGCAGGTCCTTTTGTAGGACATAGACAATGCAGTTCTTTCGAGTTTTTTGTTGTGATTCGAGGCAAAAACGCAACAGAACGGCAATGTACTTTGGGCGCCCCTATTATGATCCGCCATTGACTATTGGTATAGGTTCACCAGATGAGTTGTCAATGGATATGAAGCAGTGTTGAAGCGTACAAACAATGCTAATGTTAAAAATGTTAAAATGCAGGATACATGCGCTCAATACTCGGGTATTTCAGCCTGAAAAAAATGCAGCTGCAGGTAGATGGAGCTTCCTAACCAATCAAATGGCTTTCACAAAGACAAATCAACTAAGGCTCAGTTCACATCTCGTTTTGTGCACGTTTGTGGTATACGGTGACGTATACGTTTTAAAAGTTACAAAAACGAATGCATTTTTGTGGTATACATCATTTACGTTTCTACATGTTTTTTACGTTTTAACTCCTAAAAACGTACACCGTTTTTGTTCTCCAGCCAAAGCTTTGTAAAGTCAACATATAAGGGAAGTGATAGAGAGTGGCTGCAGTATTTTCTGGTGCCAGTTCTGAGGTGTTGGGCAGTGGGAGGCACTGTTTTGTCACATGATCTTGTTGATTTCCCATATATGGTGACAAAAACATATACGTTTTACGTATGCAATCGTAGGGTTTAAAATTGCATACGTCGGTAATACATCACCATTGACTTCAATACAAATAAAACGTGTAGGTGTGGAATATGTTTTGGAAAAGTACCGAAAAATGTAGTAGACTGCGCTTTTCAGGACTTTGAAAAAAAACATAAGCACACAAAATGTATGTAGTAACTACACTATTAGGCCTCATGCACACGAACGTAAAAATGCCCCTAATTACAAGCCATAATTACGGCCCGATAGACTTCTATTGGCCACGGGTACCTTCCCGTATGCTTACGGAAAGGTGCCCGTGACGTTGAAAAATATAGAACATGTCCTATTTCAGGCCGTAATAACGGCACAGGCAGGCCCATTGAAGTCTATGGAGCTCCCGTAATTACGGGTGGCTACGTGTGTGCACCCGTAATTACGGGAGCGTTGCTAGGCGACGTCAGGGGATAGTCACTGTCCAGGGTGCTGAAAGAGTTAACTGATCGGCAGTAACTTTTTCAGCACCCGGGACAGTGACTTGCGTTGGAGTTAATAGTATTAAAAGTTAACTTACCTGCTTCTTCCTCCAGTCCGGCCTCCCGGGATGACATTTCATCCCATGTGAGCGCTGCAGCCAATCACAGGCCAATCACAGGCTGCAGCGTTCACATGGACTGCCGCTTCATCCAGGGAGGTTGGACTGGATGTCAAAAGAGGGACGCGTCACCAAGACAACGGCCGGGGTACGTATGAACTTCTTTTACTTTCAATCGCTGCGGAAACTCTGCCAGAAAGGGCTGCCCCTTCTCTCTTTCCAGCACTGATAGAGAGAAGGGGCTGCCGATTAGTGCCGAGAAAATGGGTCCGTAAATACGGGTGGAATACTGGTGACATTGGACCTGTATTTACGGGCACGGGTTCGTAAATACTGGTGGAATACAGGTCGAATACGTGTGACAAAGGACCTGTATTTCCGCCAGTATTTACGGGAGGAAAAAAATAGGTTTGTGTGCATGAGGCCTTAGGGCGTCCGTCCCGACCATAGAAATCAACGTACACGATGCGGTGCATATTTGGACACTGTTTTTTCATGTCATAATGTGCACGTCAGACGTACAGTAAAAACGAGATGTGAACTTAGAGTGTAATCTACCCCACTATGAGTAGCCATATTTATTGATTCCTACAAATATTACTTTCTTTGCTGCTTCACGGTGGTCCTCAGTCCGAAGATTTTTAGGTGCATGCATTTGCTTAGAGAACAAGAACAGACTTTTTATCATCATATTCTTCAGGGTGTAACTGGCCCACCCAAGGACCAGAAGATCCACAATGGGCTGTATTCTCACACAATAACAAACCCAGTCACATGAGACTTAGAACATGACAACCCCACTTGTGGGTCACTTGCTGCTGGGGTTTATCTTAATAACTTCTTAAACGCTGGTGTATTTTCTGCCTTAATGAGCAGGCAACTTTTAGTTTATGCACCTATATTTTATTAACCTAAAATAAAGTTATAAAATGGCTTCTCATTTCCATTATGATATTTGACATGAATAGTTTGACCTGAACAAGGGCTTGGGTTTAGATTAGCAGTGACAAATTTATTACAAATTTTTATCTCTATTACTATACTTTTCTATTTTTTTCTCTTTTGTTAGCCAATGCGTTTCCCATAAGGTCAGAAAAGACCAATGGAGTCAGGTTCGGACTGGGTCCCTTGGCCCACCAGAGGGAATGATTCTGGGGGCCCACCCACCATCTCAACAGAATATGTGCACATCCACTTCTTGTTATCATTGTACACAGAGAACATATCCTCAAAAAGGTTTAATAGATTATTTTTGATTCACCCATAAGAAATAGACCCTAGTTGCAAGTGCTTGGGTCCCAAGTTAGCTCCAAATGGAGTTGTCTAATGCTAGACCTTTTGGGACCCATTATTGGGTCCGAGTCTGGTCCCACCGGAGGATTCTCCAGTACACTGGTGGGCAGTCCGACCCTGTATGGGGTAGAATTTAATTGTCAGCCAGACACAAAATTTGCTTTAAGGGTAGGAACACACACAGTGTAAACACTGCGTATTAATTGCGGAAAATCCGAAGCGTATTACAGTAGCAACAGTGTGGGTGAGATTTCAACAATTCTCGTCCCCATACTGCGGAAAAATGCAGCCGAAAAAAACCACACAAAAATTGGCCTGCGGTGCCATTCCTTTGACCGCAGCATGTCAGTTAATGCTGCGGAATCGCAGCTCTTCCGTTGCGGATTTTCCCATTGAATTCGGTGGGGTGCTTAAACCCGCAACAAAGTGGTGTGTGTTGTGATATTTGAGGCAGAATCACAGTGATTCCGCCACGAAAATCGCAAGTAAGAAAAAAAAATAATTATGCTTACCCAGAGTTCCCTGCTTCTTCTCCAGTCCGGCCTCCCTGGATGATGTTGCAGGCTATGTGACCGCTGCAGCCAATCAAAGTCAATACTTGACAAAGACCCAACAGGGGTTGAAACGTTGCAGTTTTATTGCTTGGTGAATAAAGACCAATACCTTTTGGAAATTCGAGTGCTGCAGTCTTTCTTACCTATATTCTACACATGGCCTGCAACGTCATCCAGGGAGGTCGGAGCGGTCGTCAGGTGAGGGAGTGGGTAAGTTTGTGTGATAATTTATGCAGCGGAATTTACACCCGAAACAATGCACCAGAGTGTGGTGCGTGTCTTCAAACGGCATTCCCTGTGGTGTTCAGGCCGGATACGCTGCGCAGCTTGACGCAGCCTACCCACCCTGAATATGCCGTGAGTATTCCTACCCTACAGTACTGGGATTACAGTACATTTGCTATGGTGCAGGTTTCAGCCTAGGACGATGTTCACAAAGAGTTTTTTGCAGGCAGAAAAATCTGCCTCAAAATTCTATTTTGAGGCAGCTTTTGACCTGCCTGCACTTTCTTTGCCGCGGTTTTCGAGACGTTTTTCAGCCACGGCCATTGAGCGGGCAAAAAGCGCAGCGTAAAATGCTTTTTCTGTTTCCCATTGATTTCAATGGGAGGTCAGAGACGGAACCGCGGGAAGAAAGAGCATGTCACTTCTTTTTCCTGCTCGTGGGAAAGAAAACGCCTCCGCCTCCCATTGAAATAACAGGCATTTACTAAAGGCAGACCTAGGGGCCTTTGTTAGGCCCCTAGGCTGCCATAGAAACCATTGGTACCACGCGACTACATTGCAGAGTGCCGGTGGGGTGAGAGAGGGAGCCCCCTCCCTCTAAAACTACTCAGATGTGGCGGTCACTATTGACCGTCATATCTGAGGGGTTAAACATGATCGGAAACCACTGCTAGTGGTCTCCGATTGATGCCCTGTAGCTCGAGGCTGTTAGCAACAGCCTGGGCTTCAGGAGTACCCCGCCCGTAGCGGGAAAACTTCTTCTGAATTGCCGCAGTGAAAAGGCGGCGCTTCAGAAGAACTACCCCAAACGACTGACGGAGAAACACTGTACACCGGTTGTTATGGGGTTAAATACCCTGTTAGTCCTTATTGATAATAAGACCTATGTGTGCAATGATAACAGCAGAGTTTGTTCTGTATGGGTGAAGGATGGGTGCTTAGAGTACAGTAATTGCCTCCTTCAAACCCAGGGTACCCAAAGCCGACTCTGATATTCTGCATTATATGTCATGATTCCACTGTATAGTGTCCTCAGCAGTACAATTTACAGGGTGTCTCTGTACACATCACGTTTGAGCCCAAAGTTTGGCATATATGCAGGGAAAAGCTCCACGCGTATAAGCTAAACATATCAATAGCACTCTTTTCACCCAAAGGAGGCCAAGAGAGTGTCCTTTTGGCCTTGGTCAGGCTGATATATGTTGGTATACCTTTTCTTTTGCTGTATGGAGAAGTGTAGTCGACTATGTTTTCTATGCAGAGACATCCCTGCAAAATGTACACAGTGCAGTATATTTTTTTAACATGGGAGCCTATGTGCCACAGTGGCATACGTCAAAGCCTTCTGTCACATGTATACGTTGAGTAATACTGCTGAAATATATGTCTGCAGGAAGGCTCAGACATAATGTGAATAGAGCCTAAAACAAAAATCCAAATAATCATATAACTGCCTTCAGGGAACATTTTTGTTTTATGTGCAAATCCACATCAAGCAACATGAGCCTGTACTGCACTATAGTTATTTTGGGTGGTATTTATAAGAACATCTGGTGATGTTGTTTGCTATGAAGTGGACATTTCTGAGGAAGTGGAATATGTTACACCAGAATTACTCATAGTACCGTGACTGACGCTATTGACACAGGCAGTACTTGTCTATGTATTTGATCTAGTGGCTGTCTTGACATTAATGGAATGCCGTAAGCCTCAAACACCTTGGCATAAAATGCCTTCTTTATTCAGGAACCAGTATCTTGTTTACATTTCTTTAAAGAGGTCAGATGTATAATTGGCATGTATTGATAAGGCTAAAAGAGCGTATCTGTAATCTTTAAGGGGGCTGTCTCATGAAGACGACGCTTGTCCATATGCCCTATTAGGGAATATGGACGTCGTAGTGGGGGGTCTCCTATCTGTGAGCTCTATAAGAATGGCTACTGTTCTGGCGAACTCCAGACATTTATCTGAATTGCCGCCATGTAATAGTACATACCTTGCTGTCCACAGCTTCCCGCAACGGCTCCAAACTAGAAGGAGTTTATTCATTAAAGACAACCCCTTTGAAGATTTCTGATGTTTTTATTAAATAAAACAAAAAAACAGTTTGTACACTGTCAAGCCGTATCTTGTCAACATATAAAAATGTCAAGGCTGGGTTCACACTGAGTTTTTTGCAGGCAATCAAAATTCAGTTTGAAATTTTGAGGCAGATTTAGCTCTGCCTGCACGCCGATTTTCATGGCGTTATTCGCCCGCGGCCATTGAGCGCTGAGGGCAAAAAATGCTGTGAAATACGCTTTCTCTGCCTCCCATTGATGTCAATGGGAGGTCAGAGGCGTAAATGGCCGAAGATAGGGCATTTCCTTTCTTTTTCCCGCGAGTCATTTTTTCCACTCGCGGGAAAAAAAACGCCTTTGCCTCCCATTGAAATCAATAGGAGGCATTTTCGGCCGTTTTTGGCGCATTTTTCCGACGCGGTTTCCACGTCAAAAAAACTCTGTGTGAACTGACCCCATGTCAAGGGGTAGAAATGCTTTGCTGTTTAACCTTATGACCACTCTGGCCTATGGCTGGTCACATCAGTGATATCAATGAGTACGACATGTGATTGCTGCGGCCAGTGGTTTCCTGTAACTGTCGGGTGCCAGTATGACATGTCATAGCTTTAGACTATATAAACACGGCCCGGAGGGGCCCATGGACAGACGATGCTGGGGTGGTGGGGGATTCAAAGGTTAGTAGGGGCTTTTTTCGTTGATTGAGAACCCGTCACTGTGTACTGTTCCCGGCTTCTTGTGTGCTGCCCATGCGCCCAACACCACTCCCGTACTGATCCCATTAACGTCTCAATAACAAACGTTGTCAGCGTTATTGTGGGGGGGGGGGGGGAACTGTGTGTCAGGGACACTATATATACACGCACAATTATTTTCTAGGGCAGTATTTGTGGCAGTAATTACTGTTGGGAGCACTGTCTGTTCAGTTACTTTGGGGCACTATTATTTTTGTGGCACTATCCGTATGGCAAAATTATTTTTAGGGTCATTATAGTTATGTCACTATTATTTCTGCAGTACTGCATTTGGGTCACTGGGCAGGACAACAAGCATCTTATTAGGGATAGCACCTGGATGGAGAGTTTGTGTTGAGAATGATGGCGAGAATGATGGAAAAGTGAGGAACCTAAGATGTCTGGACAGCAAACTTTGCAGAGACAAGTCGTGGCAGGAAGAAACGTGTATGGCGGTCTGGGCCGAGTGCAGAAGATGAGTAAAGAGAATGCCCACATCATAGAAGACATCACCTGTGAGTCACTAGATGTAATTGTTGTGTATTTTGCCTGTGAGCGTCTTATCAGTACTGGATTCTCCTGTATGTTCTGTAGCGCTAAATTTAATTTGTAACTCATATCCATCCAGAGACCTTATCTTTTAAGACCTTACTACACTGATGATTAATTACATATCATTACCCCGATGGTACTGTCACAACTCAGTACCAAGTAGATCTCAAGACCATCCCAAATTATAACAGTAGATCTATTATACCTCGCTAAGGTTGCCTACCCCTGGTTTAGGCTATTGAAAATAATTTAACTATTTCAGCAAAACACTAGGAAAGCAATGTCACTTCAAAGTCTATTGATTATCTTTGCAGTTATACAGCAATCCAGAATGTCATTACAGTCTGGACAGGGCAAGTGTATAATTAGTTCATACTAAAAAATTTGCTGTATTTTTCTTCTCGTTTTGTTACTAAACAAGCTCATGCCAATTTTTTTTTTCACTTTCAAGTAACTAAGTTTTTGTTGTGCTTCTTGTTTAAGACCACTAGAGGGCCACAGTAAACCACATCATGATAGCTCAAAATGATCCTTGTGCATTTGAGTCAGGCTAAGGTCAGTATCTAAAATATCTATATATTTTTACTAATAAATACATGTAAGATATCCTTAGGGGGAGATACATTTAACTAACAAAGTTTATAAAAAGAACAGTTAATATAATTCACACATACTGTATGTACAGTAAAGAGAGGTTCTCAGATGTAGAGGTAGAGTAATGACTATGGGGCAGACATTTTTGTGGCCTTCTTACTAGTAATCCCATTGAAGATTACTATAATCCGCCTAACAAAGTGAAAAAAATAGAAAAATTATTTTACAAAAAGTTTGCTCACCGCTTTTCAACTGCGTTAATTCATACAAGTTGATTTTATCCAAATGCTGCAGGTGATCGGAAATACCCCCAACGAAGTCCTGTGTCGACAGCAGGTATACAAGGCAATAGAAGTGAACAATGAAAAGTGTATCCAGCACTCCATATAAAAAATGAATGGTTTATTAAAACAGAAAGATTAAAACAATAAGCTATGACAAAAGACCCCAACGGTCTAAAACGCGTAAGTCTGTTTTAAAATGACTGAATAAACCATAAATTTTTTATATCGAGTGCTGGTTACACCTTTCATTGTTCACTTCTATTGCCATAGTCCGCCTAAACCTAGTCTGAAGTGGCTAATAACAGGGAATAACTATGTAGATTGTTTTTAAATAGATAAGACATACTTAAGGTATAGTGGCCCTTTATTTAATCCAAGGATTTTGATCTTTTCAATTTTGGTGAATTTGTGAAGCACTTGGCCTTTGTGGTTAGCGCTTTTAACCCTGCAGTACTGGAGTCCCAGGTTTAAATCTGACCAAGGACATCATCTGCATGGAGTTTGTATGTTCTCACCGTGTTTGCGTGGGTTCCCTCCAGGTACTCCAACTTTCTTCCACTCTCCAAAAACATACAGATAGAGAATTTAGGTTGTGAGCCACGCTGGACACTGTTTGTGATGACAACTTGCTGCAGAATATGTTAGCACTATAATAATATATTAACATAGACCTAAGTATACGTGGCATGCATGAACTTTTGCATATCTTCAACTTTTCTTTTTAGGTGGTGTTTAGTCACAAATGCATCATACATTGTAAAGTGCTGGGTGGCATTTCTACAATCGGGTGTCTAATTTCAGAAAATGTATGGATATGAGGGTATAATATAATAAAAAAAAAATATTTTATTATCCAGGTTTTATTTGTACATGTCAGAAGTGTGAACATTTTCCCATATATCAGAAATGTTACATTTCCAGGTACCCCTGACAGTGAAAGAGTTAAACACCTTGAAAAGAGTGTACGCTTAAAACCTATATATTTCCTTAAAACAGACAAACTAAAGAATATACTACCTGAAAGTGCTATCTAGTAGTTTTCAGTCATTGCCACCTTCATGCAACTTTTCAACACATTTATGCACAAATAAATCCCCCAATACTAATACCCCAAACCAGATCCCTAAATACAGACCCCAGACTAGACCCCCTAAATTAATACAGACCCCAGACCCACTAAACTAATACAGACCCCAGACCAAACCCACTAAACTAATACAGACCCGAGACCAGACCACCTAAACTAATACAGACCCAAGACCCCCTAAAATAATACAGACCCCAAACCCCTTAAACTAATACAGACCCCGGTAGAGTCTGGCTGCTCTACTCCCTGGCTTCAGGACCTGCCCACATGCTCATATGAACCTATGTCTGCTGGTCCTGCAGTAAGCCATTTTGATGCGTTTTGTTTTTTTTAACTGTGATTCACGACAAAAACCGTGACAGAACGTGCAGCCATGGGACCCCAAGTAGCCACAGGCCCCGGACAGTCGCCGCAAACACCCCTATAGTAATCTGCCATTGATTGAACTCCATTCACAAAAAGTGAATGTAACTCCAAACCCCTTATATTTCATGAAAGCAGGTAACTTGAAGACTGTAATATATAATAGTCTTACCCAGTTGTTTAAAGTCAGGACCACCTTACGCAACATTGTCACGAAAAGTGATTTATATATATATATATATATATATATATATATATATATATATATATATATATATATATATATATATTTTTTATTTTTTTTGGGGTTTTGCAGAAATTATTTTCCTACATGGTGAAACAAAATGGTCACTTGTCTAGCAAACATGCACGGAATTCATAAATACCACATACATCTACATATAAGTGCAAGTTACCAAAAATTCAAAATTATTCAGACACAAAATCTGTTTTTTCAAATGCAAATTGAAAAAAAAAAATAACGGGTTAATAACACTGTAAAGTGAGTTACCACCATACCTATATTATTCCAGAAAGTATACCCAAAGATTGTAAAAGTTTTATATACGGTAGTAGTTTACCGTTTTGGACACAAGTTTCGGAAGTTTTACAAAAAATGCTTGAAATCTCCAGTTGTGGCACAAAATACACTATATATACCAAATATCTACATCTACATAATAGATAATAAAAATGCTAAAACAGCACAAACACAGAGTTTATAAAATACAACTCAGTACTCTACACCAGTGGTTCCCAATCAGGGTGTCGTGAGAACCGTCCAGGGGTGCCGTGACAACCGCTCATCCATTGCCAAAAAATAAATAAAATGCTTTTGCTTGCAGACGTGACACACACACGTCTGCTACAAGTTCCGCCGCCAACGCTTACTTCTTCAACCTATGCTTGTAGCAGACGTGACGCATGCATGTCTGCTACAAGTACCGCCCAACACTTCCCGCCAGAAGAGCCTGACAGAGAGGAGCCATTAACGCTGCAGTCCTGGGCAGCATAAATATTCATTCATTCTCCAGCAGTAAGAACATTTTTGTGCCGTTACAATCACATCTCTATGATGTGATTGTAGCAGCGTTATGGGGGGGCTGGTGGTCACTTTACGGGGAGGGGGGGGGGCTGATGGTCATTTTACTGTGAGTGAGAGGCTGAGGTAATTTTACTGTGAGTGGGGGGCTGATGGTCATTTTACTGTGAGTGGGCGGCTGAGGTAATTTTACTGTGAGTGGCGGGCTGATGGTCATTTTACTGTGAGTGGGGGGCTGATGGCCATTTTACTGTGAGTGGCGGGCTGATGGCCATTTTACTGTGAGTGGCGGGCTGATGGCCATTTTACTGTGAGTGGCGGGCTGATGGCCATTTTACTGTGAGTGGCGGGCTGATGGTCATTTTACTGTGAGAGGCTGATGGTCATTTTACTGTGAGAGACTGAGGTAATCTTACTGTGAGTGAGAGGCTGATGGTCATTTTACTGTGAGTGGCGGGCTGATGGTCATTTTACTGTGAGTGGGGGGCTGATGGTCATTTTCTGTGAGTGGCGGGCTGATGGTCATTTTACTGTGAGTGGGGGGCTGATGGTCATTTTACTGTGAGTGGCGGGCTGATGGTCATTTTACTGTGAGTGGGGGGCTGATGGTCCTTTTATTGTGTGTGGCGGGCTGATTGTCATTTTACTGTGAGTGTCGGGCTAATGGTCATTTTACGGTGAGTGCCGGGCTGATGGTCATTTTACTGTGAGTGGGGGGCTGATGGTCATTTTACTGTGAGTGGGGGGCTGATGGTCATTGTACTGTGAGTGGCGGGCTGATGGTCATTTTACTGTGAGTGCCGGGCTGATGGTAATTTTACTGTGAGTGGGGGGCTAATGGTCATTTTACTGTGAGTGGGGGCCTGATGGTCATTTGACTGTGAGTGGCGGGCTGATGGTCATTTTACTGTGAGTGCCGGGCTGATGGTAATTTTACTGTGAGTGGGGGGCTAATGGTCATTTTACTGTGAGTGGGGGCCTGATGGTCATTTGACTGTGAGTGGCGGGCTGATTATCATTTTACTGTGAGTGCCGGGCTGATGGTCATTTTACTGCGAGAGGCTGATGGTCATTTTACTGTGAGTGGGGGGCTGATGGTCATTTTACTGTGAGTGGGGGGCTGATGGTCATTGTACTGTGAGTGGCGGGCTGATGGTCATTTTACTGTGAGTGCCGGGCTGATGGTAATTTTACTGTGAGTAGGGGGCTAATGGTTATTTTACTGTGAGTGGCGGGCTGATGGTCATTTTACTATGAGTGGGGGGCTGATGGTCCTTTTATTGTGTGTGGCGGGCTGATTTTCATTTTACTGTGAGTGGGGGCTGATGGTCATTTTACTGTGAGTGGGGGGGCTGATGGTCATTTTACTGTGAGTGGGGGGCTGATGGTCCTTTTATTGTGTGTGGCGGGCTGATTGTCATTTTACTGTGAGTGCCGGGCTGATGGTCATTTTACTGTGAGTGCCGGGCTGATGGTCATTTTACTGTGAGTGGCGGGCTGATGGTCATTTTACTGTGAGTGGGGGGCTGATGGTCATTGTACTGTGAGTGGCGGGCTGATGGTCATTTTACTGTGAGTGCCGGGCTGATGGTCATTTTACTGTGAGTGGGGGGCTAATGGTCATTTTACTGTGAGTGGGGTCCTGATGGTCATTTGACTGTGAGTGGCGGGCTGATGGTCATTTTACTGTGAGTGGGGGACTGATGGTCATTTTACTGTGAGTGCCGGGCTGATGGTCATTTTACAGTGAGTGCCGGGCTGATGGTCATTTTACTGTGAGTGCCGCGCTGATGGTCATTTTACTGTGAGTGGGGGGCTAATGGTCATTTTACTGTGTGAGTGGCGGGCTGATTGTCATTTTACTGTGAGTGCCGGGCTGATGGTCATTTTACTGTGAGTGGGAGCTGATGGTGATTTTACTGTGAGTGGCGGGCTGATGGTCATTTTACTGTGAGTGGCGGGCTGATGGTCATTTTACTGTGAGTGGGGGGCTGATGGTCATTTTACTGTGAGTGAAAGGCTGATGGTCATTTTTCTGTGAGTTGTGGGCTGATGGTCATTTTATTGTGAGTGGGGGGCTGATGGTAATTTTACTGTGAGTGGGGTGCTGATGGTCATTTTACTGTGACTGGGGGGCTGAGGGTCATTTTACTGTGAGTGGGGGGCTGATGGTCATTTTACTGTGAGTGGGGGGCTGATGGTCATTTTACTGTGAGTGGGGGGCTGATGGTAATTTTACTGTGAGTGGGGGGCTGATGGTCATTTTACTGTGAGGGGTGTTGATGGTCATTTTACTGTAAGCAGGAGCTGATGGTCATTTTACTGTGAGTGGCGGGTTGATGGTCATTTTACTGTGACTCGGGGGCTGAGGGTCATTTTACTGTGAGTGGGGGATGATGGTCATTTTACAGTCACCGGGGCGGCCGCAGGCTGGTAGTATTAGGCTGGGGAAGGCCAAAAACAGTGGCCCCTACCACCCTGGTAATGCTGCCTGCTGCTGCTGTGTTGTATCTGGCTGGTTATGAAAATTAGGGGGGACCCCACATCGTTCTTTCCAAAATATTTTATTGAAATAAAAATAAACCACACAACCCTCATTAACCATTTTATTGATAATAAAAAAAGCCGTCATCGAAGTAGTCCTGGAATCTAAAATCTTGTGTAAGAAAACACACAAAAAACGATTAGTAACACGTGTTAGGCTTAGATACAGGGCCCATGTGTGATACTGTCTGTGGGACCCTGTATCTAAGCCTACCACAAGATAGGCTTAGATACAGGGTCAGGCAGACAGTAATCTTATACAGTAATACAGGGCCCATCAGACAGGATCACACATGGGCCATGTGTCTAAGCCTACCATGTGATTGGCTTAGATACAGGGCCCAGCAGACAGCATCACACAATCTGTGATCCTGTCTCATGGGCCCTCTAAACCTGCTACATCGTAGGCTTAAAGGACTTGTCCAGTCCCTAAACATTGATGGCCTATCCTCAGGATAGGCCATCAATAGCTGATGTGTCGGGGTCCGTCTCCCTGGACCCGCCAATCAGCTGTTTTGAAGGGGCCGCAGCACTCGTACGAGAGCTGCTTCCCCTTCATTTCCCTTACTCGCTCACACTGTGAATCACCGACACCGATTCACAGTGTGACCTTAATGAAGTGACCGGAATGAATGGGAAGCAGCTCTCGTACGAACACTGCGGCCCCTTCAAAACAGCTGATTGGCGGGTCCCAGGAGTCGGACCCCGCCAATCAGCTTCAGCAGACGGATATTAATCTTACCCTCCTCTTCAGCCGTGGCGGAAGCTCTGCCCTAACTCTATCCAGGATCACAATGTTGTGTGCGGCGCATAGCGGTATGACGTCATGCGCTGCGCACAGCGCTTGAAGTCAGGACCTCCACTGCGCTCCGGAACCAGGAGGGTAAGTACTGTCAGTTACTATAGTAACAGGGGCCCGCGGTCCGAGTTACTATAGTAACTTTTTATTGATGTGGTGCGGGGGGCTGCGGGCCCCCCTGGCTTCGGGGCCCGGTCGCAATTGCGACTGCTGCGACCCCTACAGCTACGCCACTGCCTATAATATTGCAACATACACTACGCACAATACTGTTACACAGTCTACACACACAATACCACTATATACACTATATACTCTACACATCAGTTTTCCCACTATTTACACAAAAGCACAGCAAAAACAGTTTCTAAATTATTGCTGCAAAACTACAATGTGTGAATGTCCTTACAGTATCATATGTACACGAGAATCATATTTCCACATACACACAGATTATATATACATATATATATACACACACACACACACACACACACACACACACACACACACACACACACACATATATAACACACATTTACACACTCATACACACACTTACCTTCTATGTAGGATCTCTAATGCAGACAGTCTCATATATAGACGAGAATCATATATATATATATATATATATATATATATATATATGCACACACACACACACACACACACACACACACGGCCGCCATCAGGAATTTCAGGGCCCCCTACAGCTAAATTTTCTGGGCCCCCCTACCATGGCACCGCCTGTTAACGGTACTCCGTCCAGCACTATATCATGGTACCCAGGGCCGCCATCAGGGGGGGTATTAGGGGTACTGATGTGAGAGGCCCGGCCAAACCTAATTGAAAGGGGGGCCCGGCAAACTGCCGCGACTTGCCTTTGGTAGAAAAAAAACAGGCCCCTGCAATGGGGCCCGTTTTTTTCACCAAAAGAATGTCATGAGCTGCGGGCCCCCCTTTCAATTAGGTTTGGCCGGGCCTCTCACATCAGTACCCCTAATACCCCCCCTGATAGCGGCCCTGGGTAGCATGGGGGCCGTCAAACACCGCCGCCCATGCGACCGAACGCGCGCACCCGCAAACTCCCGTGCATGCGCACCGGCGACCGCCTGGAACCGCGCACCGAATTTTGAGGCAGATTTTGACCTGCCCACACTATCTTGCCGCGTTTTTTGCCCGCGGCGATTGAGGACAGCAGACAGAAAACGCAGCGAAAAATGCATTTTCTGCCTCCCATTGATTTCGATGGGAGGTCAGAGGCAGAACCGCGGCAAGAAAGGACGTGCTGCTTTTTATTTTTTCCGCGACTGGCTCCCATTGATTTCAGATTAAATCAATGGGAGGCGGTTTTGGAAGTTGTTTGGTGCTGATTCTGACGCAGTGTCCGAGTCAATATCAAGGCCCAAAAACTCTGTGAACTGGGCCTTATTGTTAGGGCTTATTCAGACGAACGTGTAATACGTCCGTGCAACGTGCGTGATTTTCACGCGCCTCGCACGGACCTATGTTACTCTATGGGGCCATGCAGAAAATCTGCAGTGTTCATGCCTAGTGTGTTCCTACCCTAAGGCCGGATTCACACAAGCGTGTGCTTTTTGCACGGGCAAAAAACGTGGCATTTTGCGCATGCAAAAGGTCCATAACAGCTCCGTGTGTCAGCAGCGTATGATGCGTGGCTGCGTGATTTTCGCGCAGCCGCCATCATTATGACACTCTGTTTGTATGTTTGTAGCACGTGGTGCTTTTCTGTTTTCATTCATAGTTTATACGGCTGCGGAAGTGCTGGGCGTGATTTTCACGCACCCATTGACTTCAATGGGTGCGTGATGCGCGAGCAATGCACAAATATAGGACATGTCGTGAGTTTTACGCAGCGGACACACGCTGCGTGAAAATCACTGACAGTCTGCACGGCCCCATAGAGTAACATAGGTCCGTGCGAGGCGAGTGAAAATCAGGCACGTTGCACGGATGTATTACACGTTCCTTTGAATAAGCCCTAACAATAAGGCCCAGTTCACAGAGTTTTTGGGCCTTGATATTGACTCGGACACTGCGTCAGAATCAGCACCAAACAACTTCCAAAACCGCCTCCCATTGATTTAATCTGAAATCAATGGGAGCCAGTTGCGGAAAAAAGAAAAAGCAGCACGTCCTTTCTTGCCGCGGTTCCGCCTCTGACCTCCCATCGAAATCAATGGGAGGCAGAAAATACATTTTTCGCTGCATTTTTTGTCTGCTGTCCTCAATCGCCGCGGGCAAAAAACGCAGCAAAAAAACGCGGAAAGATAGTGTGGGCAGGTCAAAATCTGCCTCAAAATTCTTTTAGGAATTTTGAGGCAGATTTTTTTTTCGCCTGCAAAATACTGTGTGAACAGGGCCATACATGATCAGCACTTTGAGATAATTTACTCACTGTGTCAGAAGAGCTGCTCCCACTCCAGTCCTCTTCCGGCAATGTCTTCCAGGCGAGGTCTTCGGTCCAGACGTCCAGTCCTTCACCTCCAGCCAGGCTCCAGGTAAGTTTTGTCCATGTGTGTCCGCGGCTGCGCGCGCTTCGTTCGCGAGTGCGATCGCGGGTGCGTTCGCGGGCGATCGCGGGTGCGCGCGCGAGCGATCGCGGGTGCGCGCGCGACCGTTCTCGAGTGCGGGCGTTCGTGGGTGCGCGCTTGCGAGTGCGCACGCGCGGGAGTTTCCTTGTGCGCGCGATCGGGTGCGCGCGCGGGGGGCGGACGGTTTGATGGCCCCCCATGACGAGGGGAGGGGAGGGGGCCCGCAGCAGCAGCAGCTCACGACATTCTTTTGGTGAAAAAAACGGGCCCCATTGTAGGGGCCCGTTTTTTCCTACCAAAAGAATGTCGCGGCAGTTGCTGGGCCCCCCTTTCAATTAGGTTTGGCCGGGCCCCTCACACCAGTACCCCTAATACCCCCCTGATGGCGGCCCTGCGCACACACACACACGCACACGCACACACACACAAACATTTACACACTCATACACACACTTACCTTCTATGTAGGATCTCTCATGCAGTCTCTTGAAGCAGCAGAGGCATCCCAGGACAGCAGATATAACCAGCTGAAGAAGTAGCTGGTCTGTTAGACAAATAGGGGGACACAGCACACGAGAGGAGGGGGGCAGAGGAGAGGGAAGCAAAGGGACACAGGAGAGGAGGGGGATACAGGGGACACAGGAGAGGAGGGGGATACAGGGGACACAGGAGACGAGGAGGGCACAGGAGAGGGACACACGGGAGGACTAGACACAGAGCTTCCTCTCTGCAGACGCTGAGGCTGTGAACTCTCCCCTCCCCCTCTTCTCTGCACCGACTGCTTCAGAGGAAAGGGAGAGAGAGGGAGAGGACGTAGCTTGTATTCAAAGCAGTCCACCGCTCACCTCATTCGTTTGGTCACTTGCTTGAGGAGAGGACAGCTCCTCCTGCATACCTGCTCCTCTCTGGTGGCGCGCGCTTCATACAGCATCAGAGAGGAGCAGGAGTGTTCTCACAGACGGGCACGTCTGCTAAGAAAAATAATCCCCCTCCCCGGTCCAGTCCGACTCTGGCTCAAAATGCCGCCCCCCACTTTCAGCTGGGCTGCGCCGCCTTAGGCTGTCGGCTCACATTGCCTCATGGTAGATGCGGCACTGTGTGTGTTTCACACGGCGGAGGGGGACATTATACTGTGGGGGGCCACTAAGGGGACATTATACCGTGTAGGGGCACAACAGGGGGCAATATACTGTGTCTAGCACTTAGGGGGCATTATATTGTGTGTGCACACTTAGGGGAAAAATACTGTGTTATTAAATATTATTCTTATTATACTGTATAGGACCGTTATGGGGCACCAAAAGGGCATTATACTATTGTGGGAGGCACTAAAGGGGCAATATACTGTGTGTGGGCACTTGGGGGACATTATACTGTGTGAGGGGCACTAAAGGGGGCATTATACTGTGTGGGGCACTATAAATGGCATTATACAGTGTGGGGCATTAAAAAGGGCATTATACTGTGGGGAGGTATTATACTTTTTTATGGGGCATTTTTTTTTCTGAAGGGGTGGGGCGGCGAAAGAAAATTTTGGACGGGGCACCATCTATCCTATGGCCCTGCATGTATATGTCTACATATGCATGTTTCAACGTCGCTTTCGGTCTTCTGCGTCATATCCAGTTTTATCCAGGAGACCGATAGAGATGTCAAGAGCTGAATGGAAGATTTACAGCCGAAGACTCAGAACGCTTTCCTGATTAAAGGCTATCTACACCTTTGAAATCCGTTTGTTTTTTTAATAGAAATGTTTATCAGTGTGATTGCAACTTTCAAATTACTTTTTATTAAAAAATATTTTTACTTTTTGAGATACAGCTGCTTTATAATCTGTATACAGAGCAGCTGTATCATGCGCTAAGACCTGAATCCGTCAGGTCCGCGGGACTGATGGGTTCAGTGAAAGCGAGTCCTGTCTGTCTCTGACACGCATGATCCACCTGTAATCTATCACATCTAAGTTATGAACTTAGATGTGATCGATAGCAGCTCGATTCTGCGTGTCAGAGACAAACAGGTCCCACTTTCACTGAACCCGTCAGTCCCGCGGACCTGACAGATACAAATTTCAGAGCTAGGTACAGCTGCTCTGTATACAGTATACACAACAGCTGTATCTCAAAAAGTAAAAATAACTTAATAAAAAGTATTTTGGAAGTTGCACCAATAACACTGATAAATATTTTTATTAAAAAAAAAAACAATTTCAAAAGGTGTACATATCCTTTAAGGAACGCCCAGCAGACACTTGACTTCTCATTTGCATACCCCGTGTGAGCAATTAAAAACTTAATTTTCTCTAAAATGCTAGCAGTATGATTGGCAACATGGGTATGTTTAAACTTGTTTCCCCATCTCCTATTTAGCGGTGTTAGTAGTTTGGGGGTGTTAAAACTGCTGACAGATTCCCTTGAAATATGACTGCCTGCAGCCACCAATAGGGGAAGCTTAGGAATATCGTGGAGAGGAATTTTGTTTATTGGTTTAAATGGGAGATGTATAAACTTATCTTCCATAGACTCCCCCTAGTCGGCTTTGCAGGCGGTCAGAATTTCATATTTAGATCTCCTTTTTTACAGCTAAATTTGGTATGGGAGTGAGTGATTTTTTGGCCTTAAAAGTGTTTACCAATTTTGGACAAACCATTGGGAACTTTAGGGATACACCTATTTACAAGTCAGTTCATATACACATAGAGCTCATTGTTTATCCATTGGCTGGCTGCATTGTATAGCTGGGGCACAACAAACAAAGTAAGCATAGATCGTCCGGTTGAAACACAAATATATATGTGCAAGATAAAAGTTGAACTAATTTGGAATCTGGTTTTAGGCAAAAATAATCTTAATGCTGGATTGCCAACAAACCAACCAATGTTCTGGCGGTGGTCCTGGCGGACACTAAAGGAAAAAGAGCCTTGGCATATGCAATCTTTCCCATGCAGTATTCTCCAAGATCCCATGTGCAGCATTAATTCAGCAGAAAGGAGCAGTTTACCTGAAATGCAGGGCAAAAGGGTTGAGTTTCGAGGGCATATGAATCTTCCTGTCTTAGTCTTTAGACCTTCTATTTGAGGCCGGACTTTACAACCAACTAAAATGCTGACTTGCTGGAGCCTCTTATTGGGTGCAGTATTTTTAATAATCCATAATCCAGAATCATGGTGGTCCCTGAATAAAATAGCCATGACTACTTAGCTGGTCAAGGTTTGGTCTGCAGGCATCTCTGGTCAGGCATGGCATTATACAGTTAATATAAACCTTTTACGCTATTTGAGTTAAATCCAATGTGATATAATAAGCTCCCCATAAGGACATAAAGCAGAATAATGAGGACAGCAAGGGACGTACTGCAAATGAGATAAAACAGTTTGCCTTAAATTAAAGATTATAAAAATAGCCGACTGTCAGACACAATGTGAAAACTATTAAATAGACATTTGACTTGCGAGAGCAGCTGAGCTGAGAATTTAATATCAGTCTCTCATTCATATAGTGTAGTGTAGAAGAGGCACATGAATAAAGAGCACTTTTTTACCCCAATATTGACTGAAGTTTGGACAATTTTTGTAGACCTAAGAAGGCAGTTACACCACACCAGGAGACAACCTGACAATTTTAGGGGCCAGCAGGAATAACTTTTGTGGATATCAATAAAAAGCAATCCAAAAATGTAATGGCCATTGGGCTCGTGGGATATGTCTGTGCGGTATGGACTTTCCTGCTCACCTATCATGTATGTGTCCTTTTAAAATTCTAGAGGAAGCTGGAAAATGGATCATTATTTGGCTAATGCCATCCCAGCTAGAAAATTGCTTGCATTAACACATGGAACACAATGAGGTTTATTAAAGGGGTATTGTCATCTTAGAAATTTATATCATATCCACAATATCACCCGACCACCGTCTCGCCTGATTCGGCAGCCGCTGATTCCAGGAGGAGGCTAGTGGAGAGGGGGCTGCACATGTGTGTGGTTCTCTACATTTTGTTCAAGAGGAATTACGAAAACAGCCGAGCAAACGCTGCTCGGCTGTTTCTGTAATTCCCATATAACAGAATGGACTCATGCACAGCCCTCTTTCCACTAGTTCCCACCTGAAATCTGGCACCAGCGGCTGCCGCACTAGGCGGGATGGGGGTCAGATGACCCCTGATTTTGCTATAGGTGCAGGTCCCAGAGATGGGACCTGCATCTATCAGACATTTATGGCTTATCCTGTAGATATGCCATAAATGTCTAAAATGAGATTATCCTTTTAAGCTAGTCTACATGCAAAAGCGGCACCAGGATTATAACCAAAAGACCTGAGGGTGCCCAAGTCTAAAAATGACTTTTAGGACCA
The DNA here is from genome assembly GCF_050947455.1 of Rhinoderma darwinii. Lineage (NCBI taxonomy): Eukaryota > Metazoa > Chordata > Amphibia > Anura > Rhinodermatidae > Rhinoderma > Rhinoderma darwinii. The sequence goes on from NC_134689.1 coordinate 330,130,480, forward strand.
CCACACATGGGTGCCATTAAAGAGGATTCTGTCACTATGGCAGACATTTAGAAGCCAGGGTATATTTCGATTTTTAAAAGGGGTAATCTGAGGATGGTCTCATAGATACAAGAAGACCCACTAATTCCATGGTATAGGGCTCACTTAATTTTTTAGATACATGCTATAGTAGTGGGTTTGTCTACATGCTTCCTCTAATGCAACTCAGCTGCATGGAGAGAAGAGCTGTCAGTCCAAGCAAACTGAAACCATCCTTGCAATTTATAGAGTTGCTGTTTCCTTGCAATCACTGCTTAGTCTAGGGTTCGGCGCTATAAATGTTACCTTGACAATGAGCTAGTTATCACGATAAAGATATATATTGTGATATCCAGTGTTAGCGTTATTCATTTAAATTGTATAATTGTTAAAAAAATGACTTCATTATATACAATGAGATATGTATGAGATATGTTTTAAGATTCTCTTAAAAGAAGACATTCCTCATCATTCGAATATATAGGATAAAGATGACGTCATCAGGCACTCCAAACTAATGAATACCAGATGTGTTTGAAGGCATTCTACTAGGAAGAATCTTGTTACCTTATATAGAAGTGGACGTACACATTGTATGTTAAGTGAAAGCATGAACCTATGAATAAAGGCTCCATTCACAGCCATTTTAGATTTCTGTACATCAAACCAATGTATGTGCAATCTCTCCCGATCGGTAATTTTTGTGAATCTGAATGAATCCTGGACAAATTCTCTTATCGAGAAAAGGAACTCAAGAGTGATGCAGATTACTCTAACATTTGGAGGCCCCAGCAAGATCTCATCAAAACCCGCCTGATCCGAAACTAGTGTGGAATTTCCCTTTGGAGGAAGGGAGAGAAAAACCGCTGTGAGTAAGCTATGATCTTGCTATTCAAACTCTCTCCCTCTCTCTGTGGGGTAAGTCCTTTGTGGGTCTGGTGGGCAGCAGAGAATCTCAGTGAATTTGTATTGGATCCTGCACGTGTTACATGTGTGTGCATTATGTATGCGAAGTGTGTGATTGAAATATGAGGGGAATAGCTGTTTGTCTCTGTTCATGTCTAAATTGTGCTGTATATAGGTGTATGCTTCTGTTAATGTATGCTATGAGCCATATCTGAGTCAGTGAAATGGTCCTCTTCAGTATGGTGTTAAAAAGGATTATCCCACCACAACTTCTATTGCTAAGCTCTCCAGAACTGCTATTAACCCTCACATAAAGGGTTAATAGAGAATCTTGTTGTTCATAGCTGAACCTAGGAAAAAGTGGGAGGGAAACAGAGGAGGTAAAAGTGATGGCACTACAAGCCCTGTAGTTTCTTGCATGTGCCTCATCCTTATTGGTCCTCCCACAGCTGCTTTATCTCTTCTTCAAGAGATCCTGTTACACAGCTCATTCAACTATGTTTGTTCTTATCCCCCTTCCCACTACCGTTCTCAAAACCTTGGAATGTCTTTGTTCAGCATTTTCTGTATCTTTATTAGAAAGTAATAGTTTTTAGTTTGTATTGGCATTTGTAGATTTAAAATATTTTGGTTGAGCAGGAACAAGAGCATACATTTGTATGTAACATTTAATTGTCAAATGTTTGCAAGGCAAAAATTGATCACCAGAATAGCCGCTGCAGTGTGTTCTTACTTGTGGTGTATTATATCTGTGCTTGAAATATTGATTGCAGAAAGTTAGGTAGCCATCCTAAAAAAAAAAAAGTTCCAGGTTAAGGAAAATTTAGGTTCAAATTTCCAGGATAGGGGAACTTTTAAATGGGAACTTAAGATAAATAGTTCCAGGAATAGACCTCAATAATTAGTGCTCGCTACCCTAATAAGTAGAAGTCTGGAATAATATGGGCTCACTAAATAGAAAAGTAGGTTCTAAGGGCCAGGAAAAGATGAGGAGAACCAGGGCTATGGATATAGTGAGACCACAGAAGGGAGGATGGGCAGTAGAAGGAATAAGGGAGGGTTTGGAGGAAAGTAAAGATGTAGAAAGCGATGGTGTAAATGGGAGGGACAAACTTGGTTAGAAGTGTCATAAAAAGTAATGAAAAGTAAAGGAAAAAATGTTGTAATAGAACCAGATATAAACACACAAGGTCCGAAATCAGAAGAAAAAAATACTGCAGCTAGAGATACAGCTAGAGATATCTCTACCACTATGATAGTTATACGCCCCTCCCCCATTGATACCTGATACCTCAGATACCTGAACCTCCACTTCCCCAGGACAGGAACAGGTTATATCCCTATCTCAGGTATCAATATTGGAAACAGGGCCGCATTTACCACTAGGCACCGGGGGCTGCAGTGCCTAGGGCGTCCAGCTGGGAGGGGGCAGCTGGAAGATCGTATTTTTTTTAAAATAAAAACTTAACTCGTGACCTGACCGGCCAGCGGTTAGGTGACTCACAGGGCAGGGGGGTGTGTGCGCTTCACCAGAACTGCTTAGTCTGTAAGACACGCTCCACTGTTAATGGATTGTTGAGTATCTGTAGCTAATCCGAGAAAAGTGGTCGTGTCTTAGACTCAGTCTAAGAAGTGCTGTAGGGGGAGCGGGCAGCAGCACAGCAGGTCAGGTAAGTATTGCTAAATGTTTAATGTAACATAATGTAGTGTATTGTTGGGTTGAACGGTTCAATACCGTTAATGTATTGCGATACTAAGCTGTGCGGCTGCACAGCTTAGTATTGTTATACATTAATGTAGTGAGCGGGGCTGCGGCGGTGCAATACAGTCGTTGCCCCGCTCCTGACAAGTGTGCGTGCGGTCAGCATGAGGTGATGCGGCCGGCGCTGCACTAATGAGCGCCGGCACTGAAGAGAGAACATGGTGGGTGCACTGAAAAACATTAGTGCAGCGCCGGCCGCATCACCTTATGCTGACCCCACGCAGACACTTGTCATGAGCCGGGCAATGGCTGTATTACACAGCCGCAGCTCCACTCTAACGGTGGAGATCAGAGAAATCTGCACTGCTGCTCCATTCATTCTCTATGGCAGCGCTGGAAATAGCCGAACGCTGTACTCGCCTATCTCTGGCACTCCCATAGAGAATGAATGGAGCGTCGGTGCACATGAGCGACCTGACGCTCGGTTCAAACGAGGGGTACAGGACCCCTGTTCTCATAAATGGTGGGGGTCCCAGCTGTCGGACATCCACCGATCAGAAAGTTACCCCTTACCCTACGGATAGGGGGTAACTTGTTGTAACTGAAATACCCCTTTAAAGTTTAGAAATAAGAAAGTAAAAATAATGTTAAATAAATAAACTATAAAATAAAAGTCTCAATATATAAAATATACACACATTCGGTATTTTTGCGAACGTAATAACAAATTTATAGTGTCATTTATGATGTGTACAGTATAAAAAAATAAAATAAAAACTGCTTCCTTTCACTTATTAATGTGAGGTACGAGGAGTTATGAATTTAATACCTCCATGTGCCTCTCATTAATAGTAATTAACCCCATCATGTACCTCACATATTAACCCAATGTTGTCCATTATGACTGAGAAACATGATGGGGTTAATTACTATAAATGTGAAGCACAAGGAGGTTCAAAATTCATCACACCATGTGCCTCACATAACAAAATGAACTTTTGTTATTATTGTTCGCAAAGTATCGTTTTGGTATCGAGAATCGCAATACTACACAAAGTATCGGTATCGAAGTCCAAATTCTGGTATCCTGACAACCCTAATGTAATGTACTGTCTTCAATTGTATCCACGTCCATAGACGCTTCGTTCAACCCCACGAGACCTGCGCAGAAGAGAGCAGGTCTCCATTGCTGCCGGACGGGATTAAGGTGAGTTTAAATAGTTTGTTATTTTATTGTAATAAAAAAGTATGTGGCTTTATCTATGGGGGTGGCTTTATCTACAGGGCGGCGTTATATATGAGGGGGAGGCTTTATCTACGGGGAAGGGCTTAATCAACGGGGGCTTTATCTACGGGGGGCTTTATTTACGGGGGGGCTCTATCTACAGGGGGACTATATACTGGGTTGGGCTATCTATAGAGCACTATATACAGGGGTTGGCTATATCTACAGGGGGCTATATACAGGGGTGGGCTATCTGTGAAGCACTATATGCAGGGGTGGACTAAATGTGGAGCACTATATACAGGGGTGGGCTATATCTACAGGGGGGCTATATACAGGGGTGGGCTATCTGTGGAGCACTATATACAGGGGTGGAATATATGTGGAGCACTATATACAAGGGTGGGCTATATCTACAGGTGGGCGATACACAGGGGTGGGCTATCTGTGAAGCACTATATACAGGGATGGACTATATGTGGAGCACTATATACAAGGGTGGGCTATATCTACAGGTGGGCTATACACAGAGGTGGGCTATCTGTGGAGAACTATATACATGGGTGGACTATATGTGGAGCACTATATACAGGTGTGGGCTATATCTATAGGGGGCTATATACAGGGGTGGGTTATCTATGGAGCACTATATACAGGGGTGGGCTATATCTACAGGGGGCTATATACAGGGGTGGGCTATCTGTGGAGCACTATATACAGGGGTGGACTATATGTGGAGCACTATATACAGGGGTGGACTATCTGTGGAGCACTATATACAGGGGTGGACTATATGTGGAGCACTATATACAAGGGTGGGCTATATCTACAGGTGGGCTATACACAGGGGTGGGCTATCTGTGGAGCACTATATACAGGGGTGGACTATATGTGGAGCACTATATACATGGGTGGACTATATGTGGAGCACTATATACAGGTGTGGGCTATATCTATAGGGGGCTATATACAGGGGTGGGTTATCTATGGAGCACTATATACAGGGGTGTGCTATATCTAGAGGGGGCTATATACAGGGGTGGGCTATCTGTGGAGCACTATATACAGGGGTGGACTATATGTGGAGCACTATATACAGGTGTGGGCTATATCTACAGGGGGGCTATATAGAGGGGTGGGCTATCTGTGGAGCACTATAGGGAGAGCTATTTCTGGGACACTATATACAGGGTTGGGCTATATGGGAGCACTATCTACAGGGGGCTCTATGGGGGGCACTATCTACAGGGGGCTCTATGGCAGGCACTATCTACAGGGGGCACGGTGTGTGTTTGTGTGTGTGGGACACAGTGTATGGTGTATGGTACGCTATTATATTTAGGGGCGTAGTGTGTGGTATAATGAGAACTTGATCATTGTTTATAGGTGTAGAAATGTTGGAAAAGTGAGAAGCTGAAGACATCTGAGCGGCAAACTGCAGAAATGGGCTGTGACCGGGAGAAGTCATCATAGAAGTCTGGATCGGAGAAAAAAAACTAGAATCTACGGGGGAAGGCTTAATCAACAGGGGGACTTTATCTATGGGGGGATTTATCTATGGCTGGGCTTTATTTAAGGGGGGGCTCTATCTACAGGGGGCTATATACTGGGGTGGGCTATCTATGGAGCACTATATACAGGGGTTGGCTATATCTACAGGGGGCTATATACAGGGGTGGGCTATCTGTGGAGCACTATATACAGGGGTGGACTATATGGGGAGCACTATATACAGGGGTGGACTATATCTACAGGGGGGCTATATACAGGGGTGGGCTATCTGTGGAGCACTATTTACAGGGGTGGGCTATATGTGGAGCACTATATACAGGGGTGGACTATATGTGGAGCACTATATACGGGGTGAAATATATACAGGGGTGGGCTATCTGTGGAGCACTATATACAGGGGTGGACTATATGTGGAGCACTATATACAGGGGTGGGCTATATCTACAGGGGGGCTATCTCTTGAGCACTATATACAGGGGTGGGCTATATCTACAGGGCGCTATATACAGGGGTGGACTATCTGTGGAGCACTATATACAGGGGTGGACTATATGTGGAGCACTATATACAGGTGGGCTATATACAGGGGTGGGCTATCTGTGGAGCACTATAGGGAGAGCTATTTCTGGGACACTACATACAGGGGTGGGCTATATGGGGGCACTATCTACAGGGGGCTCTATGGCAGGCACTATCTACAGGGGGCACGGTGTGTGTTTGTGTGTGTGTGTGGGGGGGGACACAGTGTATGGTGTATGGTATGCTATTATATTTAGGGGCGTAGTGTGTGGTATAATGAGAACTTTATCATTGTTTATAGGTGTAGAAATGTTGGAAAAGTGAGAAGCTGAAGACATCTGAGCGGCAAACTGCAGAAATGGGCTGTGACCAGGAGAAGTCATCATAGAGGTCTGGATCGGATGGAGAAAAAGAACTAGAATCTGAGATGTCACCGGTGAGTCACTTAATGTAAATGCTTATTCTGCCTCTAATTAGTACTGTAGTCACTGTATGATCTGCAGCGAGATGATGGGTGGTATGATTATGATATGATTTCTTTTTTGTGAAACAGCATCTCCCAGCATATCCTTACTATTCTTCGGGCCATGCTGGGAGCTGGAAACAAATTAGTGCAAATCTATACAGCAGGGGTTGCACTAAATTGAGCTGTATTTGTGCTGGTGCTGTATATATGTACTGAGCTGTGTTCTGGTGCTGTATTTATGTACTGAGCTGTGTTCTGGTGCTGTATTTAAGTACTGAGCTTGGTTCTGGTGCTGTATTTATGTACTGAACTTTGTTCTGGTGCTGTATATATGTAATTATCCTTGTTCTGGTGATGTATATATGTAATGAGCTTGGTTCTGGTGTTGTGTATAGAACTATATTGCTTGTAAAATTTACAAATGTATTTATGCTCGGGTTACATAAAAAAAATGTGGAAAAGAAATGACACGTCATTGATTTGTAGATTAAACAAACATGGAGAGGGGGAAGGAGATGTCGGGAAAGAGGTTTGGGTTGGCGCCAAACTGAATCTTTGCACCGGGTGCTGGAGAACCTAGCTACGCCTCTGGCTAAGCTCCGCCGACGCTAGTTACTCCTTGTACAGGGATTCCTTTGTATCTGAAGGAGTTCCCGCACTAGGTTTATATTGGCACACGCACCCGAGATACGCCAAAATTCTGGCACATCTCGGGTGATCCAGTGTCACTTACAAGGCTTAGTAAACTAAGCAGTGACAGCTCTAAGCTGTCATTGGTTAGTTTACATCACGTGGTGGCTGGTTACCTAAGTTCATTGACCTACTTTTAAAAGTAGGCCAAAGAACTGAGGTTACCTGGCACAATGCGATGTAAATGAACCAATGACAGCTAAGAGCTGTCACTGCTTAGTTAACTGTCACAGACCCAGGAAAGCAAGTGTGATAAGGGTTTTGCTTTTTTACTTATTAGGGTATGTGCACACGTGGTGTTTTCAGCCCTTTTTCGGGCCGTAAACGTCCCAAAAAACAGCAGAAAAATCGGAAGCAGAACGCCTCCAAACATCTGCCCATTGATTTCAATGGAAAATATGGCGTTCTGTTCCGACCGGGCCTTTTTTTTTTTACGCCTCGTTTTGCAAAAATGGCACGTCACTTCTTCAGTCATTTTTCATTGACTCTATAGAAAAACAGCTCCAAAAATGGCATGAAAAACGCGAGTTTGATTAAAAAACGCCTGAAAATCAGGAGCTGTTTTCCCTTGAAAATAGCTCCGTATATTCAAATGTTTTTGATTTTGTGTGTGCAAATACCCTAAGGTCTCACACGACCGTAGCCATGTGCATGGCCGTGATTTTCTGGTCGAAAGGCCGCGGAGTGTCACCCGCGGGCCGTGCACAAGCTTGCTTGCATTCATTTCTATGAGCCTGGACCACAGAACACGGCTGTAATAAGACATGTCCGTTCTTTCTGTGGTCCAGGCTCCTGGGCCATGCACGGACCGTAGAAATCATGGTCGTGTGCATGGGCCCATAGAAATGAATGGGGCCGCAATTCTCCCGTGGATTTTAGGGGAAATTGCGGCCACAAAAGCACGTTTGTGTGCATGGGGCCTAAATGTTACTAATTTTTTTTGTGTTTTGTGTCCATTACTATGGCTGGGTTTAGTGTTAGCTGGGGCAGAGGCTAACACTAACCCCCTCATTATTACCCCGGTACCCACCGCCATGAGGGGTGCCGGGAAGAGCCAGGTACGATCCAGTACCTGACCATCTGAAGTGATGGTTGGACACTGGGGCGGCTGCAGGCTGGTATGATTAGGCTGGGAAAGCCCAAAAACAATG